>NW_006494609.1:7144809-7166604 GCF_000325575.1 Pteropus alecto
TGGCCTGAAAAATACTGCTTGGCTATCGCCCATGGGAACATAGGCTACCACTTATAAACATAACATTCTAACAATAAGCTTTCTGCTTCTGTACCCTCGCTTGTACAACCAATAGGAGAAAAATAGACCTTTGTGTTTAAGACAGAATGAGGAATGGGATTTAGGGCTTAAAAACCCTGTACCTCTACATTTCGGGGCTGCTTAATTTGGGGTCTGCATACCCCTGGCAGACCCAGTTGGCTGAATAAAGAGTGTGCTTCCTACAACTCACTGGTTTCTGGTGGTCCATGTGTCTATCGGGGGCTGGCGGCCACAACATAACAATTGTTAATATTTTAGTATATATAGTTACTGTTTATCTTATTTAGTTATTGTATCATGACATTATCCGACATTATCTTTTATCGGTTTCTTCCTAGCAATAATGGAAAGATTAGTTTCTATTTTAAAAACATATTATAACCTAGTTTCTCTCGTTATTAGTATCAATAATGAAAGTATCCATTTATTTTCCCAGTGTAAATGATAAGACATGATTTTACTTTATCACTCTTTTATTTCTTCATCGGTTTCAGTTTTTGTGTATAATCTAAATTTTTAGGCTAAATTATTATTATTATTTTTCTTATAATGAATATTTTAAGAATTAATTTTGATAGTCAAAATGTTTCATCACCCAAGATATAATTATTGATATTCAATAGCTTCATTGCTCAAAAACAAATATATGTTTTTAAACTATGACTTTCTTATTCTTGAATTTACTATTTTTTTTAAACTGGCAATTGTCTTCCCAGGATGTGTATTCAAGGAATCTTTTTTTTCAAGAGGGCACAGTATGACATACTCTCCTTGCCTCTGCAAATCGGAAATATCATTTGCAAACACAGTAATGACAATTTTGCTGAGTTTACAATTCTTGTGTGACAGTAATTTAGAATCCAAAACCTTTTTGCTCATTCTCCATTCTTATTGTTTTTAGTATTTTGGAGAAGTATGATGCCAGCCCATAGTTGTTTTTACCCAACTTGTTTCAATTAACTTCTATGCTTTTAAGTTTATTTTTTCATCTTTTATTTTAAAAAATTCAAGTTATATCTAGGTGTTGGTATATTTTTATTAAACTTTCCTGACAATTGGTGAAGCCTTTCAAAGACTTTCAGAAACTCTTTCTTCAGTTAAAACAATTTCTTTTACTTCTTTACTTATTCTTTCTGTTATTTCATTCTGTTCCTTACTGATTTCCATTCTACTATGTGTAGATTTTTTCCTAAATCTGTGTTGAATTTTTTTTTCTCTTAAGAATTACATTTTTTATCTCACAGATTTTTGGAGATGTTTTCAAAGTTTCAAATATCATTTTTCAGTTTTCAGTGTATTCAGTCAACATTTCATTGCCTTCTTTTAATTAAGTATTTTTTAAGATTTCCCAGGAAATCTTCCATGATTTCATAATATTTTTTTTCACAACTGCCTGCTCAATTTTCATAGCTGTCACTTCTTTAATCATATTTATAATAGAAATGAGAACTCTTCTAATTTCTTCTTCTACTCATAAAAAAGTGGCCTTATCTTTTTAAAGATAGCATCATTTTTATGTGTTTGGCGATATTCCTTATTTACATGTCCTCATAAATAAAGAGATTCAATCCTACTTGGCCTTTACTAGGACAAGAGAAGCTCAATGAATTTCCTGTTTCTCCGTGATAAAAACTTTCGGTCCTCTAATTTTTGCTTCTTGTTACTTCTTACCCCAGGCCTGCCACGTCTCTGAATTAAAGTACCATCAATACTGTTACCAGAGTCGCCTTTAATCTCTACTTTCCCAAGCACAGAGCACTTGCTCTTTACAGGAGGAAAAGTTTTAGATGACTCTTCTATGCTTTATTTAATCTTCTCTTTTCTTCTTTCTTTCTTTTTTTTAACTTTATCTAGCTGAAATTTCTTTACATTTTTAGAAAGTAGATTTCATAATTTCTTGTTTTCCCACATGTTTGCATGACTTTGGCCATTTATATTGTAATCTGGTGATGGGGGAGTTGAAGACCTCTGCTAATGGCACCATCTGTCCAAAAACTCGGTTTCCAACATTTTCTCTTTTTTATTCTTATTATATTTTCTATTAATGTCTTCACTATATGTCCTCTGCTTTCTGGAAAATATGCTTTTTCTTATGCTATTTCCTTCTCCTGGAAGGTCATTCCTAGCACCTCTTCTCAATTTATCTCTTCCTACTGAAATAATTAAGACAAGGAACTTTCCATGAGGAGTATAATAAAAGTGTTCATAAAGGAGCTCTTACATGTGCTCTCATGTTCTCTGTTAATATACATTAGCGTCTACCCTGAGCGATAGCCATACGTGGTTATACTTTATTTCCTCAATTAGAACATTCACTCTTTGGGAGCAAGAATAATTCTTTGTTTATATTTATTTCCTCTGTAGGGCACAAACAGGAATTTTCACATAAGAAGTACTTCAAAAGATTTAAGTTTGATTATTATTTATCACACACCCCATATCAGTACATGTGTTATTTCTATTCCTCACAACAAGTATCAGAGATAAGTATTGTTTTCCTTTTTTTGTAGAAGAGGTATCTGAAGTAGATAAGATTAATAACTGAAATTAGGTTCACACCCTAGTTGGACTCCAATGTCCATGTGATTTTTCTGCC
Organism: Pteropus alecto; assembly: GCF_000325575.1. Lineage (NCBI taxonomy): Eukaryota > Metazoa > Chordata > Mammalia > Chiroptera > Pteropodidae > Pteropus > Pteropus alecto. The sequence goes on from NW_006494609.1 coordinate 7,147,487, forward strand.
ACAGCATTCTGAATCAATTAAATTTTAATTAAGTTTAGATAACCTCACCGGGCATAAAACTCATAGAAGAAATATAATTGGGTTAGATATAAAACAGCATTCCTCCCTCACTGAGCCTACTTTCTGTCCTCTCTCTTTGCTCAAAAACGGGACATAGACTCTAAGTTTTTTGCTAAACCAATGGCTGTAGTACCTCTCTTCTCCCAAATAATGTGACAATTATCTGATTAGGACCTACTTGAAATAGCTAGCCACATCATACCTTGAAAATCTGAAGTGAAATTTGATGAAGATAAAGTATTTCCTTATGTCATAACCACAAAGTCATCTTAGATCACTGAACATATGCGTATTATGATCCAACTCTACTGGACTAGAACTATCCTTTGTGGAAGCAGCAGAAAAATAATATGTAGCAACTACTGTTCACTGACAAGAAAAGTTGTTATTAAACATGGTAATAACAGAAAAAAAATCCTTTAAAACATAAATTAGCAGCCCATGTTTCAAAACCAATCAGTTGTTGTGTTTAGTTTGAATTAAACAGAGTTTTAAAGCTGTTGGACTTTGTGGCCAATATATAGAAGTTCGACATTTTACACAAAAATTCAGATTTCTGGTTTCTTTTTAAAAATCATAAAAGTTTGATCATACCAGATTTGCATTTCTACATGAAAAGTACCTTCTCAGGCTGAGTAGCAGCAGAGATGGCTAGCTGGTGCCTCCAACTGTGGACCAGTGAGTTTGGAATATACAACACATGTGGAGTAAGTATAAAATATAGGAATTTCAAGCTGGAAAGGACCTTGGCAAAATTAAGCCAGCCTCTTAATTTAGAATAAAGAAACTGGACCAGAAAGGTGATTATCACTCAATGTTACGTAGCTGGTTACATACAACAAGAATCTAGGTATTCAGACCACTCAGGCCACCAGCCTGTTTGTTGACAAACTTTATAATGCTGTAAGGACCACTGATGAAATTACATTATTTGGTACTTAAAAAGCGAAGTGTATTTTAAAACACCTATCTGTTGTTCTCATGTTCCCTGACACCTCCCCTCTTCTCTATTTGCATTAGTAAATTGCCTTATTGAATGATAAATAAATCCTTTAAGGGATGACAATTTAATTGAATGACGATATATCAATGTAGTTCTTAAAATAGGATACTGTACAATGTCTAGCTTGTCTAAACAAAATCATTGGTCCTATATTAACCTTAAAATACATCATTTTTATTTATTTATTCAACAAATATTTATTGAGCATCTACCATGTTCAAAGAACTGTATTGGGAATAAAAAGAATAAATAAGTCAAGATCTCTATCTTCCTAGTTATAAGTACTATCTATAACAGAATCTCCAACAGTAAATAATCTAAATGTGTGTTTCTCCAAATCTAAAAGCAGACTTTCTTTATCCTAGTTCATAGAAATAGTTCAGCAAATAAAACACATATAACCTATGATTTTTAAAGCTCATTATTATTAATGGCAAATTAGAATCAGAGGGCTAAATAAGGCCACAAATCAATGAATCAAATGTTAAAGAAATTTTTCTGGAACTAGGTAAAAATATTAACTTTTAATGATCCCTATTCTAACCAACAATTTGCTTCTTTCTTTGAAGCTGAATTTTAAGATTTCTCTATGATTCAAGAATATTTATATTGGATGGAAAGGTTCCCCATCACCCATCAAGTCATAGAGTAATTGTCTTCTAAATATGCATGTTGAATCAGAGACTTCACTGCATTGGTGGCAGATGTAGGAGGAATTAATATATATATTTTTTCCTTTTTTTGCTCAGGAAACAGTCCTCTCTCTACAAAATTTAAGTTCAATAAACATGTAGTGAACACTAACTACGAATCAGGCATTATATCTATCACTGGGAGGAGAGAAAGATTACTATATGATATGATATTTACTTTCCTATATTAAATATTCATTAAAAGTGGAGATTAAGGGAGCTAGAAAATAGTTCATGCTTAGCTACATGTTGTTTTATTATTTTACCTGAAAAAATAAGAAATAAATGTAATAGGATCTAAAAATTAGAGGAAAACAGTGGGTTAGAAGATTCCAGGCACAATTCAAGAGGACAATAAATCTTGAGGAATAGGTAGTAACTAAAGAGTCAAGAGGAGGGGAGAATCTCAGGGTACTGCAAGGAGAATTAATTTGTGGAATAAGATAAAGTCCACTTTGGACACCTTGAACTTTAATAGCTAATGAAATATTCAAGTTGCTAGTTCATATTAAGAAATGCCCATGGGAAATTGCCTTATTGAATGATAAATAAGTCCTTTAAGGGATGACAGTTTGCTTTAGAAAGGAAAAACGAGTTTTCTCTGGAAATTTATAATGACAAGCCTGCCTTCACATAGGTTAGAGACTTGAACATTTGTTACCTTTGTATTCTAGTAAACTACAAACAAAATTAATTTTTAAGTGCTTCTAGGTTATGAGCAACCCCGGACACCTGATAGAAGAAAACACAGAACCTGTCTAGAGAAACCTTGATTCCTCACAATCTCCGTAAATTAATATCAGCCAAAGGAAGAATATAATATAAAATTGTCAAAAATACAAGTAAACAATGCACTAGCAACGAGAGTCAGAAAAAAACTAAGGTCTTCGATGTTGGAATAATGAGATACAAATTTTCTTAAAATTTGCCTTAAAAGTTTTGAGGAAGAAGAGAGATTGAAAAATAGGAACATAGAACATGGTACTTAGAAGAAATAACCGGGAGCATTTGGGAAAAAAAACTCAAAAAAAACCTTTCATAAGTTAATAAATTTTGAACTTCAAAATTCAATAAATTGATTAAACAACAGATTAGATACAGCTGAAGAGAGAATTAAAAAACTTTTAAGAGAGATCTGAAGAAACCAAAAATATGCAATACCCTAGAAATTTTTTTAAAAAGTATAATAGACTTGGAGATTAGAAGGATACACATACATCTATTTGGATTTAACAAAGGACAAAATAAAGAAATGGAGGAGAATTGATATTTAAAGAATTAATTTGAATTTTTTAGACTCTCTGAAAGGCATGGATCTTCAATTCAGGAAGCACAAAATCAGTAAGAGTAAATAAAAGAATATCTCCATATCAGTACATGTTAATGCAATTTCAAAATGCATATGACAAAAAGAAATCTAAAATGCAGCTAGAGAGAAAGAAAAAAATACATACGAATGAGTAACAAACTCAACAGATTCTCAACAGCAACATCAAAAAAAAAACCACTGTAGAATAATACCTCATAAATGTTATCTATAGTTATCTCCCTGCCTAAACTTTAATTTAAGAATGAGTAAAAAACATATATATTTGCAAATAAAAAAAGAAAAGAAAAAGTTTACTACCAACGCACCCTCATTAAAAGAAAATCTAAAGAATCGACTTTGCGACAAAAGAAACTCATCTCATGATGTAGACCTGGTATTCATGAAAGACTGACTGGTAAGCAAATAAATTGATCAGTATGTAAGTAAAAATAAATGAACAAAGTCTGTAGAAAATGATAGCAATTTGAAAAAGATAAAAGTAAAATATTGCACCAAAATAACATGTCAGAATATGTGTGAGATATTTACTGATAAAATTACAAAAATTCATTGAAAATCATTAAAAAATATTTAAATAAATGAAAAAATATACGATATTCATAGATAGAAGATGTGATACCATATAAATGTCATTATCCCACAAAATAATCTGTATTCAACAAAATTCCAATTAAAGTGCTAAAAATGTTCTTTATTGGAACTTGGAAAACTGATTCTAAAATTAATACGAAAAAGTAAAGTGTCAAAAATAACCAAAATGCTCCTTAGGAAGAAAAGTATGTGTGAGGAATGTAGGAGGAGGTATTTGAAATAATGGTACTTATTAGAAAACTAATAAGTTTTGAATCATATGAACTGACCTTATTGTATGCCAGAAACAAATATTGATAACTTCTCAGGCTTCAACCTAATAATAAAGATTTAGTATGGTATTGGTTTAGAGAAAGATAAATAGACAAGCAAAATCCAGAATAGAGAGCATAGGAACAGACCCATGCATATATGGAAACTTGTCAGAACTGGCATTTTAGATTATTGAGAGAAGAGAAATAAAGGATACTGCAATAATTAATGATCTGATAGGAAAGTAAAGTAAAATTAGATTTCTTAATGCCATAAATAAAATTAGCTCCAGGTGAGTAAAACACATACTTATGAAAAGCAAATATGAAAACTGCTAGAAGAAAATTAAGGACAATGTCTTTACAAATATGTTTTTCTCTTCTTCTACAGTAATAGAATTTTCGGATGGGCATATGTTTGTTCGGAATAAAGACCACATTTTCTAATATCCTTTGCAGGTAGGGTTATCTTGTGATGAAAGTTCTGGCCAATGAGGTGTAAGTAGAAATGTCCATAATGCAGTTTTGACGAATCTCCTTAAAAGACAGCTGGTAGCCATATACGTTGTCCCTCTTTTTCTTTTTCTACACTTCTGCCTGGGATATGGGTATACAAGAACTATACAACATCACGAAGGTGGAGCAGAAAGCTGGAAGGAGCCTAGATCTCTAAGCACATCATGACATAAAGCTTCTATACCTGCTGGAGATTGTCTACCCCAGATCTTTTATATGAGAGTAAGCTTATCTTAATAATGACTTAAAAGTCATTATTAATTTAGGTCTCTACTCCTCACAGGCAAACTTAATGCTGATTAAAACTCGTACAATTTGCAATGACATTTTCTCTCTCCTTATTTCAGAAAGACTACAAGAGAGAAAAACAATACATAGGAGTAATCCTATAGGAACATCCACTTTAAACAGACTAAATGGGAAGAGGGAAGAGTAAAAGAGAAGAGAAGAAGCTGTAAGTTTTATAAGTCTCAAATGCCGTGAAGTACAGAGAGTGAGGACCGCTCTGGACTTGTCTAGATTAGAAGGAGGTCACTGGTGACCTTAGAAGGCTGTTTCCAAAGAGTGACTAAGAAGCCAGTGAAGCAACATATCACTCAAGGGATTATTGCCACTTGCGTGTTACTTGGAGGCCTTCCAGCTCTACACAAAACCAGCACACAAACATGTTTTGTGTTTCTGGGCTACAGGTGTAACTAGTTGTACCTGAATCATCAAGAAATAGAAATAGCCCTAACCTGAGTATGTCTTGATGTTTTTTCCATAATCATGGTACACACAGTAGGAATATACCTGTTCTATTCTACCGGGTCACTAGGTTGGAGATTGCCAATCCAATCGGGGTTCAATCTATATCTCTTTTTAATTACATGAAGAGAATTCTTTTTCCTCTAGAGTTTAGAAGGTAACTATTTTATGCCATAGAATGAACTACATAGATTGTTATTAGTAATATATTTATAGATATGTCGACATGCAATAGAAAATGACAAATCTTCTAAAGATTTAACTAAAATGTGGGCCTGATAGCACTCACCAATCTGTATGGAAGCCCTGACACCAGAATGAAGGGAGAAGTGGATGCAGGCTAGAACTTTGAACTTTGCAAAAAATAAGTGGACATTCCTTGATGTACCCAAGGGAAGTGCTTTTAAGAAATGTGCACAAACTGAGAACACATATGCCAAAAGAGATTTCCATAAGAAATAGTGGTAAAGAACAAATTTAAGGGATTTCAGTCATTATAACATATAATAGCTTATCTTCATACATTCTTAAAGTATAATAAGAAGCACGCTTAAGTGGATAAAGTCATTAGTGGAGTTAACAAAAAGAAATAATCAATGTTAGGTTTGATGAAGGAAAGTGTAACTATTACAAAAGCAGGGAAGGTTTGTCTCCATAGGATGATGACTGCTGGAAATGGGGGTTTGGATTCCCCTAGTACCATAAGAGGGTGGGAATTGCTAAAATTTCCCTTAGGATTTTCTTCACTTTAAAGAAACTTTAGTACGTTGAACATTTACAATGCACTCCTTCTCACATTAGAATTGGTATAGCACCTAAACCTCAAACAGTTAAAATAACAAAGGTAAACTATGAAGTGGGGATGAGCAGAAACATAAAAGACAATGAAAACTCGGTGGCTAAAGCAGATAAATAACTATCCTGCAGAATTAAAGTGGAGATGCCATCTATGAGGATGTCTAGGCCTGTGGTTAGCACACATTTTAATAAATTATCTAACTTGCCTCACATGTGTTGTCTAAAAGGTATAAACCAAGATTTTTGCAGGAATTACATAGACTTTATCAACTATACAATCCACTTCGTCCTATCTCATCTCCATGCTCACTGCGTAAGCTAAAGTTCTTATCTTTTTTTAAGGGAGAGGGAAAATATGAAGGGGACGGCAAAGACCAAAGAGAAAACAGAAGTTAAAAGGCCCTTTTCTGAAGCATGGGTGGGCTCCTGGATACCTAGCATTCTCTGAATACAATCTCCTTGATTTGGGCCAGTTAGAATGGCCACAATTTATCATGAGGTTCCTGGAATCTCTGTCACTATCTCTGGAAGACCTGGGTAGCTGCAAGACCCAGTATCGTTCCCCCTGGATATTTTAGCTGTGAGGTACACATGTCAGCATGTGCTCCATGGGGAGCCAGACTGTAGCGATGCTCTAGCCAGCCTTGGTTCCTGCAGGTTGATGCCTTGAATTCCCAAAGGCTAGATGTGCAAGCTCAGTCAGGACATTTCATTAACTTCACGAAAACAGACCTTGCATTTTCCTGATTTAAAGTTTTCAAGTTTTTGCACTAGGGTATGTTGGAGATTTATTCTTTGCTTCTTACTCTAGTATATCTTCCTTTTGTCTATGGCACAAATCTAGGACTAAGATGACTAAGCCACAGTGAATTCTCACTTATATGAAATTTGAAAACAGATTCTGAATGCCTTTGCAAAATGCCCCAGTACAATGAATTATACTTAGGAACTTTATTACAATTTTTCCTGGAATATCTTTAAAAGCTCATTGCTGGCTGGAAGACCCTCTTATTTTTAAAATACCCTTTTCTATGTTTTTTTTTCCCCTCCAGTTTCTTTTACAGATTCTTTTTAGATGGTGTTAAATTGCAAAACTTCAAGACTTTAAAGCTCAGTACATTTGGAGGTTATATCTGGTACGTTAGATATTATCATGTTTAGATTTTTCATTTACCAACTAGACTGTAAACACTTACAGTATGGGAAGCCATATTTTATACCATTTGTATATATGCCCACTGAATGTAGTGTTTTGATAGCTAGTGCTTCATTTATGACTTAATAGGAGCTTATAACATTCATTAGTGATTGTATTTTAGTTAAATATTTGCTCACCTAAAAGAGGAAGAAATACAAAGAAATATAAAACATGGCTCCCATCCTCAGTTCTCTCAGCTTTTACAGAGTTGAATTGAATTCTCCTTTCTAAGGATGATGGACATATTTAAAGTCTTACTTTTTGACTTTTTTGGCCTTTTTAGTCACAACTCACAGACACTTAGTAAATACATATTGATTTACCAAGTGGAAAACAGTCCATCTTCTCTCTCTAAATCTTGCCCATCTTCTTAGGTCAATTTAAGTCCTTTTAAACTCCACAAAGTCTCCTCTGAGAGTTCTATCCACAGGGTCCTTCTTTTCACTGAATTTCTTTCTTATCAGTTGTAATATCCAACCATTTTCTGAGACACTCTTGTATTCTTATTTAACCTTTATTATTAGGAAAACTAAAAATAAGGGCCACTCACAGAATCCGAATAGATATTTTTCCAAGGAGGACACACAGATGGCCAACAGGCATATGAAAAGATGTTCAACACTACTAATTATTAGAAAAATGCAAATCAAAACCACAGTGAAATATCACGTCACATCTGTTAGAATGGCTATTATCAAAATGACACGAAATAAGAAGTGTTGAAGAAGATGTGGAAAAATGGAACCCTTTTTTCTGTTCGTTGGACTATAAATTGGTGCAGACACTATAAAATACAGTATGCAGGTTGATTAAAAAGTTAAGAATAGAACGACCATATGATCCAGCAATTCTTCTTTTGGGTATTTATCCATAGAATACGAAAACTAATTCAAAAAGATATATGTACTCTTACATTCATCGCAGCATTATTTGCAATAGCCAAGATATGAGAACAACTTATATGTAGTATATAAAACAAAAAAATAACAAACGAACTAACAAAATAAATTTAAAAAACCCAAACTCATGGATACAGACAATAGAGCTATGGTTACCAGAGGGAAAGGGGGTTGGAGGAGAGTAAACTGGGTAAAGGTGACCGAATATATGCTAATGAAAGGAAACTGGATGTTTGGTGGTGAGCATGCAATACAGATATCGAATTAGGTCGTACACTTGAAATTTATATAATGTTATTAACCAATGTTACCTCAATAAAAAAATAGTAATAATGACCATTAAGTTAACTTCTGATACCTTTGTGCATTCCCAGCACTTCTTGCTCTTTCTTCTGGTAACATACCTTACTCCCATGGCAACAGAGTGGGTGTGGTGTGTGACACAAGTCGATCCAGTTCAAGTCCTTCCCTGTGGGCAGGGTCAAACTCAATCTGAGACATCTAATAATGAGAATGTAAGCGAGGAGAGGCTTCCCCCAGCCAGGTCGCCCAACATAAGGAGCAACTAGTCTGAACCAAAAAATTGACACCCAGAAAAGAGAAGAGACCAAAGACCTAGCAAACGCTAATAAGTTTCTAAGGCCCTGCATCCAGCTGTCCCTGAGGTGAATTTCATCCCAATCATTTCGAGGGTTGGTTATATCAGCCAATAAATTTTTTGTTTTGTTTCATTTTGTTTTGTTTGTAGACTAATTTGAGTTTGTCACTTGCAGAGTCTTGATGAGTCTGTGACAGGTTCCTTGAGGAAGTCATGTCTTTGTGAGTTTAGTTTTACTGCTTTTGCATCTCCCACTGCACCTAGCACGAAGTGCACCCTGCAAAGAATAGAAACTCAATCAACTGTTATCAAAGTAATGATTCTTTAAATTTTCAGTAAAATTCCGGAATATTATTTAAGATACTACAAATGTTAATGAAATGATTATGTGTAGGTACCGTGAGCAAGAGTCTCAAGAGATACTACTACTTTGGTTAAGTCACCTGTTTTCAGGAACAAAACGCTCATATTTCACCCTGTTGCAAACATATTCCTTGTCATTAATAGGCCACTGCTTCTCTAAACCATTCATATCATTTATACCTTCTCATAGTGGAAAGTACTTGATATAAATGCATTCAGGTGTTGATTTTTTTTATTCTATGTTACAGTACTGACGATCATATGACAAATTTTATACATATATGTGTGTGCGTGTGTGGGTGTGTATGTATATACTCATACACACATACATACATATGCACAGTGTATGTGTTTTAAGTATGCGTGTATATGTATTGCTCTAACCAACTTCCTGGAAGGTTTATTTTTTGCACTTAGAAAACCTGGGTGTAAATATAACCAAGTAAAAGTTTGCTCCACAGTCTCTCTAACAGTCTCCTTTCCATGAATTCTGTGTGCAACTTATTCATAAATATGGAAAATATCAGAAGATTTTCTTTTAACTTGTCTTGATTTCCTTGAAGACTCTGGCACACAGCAGGAGATTAAAATAACCTGGCATTGCTGGTGACTTTGCCCACAAATACCAAGGAATAAATATTAGAATGATGGATTCTTTTTCCCTTGTCAACTATGAATGTGTTCTAGCCAAGGGCAAGGTCTAGAGAGTAATTCAAAAATAAACAAATAGAACCAAAGAGTAACTTTATTCTTTTATTCAAAGTTCACTAAAATACAAGAACAAATTGTAAAAGCACACATACCACACTCCAAAGCATTTGTTTCTGCAACCAAAAAGCAGAGATATACACACATGCATTCTCACCACATTTACCCAGGCCTCATAGCATCATGCCCCGAATATTCTCCTTGCTAGGAAGACAAAAATGAGCAGAGGTAAACTAATGTGACTACATCCAACCACTAACTGAGTCGATGACTCTTTCGTCAGCAGTTTTCATTCGCACACTGGTAACCTCTGCACATCCCAGTCTTCCTCTTCGAGGGCCCAATTGCTTGGGCTAGTGATGGAGTCTGGTGAAAATGTGATGCAAAACTAAACAAAACTGGCCAACGTTCCCTACCCAATATCTTGTAATTGCTTTGGTTATAAAGTATTGGATACTTATGTTTTCACATCCTCCAAATCTAACACATAAAAACCACACTGACCAGTGACGTGGTCTAGAGAAGTCTCGAGAGAATTTTATTTATTTCCCACCCCTTTCTGTGGCTTCTTTCATTTATGTGTTTACCTGTTTGCTTTTTGAGGGGTAAAGGGAATTTTGAGCCAAAATAGTGACTTCATTAAACATCTCCTGGGTCTTCGAAATCTCCTCAGTAAATATTAAACAAACTCCCTGGAGCTCTGTTGCTGTTGCCTAGACAGGCAGCAAGCCCCAACCTGCGTGAGTAGCCTTGTTTGGATGTCTGTACATGTTTGCTTTCCATCGGTTCAGACTCACTGTGGAACAGAGCTGGATCTCTAAGCTCTGAGACCTTGCTGCTGGTGCTGCCTAGAAGGTAAGGCATTAGGAAGTAGATCAATATTTGGCTCATCCTAAAGTCACTCGATGGCATTCAGCTCTCCTCCACTAGTGAGAAGTTTCTGTTCAAATCTTCCGAAATCAGTAGACCAAACCCACAGAGCCCAGTTCTTCCCAGTTAGAGCTTCCTGACTCCCCCAGGCTCTGCCCACTTATTTCATAGAGGTCCTTGGGATACTACCAAGAGAACGCTGATCAGCAAGCAGAGGTTAGTATTTATGCCCCATTCTAGATGTACATATAAAGGCTGGATTTAGCTTCTATTTTTAATAGATAAAGGAGGAAGTAGGGATGAGGATGGAATAAAACACTAGCTCTGATTTTTGGCAATATCTTCTTTTTTAAGCTTTGGAATGAAAAGCCTCATTGCTAATCTCCACTGTTGAGAGATATGACACTGGGCATGTTGCGAAAAGCTTTAAATGCTGGTAATAGTTTTCGTTAATTTTTCAATGGGACAGAAGTCGGTGTCCACATTTTTTTCCTTTGCAATGGTCATGTGATTCTAATGAAGCTTATTTGCCAAACCATTAGTCAGATGTGAGGTGGAATAAATGGCCAGGTTTATCCTCTTAAGATTTACAGAATGGGATATACATCAGTGCAATCTTCTTGCTATAGATATAGCTCATAGGGCATGTTGAGGTTACCTTGTATCCAGCTGGGAATTTCCTCAAAGGCCTAGACATTGTCTTTAACCTACCCCTCTGGTATTTTATGCAGCAAGGCAGTACCCATGCATGACCTCACCATACTTCATCATTTTTATTCAAGAGCTCAGATAGTGAAATATACTCAGGCAACATGAAAGACAGCAGTCTTTTCTCCTTGATCATAGAATAGGCATGCCTGGTTAATGGCAGAATTTAAATCATTAGGCCATTTAGAAGTTGATATTACCAAAAATCAGGGGTATATTCTATAAACAAGGTGAAGACACAGGACCAGAGATCTAAAACATAAATATAAACGGTCATAGAGGTTAAATAACTGTCACTTTAGCTATACAAAGCAAGAACAGAGTGACTAATCTGCTCCTAAGGAGGTCAGTTATATTTTAATGTCTGTATCGAACACCTACATTACTGCAGGTATTTCATTCATGCCCATTTAAGAGAGTCATTGTTGATACCACTAATATTTTCTCTAAGCAATAAAATAAAGTAAGTTTTGATTAATTCTAAGACATAAGTCTTTCAAACACTATCTGTTTGAGAGAATCCAGACATTATGATAATATCTAAAATTGCTCAGAAACTATTTCACTAATAGACAAGCTAATTCAGTTTAAAAGGCTAAACTGATAGCTCCATGTAAACACAGAGGGGAAAGATGTTTAGGTATTAAGAAGAGCAATTCAAAGTTTTATACATAAAATTTTAAATATATATGTATAATTTTTACCTTGTGAGAATAAGAACTACAATTATTCAAAGGAACATACTTTATAAAAGACAGGCTAGATGGGATGGGTATTGGCAATCTAATAATTTCTCTGAGCATATCAACTAAGCATCGATTCCCCTCTATCTCAAATAATGAGTTCTTGTTAAGTTCATAAAAGATACATCACAGGAAATTATAAAAGTTTATGTTGAGATAAATAGGTTACATAATTACAGCCTTATCATAATTCTGATAACACCAAGCCACTCTGTATATCGCAGGATTCCTGAGCTTTGTCAATTCACTTTCTCCATTGGCCCCCGATAGCCTTTCTTCCAGTGACTCTTCTATGTTCTATTGAACATATCTTTTTCCCTGATATTCAGCCTGTGCCTTTGTGTGTCTACTTTCACTGCTTCATTTCTCCATTGGGCTATCCTCAGGAAGAGGAATTGCATGCACACGACTTTCTCTTTCTTTAAAAATATATCACAACTGGCTGATTTTTCATCATCATTTTCTCCAGATGGCTAGCACTAACTGCCTTAGCCAAATCTCATCCCCCAACCAGCTTCTCTAACATCCCGTACCATTATTATACATGTAGTACAAGGGGGAATTTTAAGAACAACAGTGAGTATGCTGCAACTAGTTATTCATTTATGTACCACATAAATCTCAACACCATTTTGTAGATAAAAATCAGTGGGGCCCATTGATAAGCCTTGAGTTATAGAGTTCAACAATTGAGGACTCCAAAATAAACTATTCTCATTGTGGTTTCCCAGAAATTCGTTAGATAACGTCACGTTTTCAAAAACTGCCTTGTCTCTTTGTGGGTGTGTTTTGTAGAATTTAAAACAGAAACTTAAATGTTGGTGTAAAAAAATTGGTTAAAATGGTGGTTTAAAATCTAAATAATAAACGAACTAGTGATATGGCTACTATGTTGCTCCAGGTTTTTTGTTGCTGTTTTTTTTTTTTGTTGTTGTTGTTTTTAAATAGGCTTTTGGTTCTTGTGCACCCAGTTCCCACTTTTTTACATTTCAGGCAACTAACTAGTTCAGGAAGATATTTTCAATTTTAGGTATCTTTTTCTATTAGTTTTATTTTATGATTCAATTATTAGTGGAATGGTCATAAGAACCTTTGATTGTACATATAAATACAACCATATACTGTGATTTGATAGCATCTTTAAATTTACAATAAAAAAATTATGATAGAAAATTTGTAGGTCTATTCTTTCAGAAGTTATGATATTTTAGATATTTTACTTATAGGTAAATTTATATTACTTATAGGTAAAACTATAGTATCTTCATTTTATAAAGAAATATCATCTATATATATTAAAATAACATTATATTAATGTACTATAGAGGCTTTAGATTACTAGACCTCAGCTAATGGGAACAAAGGAAGACGCAAGTCCAAATTCAAATGTCAATGGGAATTCCATTTCACTAAATTCCATACTACTGAGGATTGCCTTATATCAAGGCCTCCAAAATTCCTAATGGGAAATTGTCTCACATTAACTTTCTTTTCCTTTATTTTACAAGTGAAGAAACCTTGTTTGTTCATACTACCAATCATTCATTATACTTTACCTTCTTTGGGAGGAAAACAGTGCTGCAGCAGAATGGCTAGGGCGCCTACCTGCCACAGCATCTGACAATAAATGTGTGTGTGTGTGCACGCGCATGTATACATACATATGTATGTATATATCTTGAGCTGAAGAGCTCAGCATTGAAAAAACTCTCCTATAGTGACTAGGACCAAGAATGAATAGGGCCTGATCATAATTTTAGGGATGGAGAGGAGCAGACCAGCACTGCTGGTCCCACCAATATTACCTTTAATTGGTATCATGGTGTATAATGCACCCACTGAAAACATACATACCACAAACATGTTTCAAAAGGTAATCATTCCACACACAAAAAAACCTCATAAATACAAATATTGAAGAGTGTTCTTTTTTCCCCTTTGATCTCCTTTCTCTCTCAATCTAGGAGTATATGATAAGTATATTGTATATTCTCTATGCTACTCTTAATTGAGCTCTTTTTCTGGCCTTGTGTTTGTTTCCATATTTCTATGGAAACAAATTAGTCCTACTCTCTAAAGCTTCAAGGTGAAACACTATGAAGCCCTCTAATTTTTCTACCTCTTTTTCCTAGTTTGTCAACTCGATTTTCTTCTAGCGCTTTCTTCACCTGCCTAGAAAGTAACCCTCAAATTTCAGATGGTCATTCTAACCTTACAGCTGGGAATCATTCTTGACATCTACAAATACACCTGTGAGTTCTGGTTTATTTAGACTGGCATAGAGCACTACATGACTAGAAACTAGAACATCAGAAACTTTTCTAACATGTTAAATACCAAGGTCCTAATCATATGGCCTGGGTTTAAGGCCACATTATAAGTAAATATTTGGGAATTTTCTAGTTGGGCTTTATCCATATGGAATAAAGCATAGGCGATATCCCTTATACAAACAAAGACAGTAGTTTCTCTGACATAGTAGTTATTCCGGCAAGTCTTTTCTTCGGGTCCCAAAGCACACATCGGCTGTATCAACAGTTTCTTCCTCTCCACCTTGGGATCTTTACAGTCAGGACTTTTTTTTTTTTTTAAAGAAATAGAAGTGATGGGGCTACTATTTAGCCAAATGCCATTCGAGTGGTAAAGAAGTATTGAGATGTTAGAGGTTTACGTTCTTCTGACATGTAAATCGCTGTCTTTCAGTGAAGCAATGAGACTCAGTTGAAATAGTGGATTCAGTTCTTAGTTCCTTTCCCTTTATATATTTATATATATATAATTTTTTTTAAAAAGCTCTATTACAATCATACCTTTAAACAGCTAATCTAGATTTCATCTCTTGTTGAAGTTCTTCTCCAGCCACCGCCGGACTTCTTGAAGGTTGTAGAAGAAGGGGCCCTTTCCTCCCAGATAAGCAATTTTCTGTCTCTGCACAATACACACACGTTCAAAGGCTACTCCATAAGCTACGTTGGCATTATTGTCCATGCGGTCAGCCACAACACGGCACTGGGGCGGCAAGGAGAAACGCTCCAGAAGCTGGTGGGCTGCTGCACATCGGTCTTCCTGGTTCCGGTGCTTCTTCACCTCAAAAGACAAAGAAGAATCCCCAGGCACTGCCCAACCATCTGAAGGATGGGCCTCATCAATGTAGACCAACAGGAAGTCAGCCACTGATGAGAACTCTTCTACCAGTTTGCTGAAAGCTGGCAGCTGGTTAGTAAAAGGAGGTCAAGTGGCTGAGCCAAAGTTGACCACCAGCGGGCGCTCAGGGTTGGCAAAGTCAAGAAGGTGGCACTTGGTTCCATCAGTTATCTTCTGGGTACCATTTTCACTGTTGTCCCCTCCTTCAGGACTGGAGACACGTACCACACTGGAATTGGGGGCATCTTCACCCAGCTTCACCTTGGGTGAATAAAAGAAAGAGGGAGAGAATACCACATGAAACACATTGTCACTTCAAATTCACTCTGTATAAAAACAATTGGCTCTAATAAAATGTGGTAGTTCCTTCAGAGGATGTGGTAAACATATATTGATTTGAGTAAAGAGACATCATGGCAGGTAATGTAAAGAATGGCCCTAAAGAGAATAAAAGTCTTTTTTATTCTGTATAGTCACCGAAGGTAATTATTTTTATCATTGGAGGCATTGCAGTTAACTCTCTTTATAATTAAGTTGAGGCTGGTATTCTTCGCTATCCTTACTTCGCTGTCAATGCTTAGCACACATTATATAACGAATGATTAATTGACTTCATTTTAAAAGTTAAATGGTCTACTTTAAGACAAATTATCAGAGTCTTGAGACATAGTAACTCATTCTGAATTCCCACTTCTAAATTCTAAAATACTCAGGAAAGACTTTTATTTTCTAGCACGATGCTAAGTCATTTAATCTCAATCAAGGCATAATGATACCAACAGGCTCTATTCCTGGCCAGAGCTAGAAAACCTGGAGTCCATCGTGTATAAAAAGGGCTAGTCCCACTCAACTTCTTCAGCACTTCAACTTTCCAATGTGTAAAATGGTGATAATAATGCCTGTCTTCCTTATATGGTTCTAGGTGGATAACGCAAAGAAAATAGCTCTTTGTACACGATAAATCACTATGTGGGTGTAGGCTGCCATTATTAGATGCCACCCAAACCTGTAAATCAGAATGCCATCTTTCCTGGGCAAGTCTATGTTTAAAAATAAAAAGTTATCCTTAGAAGTGATTTGAGCTCTCCTCAGTATGACCTCTTTTCTTGAGATTTTTACAGCTCCTGCTTACTTTGGGTTCTTATGACTAGAACTTCATCATTTCCATTAAACCAAAGAACAAAAACAAAGTTATTCCAGAATTCTGCTTTTAATTTCTCACTTTTCGTGTGGGTTTTGTTTGTTTCCCACTTTCTATCTGGGAAGTCACACGCCATTTACTTTTCTATCATACATTTTATTAACAAGCTCCTCTGAATTATAAAATACCCAGACAGAAGAGGTATAGAAGAAAATTGTTCCATGTTCTCCCTTTGCACGTGGTTTCAAATAGTTGAACACAGACTGAAAGAAAGTTTGCTGGTCTTTGGATCTGTAAGTGGATAATAAAAAGCAGGCAACATAAAAGAGCCAATTACTTCAGTTGGAATTAATACAGCTGTATCTTCTCCTAGAATGGTTTAATCAAAGCCAATGACATTAGGGACACCTTACAGAAGTGCGATTGATTTTTATACACTATCCTTAATATTATAAAACACTTCCAACTTGATCAATTTATTCTCTCATATAAATACAGCCACATATAACACTGTTGTTAACTGAAGTCACTTAGAAGTGAATTGTTAAAGACTCACCAATCCAAAACAAGCACTGAGGGGCCTTTTCTCAGAAACTTCTGTCTGATGTTAATGCGTAACTCATTTTAACTATAGCGAAAGAATTTTAAAAGTCCTTTCTCTCCCTTCTGAAAAAATCTTAGCAGGGCAATTTTGAAATAAGTACTATTAGTTTCCTAAAAGAAGTCTTAGAATAACATTCTTCTTTCTTAGGAAAGGAAGCTGTTGGTGTGACTTAAATAGTACATTTGTTTTCAGTCACTATCAGGGAAAAAGGTTATTTTATTTATATTAATTTTCTCAGTTAATTTGCAAGTGATACTAGATGAAGAAACCCAATAAGCCCCCTTTGGGTGGATTATTTTATATAAACCACACTTGTCTCTGGGGTATTAAAATATACTTAAAATTAAAAGATATAAATTTTAAAGATATTATAAACCTTTTAATCTGTGGGTCCTTTTTGTACTTCTTTGTAGATTTAGGTGGTAGGTAGCAATACAACCACTTTTGCATTAGCTCTTTCCCACTTAAAATAGCAGTTACATTCTAGGAAGGCTGCTTTTAATGATGTGCTTGTGCTATATTCGCCAACATATTGTAACATAAAGATGTGAATATATTCAAATCACTCTGAATCCATTAGTTGTTGTGCTTCTTGTTAAGTGAGCAGCCCATACACAGGAGAGGAATCACCTCTGGACTATAGACCTGTAGGTTCTTTGTAGGTGAAACATCCATCTGCTTTTCGTAGTCATTTTTAAGACCAACAAACAATTATGTGGTTTTGTTCAATGGGCTTCTGACACCCCTGGCTCTCACCCAAGCAGAACTGGTGATCCTTGCATTATTCTTGATTATTCAACTGAATAATCTAATCCGATGCTTCAGTCACAGGTGACTCTCTTGTTACCTGTAGTTAATTTTCTTAGAAAGTTAAAGCACCTTTTTCTTAGTGACAATATATAATTCAGCTACACAATTCTTTCCAAAATACAGACATACTAGTTTACCTTAGAAATTTTAGAACAAGTACAAAAAGTACAATATCTTCACTCAAAAATTAAGAAAGTTACCAAATACATAATGTTCTGTATTATGTATTTGCATTAGCATTTTGTTAAGCTGAGATATATATTATATACATATATATTATATATTAAGTTTTATTGAATGAATTATTGAATGAAAGTTGTTATAATCCTAGGTAGGGTCAGTGAAGAATCTTACACTTAACAATAACCTTGATCTGCAATAAATATAATCATATTTGGGAAATGAATGAACTCACTGAGACAGATAATTGAGAAATGTGAATCCTGTAGTACTGCAGAGTACTACATAATCAACACCTAATGCTGTTGATCTGTTCTTAATTATCTCAGATAGTGCATAAAATGGTTAGTGCCTCAAATCAAAGTAGCCAATCCTTCTTATTTTTTGAGCATCAGTGTGACCTTACTGCAGATTCCAATGACATAAACAGATACCTTGTTCATGAGGATGACCAGGTAAAATCAATGCTATTAATAATACCATGGGGGAAAAATACACGCCCATGATTTCTAAATCCAAATATGAGTTTACCAGTAGCCTGCTTTTATAAGCATCATACGCTAATCATAAAATTTATCCATCTTGGCTAAAACCTGCTAATGGAGGATACTTTAGCAATAAAAAGAAAAAAGTTTTAGAAATTTTAAAAACGAAAGTTTGCTTTAAACTAAACAAATCTTTTAGAAGGACACTGTTATTCACATCTCGTTTTCCCATTAGAGCACCATGAAAATTAAATTCTTATTATGACCAGAGTTTCAAATGGAGAATTTCTTGGTTTGCTCGGTTATGCACCATGCTGAGATGGAATGGGAGAATCGCCATTGTCTTCAATGATGGAAGATTCTTTGCTTTCCCCAGGAGCAAAGCATTCTTTGACAAAGAGCCAAAAGGATGAAAAAAAATAAAGTTGGTCCCATAATAATAACATTTAGGCTGCAGGAAAAAAGCTCAACAAAAACAAGTTATCCCCTGGTACTCCCAAACTTTGTTTTAATTTCCCACAGTGGCACAGAAAGTCTCCTGGCCACAAGTTACCTATCATCTTAATTTCTCCTTCTTAGAGGGTTTGTGTTTAGTTTTTGTCCTTAATGAGACGTATTTGCCAAAGAGGCATTCAAAAGGCATTTTTTACTCTTGCGGAAGAGTAATTAGGTCGGTACC
>NW_006494609.1:7166640-7218287 GCF_000325575.1 Pteropus alecto
GTATTTAATGCCCAAACACAAGAAGCATCATTTCCACTAATTGGTCTTGAAGTTCCGATGTTCCCAAAGGGTCCCTTTATTTTGCAATGATCAGAAAGGACATACGTAAAATGCAATATCGTCATCACTGACTTTTATCCCTCATCTGCACTATTACAGTTGTCCTTTCTTACGCTTTTGTAATCAAGATCAACAGAACACCAACAAGGGAGGTAAATAAAGGGTTTGCATTTTTTACAACAGGGGACATCTCTGGGCCAAGCTCAAATGTTGTGATAGCGATATTTATAAATATGAACAAAAGTGTAAATATATGGTGTATTTATAAATTTGATTCCCTCGACGATGGGATTCCTTTTACTGCCAGTGTTCAGTGCACGGGGAAAGGATAACGCTGCTTTCGCATGTGGACTGTGAAATGCAGGGCAAGGGAATAAAAGAAAGGACTATTCATCAAGTATAAGCTGGAAATAGAGCATATACTATTAACCTTGTTTTTTCTTTTTCTTTTTTTTTTTTCCTTTTTCTGAAAAAGGCTTCTGTACAAATATCACCTACTCTCCCGATAGAAAGTAAAGCAAATGATAAAAATGGAGGGGGTGAGGATGGCAGAACCTTACCCCTCCATTTTTACACATCCTTCTTCCTATCCAAAGCCCTGGATTGGCTTTATTCACTATCAGGAAATTTCACATTCTTTGACATAATGATCAGGCTACATCGATGTTCTTATAAACAGCCAAACAATTATTAAGCAGTAACTTAACCATTTATATTCAAATTGGCCAAATAAATCAGAGTTGAAGAATAAGCTACCTACTCTTTCCTCTGAATTCGATTCCCTTTTGGCCATTCTCTTTTTGGTTCCTACCTTGAAAATGTAGTTCTAAACTCTATCATTTCTCACTGTTTTATTCAAGTGATGGACAAGCTCTGGCTGTGGCCTTCTTTGTGTCCTTTGAAAATGTTTCTCTCTTAAAAGAGCCATTTTCCATTGTAGAAACTAGTGTCAAAAGGCTTGAGGTGAATAAAGAGGAGGAGGAGAATGTTAAAGAGACCCTTTCAAAACCAAAATTATATGTTCAAATGAATATGTTTTCTGTGCCACTGCAATATTAACCATGCAGAAGCTGAACTGCTTGTCAGCATCTATACTGTGTGTTTACTTTTACACTTCATTTAGGTAGAAGCTAGACTCCCAGGCAGGGCAGTGTGCTTATTGGTTGCATTTCTGAGTCTTTGAGCACCAGCACAAGGATGTAGTGTTAGATGCAATGACACCAACTAGGGAAACTTAAATAACAAATATCTATTATTCATCTCAATCTCTCACAAGTTTCTGTAGACTTATTTTTTCATCAAAACAGTGCATGAAACTCCCTCTCACGAAACCCAAATTATCTTTAAAAGCTTCCTTACAAAGTTAATTTTAAATCCAATTCAACGTTTTAATGAAGAAGAGGTTTTTGTTTTATATTCTGTTTTAATTTCTTTGTTACCTCTTGTAGGAGCCAAACACAGGGATAACAACACTTTTACTGCACTTTCTCTAAATATCTACCCAAGTATCTGATATTCAACAACGAGGAGAATTAGAGATGACCTGCCTAATCATATCACATATGCATATACCCCTCATCCTGGAAAACTCTGTTTCCGGAGACAGCAGCCTCAAAATAATGCAAGTCAGGATTGTCACATACTGTGATGCCATCTCAAACAGAACCTCCTCCAATGTGTCCCTAGAAATGGCTACACCCAGAGATAGTGGCATAGATGACAACAGCATTCAGGGAAGTGATTCAACCTGTTTCAGAGATTCCGAATGACCCATTTGAGGGCATCTGAGCCACCACAGCCACCACCACTCTGGCCATACTTGGAGATAGGAGACCTAAATTCAGGGTTGTGTTTGCAATGTTTCCATTTATTGCATACCCAGTCCAGTCTTGTCTCTGGACATGTGGGTTCTTGGGTTGCTTCTTCCCATGGCAGCTATTATGTAGATCATTAAAAGCAGACTTAATGACATCAGTTGTGAACTTGGTCACTAATCAAATCAGTAGACAGAAACAATACAAGAGAGGAATAGATAAACCACATGCCACACACACACACACACACACACACACACACACACACACACACACACGTGTGCGTGCGCGCAAGTACACAAACCCAAAAAACAAATCACTCATCCTTCTCAATTTCCTGGAATAGGAATAACAAAATATTGCAACACAATGGAACACTATACGTTAGTGAAAAAAAATAATGAAGTTTATTACAGAGGCATTTGTTTGTTTTTCCCTTTTAATTTTAATAAGCTGCTTAATAGGAGAAGCAACCTCACTTAATTTTTATGGGTAAGATCACAGCTCCTATATTTTATGTGAGAGAGATTGATGTAAGTATATATGCATATAAGTAAAGTTCTCCCAAGCAGTGATTTTTCATAGGCTTTTTTTTTGTCTTTCAAAAAAGTAACAGTTTAATATACTGAAATCAAACCACTGACATTGCCATGCTATCTCCTAAGATTTACAAAATACCAATGTAAATGATGAAACTTCTTAATCGATGATATGCCTGACATAACTGTGCACTGCCCACCCTCCTCCAAACTCTCTACTCCTAAAACATAAAAACTTTACATTCAGTGTATACATTTGTGGAAATGAAATGATCAACATCTCCTCACCACATCTCCCATTGGCCCCACGTGTATAATATAAATGAGTTTTACTATTAGAACTTTGAGCATTATTTTGTATTATTATGAAAGAATTTTCCCTTACTAACCAGAGCTCTAAGTAACCTGTCTTTAGAAAAAATACAAACCTTCTGCAGGTTACTCTCAATAATAAGACACATATTGTAGAAAAACTTCCTTAATTCACAGTGGATATTTTCTTCTTGAACATTTCTTTGATTTTCAATGAAACAACCCTATTCTGGATTCTTTGTGATTAGAAGTTACTTTTTTTCCTTTCCTAGTTCATAGATTTAGTTTTCTAGTGTTTGTTTATGAGGGTCTCAATTTCTTCCTCCTCTTTTGTTCTGAATTTCTTCTCTGTTTCCGAGATGCTGAAGTTTACCACTTCTTTGGCTTCCATATTCCCTTCAAATTCCATCTCCAAGCATCTTGGACAAGGTCTCCCAATACTATTAAGGAAATGCAATATCGTCTGCTTTGATGGCAACTTTTGCCAACTGAGTCAATTCTTCTTGCCCAGGGACCTTCAGGAGGCATAGGGGGAAGGGACGAATTGACTAAGGACCAATGACAAAATGTTCCACTTTGCCCCTTAAGATCTGAGTTGAGGACGCTCTGAGTAGCAAAAAGGCTGGAATGCCAGCATTTTTTACTTAGAAACTAAGATCTTATCTCTGGCTTTGAGGACACCACTTCTGCAGGTAAGTGAGGTCACTACTCCAGGGCTCAAGGCACATGTTGTAACAGCTTTGAAATTGTAAGGAACCTAGACCTATCTGCTCTTTCTAAGACAACTTATTTTACTTTTGAGAAAGAAAGCAAATATAATTTCTTTTACAAAGACTGGATTTCCGACAGCCAGCTCTCAGATTTCTCTTATGCAAACTGATATCCAATATCTCAGGACTCAGCACCTGATAATCGCTTCAAAAGGGTTCGAATCAGAATCAGTGTTGAGGATGATGCTGCGCACAAGCTTTCTGACATTAACTCTTACCTCTACCAGAAATGAAGCAGATACTATGCCAAATCACACCTGCCGTGACCATTTGGTTAAGTTTTGTCAACTCTCTAAGAGTTTTGAGTAGCATTCTTTTTTTTTTTTCTCTTGCTTTTCAGTGCCCACCTATTGAACTGTCTTTCCTAATACACCTCACATAGCATCTCATCAAGCAAAACATCAAAATCCCAGTTTATCACAGGAGCAGATTAAATGCAGCAGTCTTCCCTCCCCCAACACTTTCACTTTTCCCAAAGTTGCTCTGCCCGCACAAATATCCTCTACTCCAAAATCGCAACAAGCCATTAACGCTTCTTATTAGAAAGGCTGCTAATTAGGTCACACGAAGTCACTATGGCTTACTACCTGTCACCCCCAAATCTAACTTGGGTGACAGGTGAAGAAAGTAAAAGCAGAAGCTCACTTGAGCATATCCACCAGGCTTCCAAATAGGGCTCCACGACAGCCACTCCAGACCCACTCCGGGGCTCCTAGGGGCCTCGAGTCCCAAACATTCCAGCCCCTGCCCCTGCTGACCTACGGAGAGGCTCCTCTGAGCGCAGCTCACCTGTTTGTAGGCATCCAGGAGGAAGCTCTTCCAGATGCAGCGCATTCCCTCTGAGGTCAGCATGCGCCTCCACTCCCCGCGAGTGGACTTGGAGCGGCTCAAGAGCAGCACCACGTGCTTGAGGAGAATGACCGAGTCATAGAGCGCCAGGAAGAGGCAGTTGGAGAAAAAAACTGGCAGAATCTGCAGTGTGATCAGCAAGTCTACGCTGAGGATGCCCATCTTCTCTGCCTCCTGAGTCACTTCCCTGGTGCGCTGTGGTTCACCTTCACCCGCTTATTTAAAAGGGGGGTGGTAATTGGGGTGGGGGAGGTGAAGGGGAAGGTTGGGGGAGTGGGGGAGAAGGAGAAGAACTAAATTAAAAAGAAGCCCAAGTTGTCTTCTTATTTAAAGCAGCAGAAATGGCAAGACCAAGTCCAGTCTCTCCAGCCCAGCAGTTGGAGTGTGCCCATCAATTCATTCAATTCGGAGCTGCTGCTTTTTTTTTTTTTCCCCCCTTTCAGGATTTAAGATGTTAAAGAAAAAAAAAAAAAAAAAGAAAGAAAGAAAGAAAAAAGAAAAAAAAAAAAAACAACTGGCGTACCAGTCCCTAATCCAGTTACCCCTCTCTGAGTCGGTTACAGACAGGCAGCTCTACTTTCATTTCCAAGCACCTATGAGACTGTGGCAGAGATGGCAAAATTTTCTTTAGCTTTTCATTGTCTCTATGTTCAGAAACGTAGCCTGTTTCTTTCTTGAATTGCCAGAGTTTTAAAAATGTGATTTAAGGGTAGGTTTTTTTTTTTTTTTCCCCCCTTCTTGACTCCGTTTTAGACACACTTTCTGTTCTCCTCCCAGCCTGTCTCACTCTCCCTTCCTCAGGAGCGCCTGCCTCCTCTCCCTTTGCTCACTCCCTCTGGCTTTTCCTTCGTGCTATCTGTGGTGCAAAGTGCTCTCTCTGCAGCCCAGTGAGTCTCCCTGAAGCCTTTTATACATTCCCTGGCTAATTGCTGCAATAGAGAAATGAAAGCCTAATCTTGGTAAAGATCTTGACGTCATTGAGAAAGAGGGCTTTACTTTGGCCAGGATTGCAGTGAATAGAAAAGCAAAACTCAACAACTTTTTTTTTTTTTTCTTTAGAAGTGGGGGGTGGGGGGGGGGAAAGGGACAGTGGAATTTTGCTTTGTGATTTAAAGAGAGAGAGAGAAAAAAATTAATACCTTTGACGGCTTTCAGAAAATGCTTCTAAACTTTGGGGAAAGTAATTTAATATAACGTGTAGATTTGACAGGTTAACACTCTCTCCTCTGATTATTATTATTGTTATTATTATTCATTTATGAAGGGTTTTGGAAAGAAAGGATTCTGGAAGACAGGTAGAAAAGAGGAAGAATAGATCATCTTTGTTTTATTTCTTGGAAGATATGAATGCTTTGGTCTTTATACCTATATACCATGTCTCTCGTCAGATTTGTGACCTAGGTGCCTTAAATATTTTGAGTCAGGATCTTATTTAAGAAAACACAAAGTGAGTTGTGAGGTGGAAAACTTTTAAACTCTTGCAGTACCATCACAGCATTTCTCTAAAGCTTCTTGTAGAAAAATACAAGTATTATTTTCAGTTTTACTGGTTTCCAATGCAAAAAGAAAAAAAAAAGAAAAAAAGAAAAAAGAAAGAAAAAGGAAAAGAAAAAAAAAAAAGAAAAGAAAAAGGAAGAAAAAAACTTCCAGACATGAAAATAAACAAGATGATCAGAACTTCTTTTAGTTCCATTTTGCCTATATACAGATTAAATTAAAACTTTCTGTCAAATGGCATTCAGATGCCATAAAGCTAAGAAATAAATTCTTTCTAAGAGAGCTCTTTGCAGTTTGCACTTCCCCTGCTTCTGTTAGCATAAGTCCTAAGAGAACTGACACTTTAGGGAATCTTCCTTTTTGCTTGAAAAAAAAATTAATTAAATTTGTAAGTGGTTAGGAGCAGACTTTGAATTGGTTCAGGAGCCACACTGACCACTGCTCGACGGCCCACCTCTCCCATTAGTTTCCAAGACCAACAAAGATTTAGGCAGAAAATGCTTTGGCAGAATGCCATGAGCCCCACCTCATTCAAATGTTCCTTCCTCAGTTACCTAACAGATCATTTCTAGGAATTATGTCTTCTTGGAAGAAGAAGTGCCAAGTATAGACACTGGGTTGGGGGAAATAGAATTTTAATTGAAAATTAATCAGCTGACTTTTCTATGTACAAGCTCTCATTAAGCTTGAGCTAAGCAATGGGTGCTAACCTGTAGTCAGGACATTTATGTGTTTTGTCCCTGTGGCTAAAACCTGCAAGATCACAGAAATAATTTAAAAGACTAGAGCAGGATCATTAATTGGTGGGCCCATGGGCCAAATTCTGCATGCAGATGCATTTTATTTGGTTGGCATGGCGCTTTTTGCCTTTTAAAAAAATAATTGAATGAGAATGTGTTCAGGCTTCTAAGACCAGGTATTCTTGTCTGCTTTGTTCATGGTTGTCTCCCAGCAGTTAGAACCATGCCTGGCACATAGCAAGTTCAAGGAAGATGTACTAAATAGATAAAAGGGCAGGGCATGCACTGCTTCACACTAGGGGGCACCAGTCACATACAGTATGATATGACTGTGGTGCCTGAGAATTGTACACCCCGGTGGACATGGGTGTGGCCCTCCGTAGTGACATAAGCCTCACCACCTCCTCATTGTCTGAAAAACCTGATTCTTTCATTTTTATCAGCAATTTAGTCCATGATGACATTTGAATTTGCATCCCATGGACTAAATTTTTAGAGAAGACTCAGAGGTTAGAAAAATGAATATGAACCACATAGAAAATATTTTTCCTATAATTAGCATACATTATTAGAAAAAGAATATTATTCATATACATAATTGACATGTACTCCATTCATCTTTTCTTTCATAGGACATTCATACAATGTCCTATGAAAGAAAAGAAAGGATGAAGAGAGGGAGGTGACAAGGTGGGATTTTAACTAGTGTAGATAAGAAAGCTACAGTGCCAGACAGAGTTCTAGCCAACAATGACAGAGGAAGGTGTGGACTCAGGAAATGACACTTCTATTTATTGCCCAAGCCTTAAAATCTCACCCCTTCTCAGACCTTCATTTTGCCCTGTTTGAATTATACTAGCTCTTCTTTAAGGTAGAGACTTAGGCATTTATAAACCAATTTTTTCTCACTTGTCATTTGCTTTCAAGGAGAGAGGTATGTTTAGAAATGGTAAGCTAAGGAGGGGGAAAACTCTTTCTTTTTTAAATGCAAAGTTCAAGGCACATCTAGGCTACAAATGGTTATAAATCCAAACATTCTTTTTTCTTTTTATCTTTTTTTTTTTTTCTTTCTTTTTTAAATGCAAAGTTCAAGTCACATCTAGACTACAAATGGTTATAAATCCAAACATTTTTTTTTCTTTTTATCTTTTTTTTTACTTTTTTTTTTTTGAGGTCAGAGCGTTTGAGAGTTTTTTTTAAATAGATCAAAGAGTCACACAGCCAACCTGATTGTGTCATTTCTCAGATTTCTCTTATCGTTATTTTCTAAATGAATAAATAAATAAATCACAAAACTGAGAGTCATTCTATTACCCGTTAGACAATCTGTCTTTTCTAGAAATTACAGTGCTTCAAAGCTATTGCTCTTTTTACACTTGGCTCACAGTTGCTTGTTCTAAGTATTAATAATATTTAGCACTTCGATCTTCAAGTTACTTTATCCCCATTAAGTAACAAAAATAACCCATTAGGTGACAGAGTATGATTTGTCCCATGAGACAGATGAGAGAAAGTGGATCATCAATGTTGTAGAGTCAAAACTGGTGCTGGGATACTTTCTCCAGCTCTAAACCTTACTTTTTTTCCTACACGAGTGTTTTGTGGGTCCTGGTCATTACTCTCAGACTCTAAACCCTTGCCAAAAGTGGTTGTGCTGAGTAATTTTACCTTCTAAATTGCAAAGAATATCTGGGATTTCACATCTGTTTAATATTGCCCCAATTCATGCTCCTCATTTAGATTTCATGTGATCATTTGAAAGGCTTGGATATCTTCTTGGTCATGTAAATGTTCTTAGCGATCAACATCATAAGTTAAATGAGTTAAATGCAAACCAATATGTGGTGTGTTGGTTGAATTTCCCTGACAATGTTGTACACAGGTTTTAAATTCCAAAGAGAGGCAGCCTAGGGCAAAATGCTTTGGACTTCTTAATAAGTGCCGAACCACTGTAAAATTGTTTAAAATTTTTCTATTTCCATTGCAAGAAAGCATCATGTCCTACCATTGCCTCCTTCTGGTTGGAAAAATAACACGTTTCTGAGTGATAAGTCTTCCTTTAGTTCACTTTTTGACTCTTAGATTGAGACTGAGAAGATGAAGTTGGATAACCTGAAAGCAGACTTGGGCATTTCAAGGATGAAAACTACTACTACTATTTCTGAAGAAGCCAAAGAGCATTTAAAAATTTGAAGTTAATAATTCATGCCACAGATTTTCAAGCAGTCTTAGTTTTGTTGAATTTTCTTCCTTCTAATTCAAATGATTTGTTAAATATAATTATAATTGGAGTTTCATTTATAGTTTATTAAAAACTAGTTAAATAAATATATTATAAATCCAAAAAATGTTTGGTCAGTTTGGTACGTTGATTTTGGGTTGGGGAATATGATTACCATACATAGCCCCCCAAAATATGCAGCTCTTATCAGAGAAGGGAAGCAAAAACTGTACAGTTTTCTGCCTCTAGTAACTTCTGGTTGTGCCTGAGAGGGAGTTGTAATGAAAGGTTTGTACCACAACTTCTGAATCACTCAAAATTCCCTGTGGGCCTATGCATTCTACAAATAGCCATGTTCCCTGCCTTGTGATGACAGGAGAAGCTCAATGGATAAAACAGACAACCCCAAAGTAAACTCTGACACACCTTGAAGAAGCAACTTAGGGCTGGAGCAGAGAAGGCAGGCACTGTGGGAGGTGTGAGCATTGTCTTAGGTCCCTTTGCAAGCCCTGGCAGAGAGCACAGTGAGGTGTTAGCACATTCTTCCCTCAGGAATTGCTGCCGCTCACTCTTTCTTCAGGCCACCTACTGGTTAGACAGAGAAGGAAAGGACAAGGGAAAAGACAGGAGGGGAGAAGCAGAAATGAGAAAGAAGATGAGGGTGGAGAGGAGAAAGAGGAAGGGAGAAAAGATTCAATGAATTTCTTGCAGAGGCTGCTAGCAAGAGAGCCAATTGTGGCAATGCTCTTTGTGAGGAAGACAGCTGTCAAGAAACTGGACGGAAGCCACCACCTCATTTCACAGAGGCCACTGAACAGCTGTTAGGAAACAACAGCCTTCATATGCTATTGACCTGGTCTAGATCTAAATTGATGGCCAATCCCCATGCCCAGCTGTCCAAATCTCTCCAGGTGTCATGAGTCTCTCTGAGCGTTAGTGAGTTTTGAGAATAGTTTATTAGCCTATAGAGACATCTCAAGTTGTGGGGAGGGTAGGGGAATAGAGGAGAAGAACTCTCTGTAAAGTTATACATGGCGAATTCCTTCAGGACAAAAACCCCTCAGAATAAACAATTTGCACTCCCTCTCTTTTCTAAAAACTTGACTCGATGTCTTCACCTCCCCTAAACCCAAAGTAATAGACCAAAGGAAACAAAGTTGAAAATGTTCAAAAACAGTCATCATCTTTGGAACAATTTTTCCTCTACTTTCTTTCATTCCGCAGCTCATGAGACACCACGACATGACATTAAGTTTTAAAAATAAAACAGGTCATTCTTTATAAATGGTTTTACAGACACTTTGAAAACATCACTTATACATCGCCTCACTTATATGCTGAGTACATGAACATAGAGCATGACAAAAGGTATTAAGATGCATGCTGGTTCATGTCATTCCAGAGGTAATAATGTAGTTCGTTCCCACTGAGAGCAAAAGATGCCACACCTCCTCTCTTAAGAATCAGGAGATACTAATGCACAGAGAAAGTAAGATAGATGGTCCATTCCAACCTCAGTGTAGATGCTGAAGCTAATAGAATTAACTGTAGTATGAAAAATCCACGTTTGATATAGGGATAAAACACCTGCAATGAGGATGATTGTACAATGAGATATGTTACCAGGGGAGGTTATGAAAACGTTATCACCGGACCTGTTTTCAAGGTAGGGAGGAGATAATCTCTCAAAACCTTTTAAAGCCTGTGGTGCTAGTTGAATAATAGTTTAGAATAAGTTAATAGGTAACACATACATAAAAACATCCAACTGGGCTAATGGCAGAATACCATAATCACAAATTATCACTCTGTTTCCATTTCAATTTTGAAGACTAATTTTTTGTGTGTGCGATTAAGTTAAATCCTTATGCTTTCCTAACAGGCAATAGATAGGAAAGGATTAGTCTTCCAAGGATGAAATATAAGACAAGAAATTCAAATCTATTTTTAAAATCCAGCCTCACATATTGGATGGACACTGGTAGTCTTCCATCAAGACACAACCACTTAGCTAAATGATTATTTTAAAAATAAGTGTATACAAATTCCCAGTAGTCTTATTTTGTTTTCTCAGGGATCTTTTTTATCATGCTTTAAAGACTTGAAATCTATCTTCCTAAAGTAAAACCAATATACTTTATGATTTTTGTATCACTAATGAGCTAAATTATACACAAATCTAAGACTTCAAACTCTTTAGAGCAAATATCTTTATTGCTTCCTGATAAATGTTAAATAATATCGACTCACTCAGCAAATTAACATTCACCTCTTCTCAAGCGATGTTGTGATCTGGCAGACTTCAGTCATTAGACACAGAATCTATTTCTGGAGCCATACAGGCCTGTATAACCAGAAGCAAACCTCTGACTTTATTTTCCTACCCGCAAAATGGAACTAAAAATGTCTTCCCATATTTATCCCATGTTGCTGGCTAATATATTGATGTTTGTAAGAAACTTGGTTTTGTTCTAAAAATACTAAAAATAAAAAAGCAATCTTTATTAATAAGCTTATTCAGGCCTGCCTAAGTCAACAGATTTTCTCTAATAAAACATTCTATGGGTAAAAAAAAAAGTTCTTGGCAGGTCAGATCTGATATGAATATGAATTACCAACCTGCTCTACCTGACTTTAAGCAAACTTTGGTTACTTAGTAGAAAACAGGAAAGATGACCAGTAATTGGGGACAGTAGTAATGGGGAAAACTTGCCTAAAGAATAATAGTAATCAATTTGAATCTTTGCCCAAACTCAACCCTGAAATGAATCAGTTTAAGAGCCCTCTAGACAGATGTGTTCCTTCATTCTAAGTTATTCACTATGTGACATTTTCTGCATCCCCAGTGATTTTAGGGAGAATAGAAAGAAAAAGCTTCCCAAATATCCTTGATCCTGGAAAACAATTGTTCTCCTAAGTTTCCTGGACCAGAATGAGTAGAAAAACGTTCAATAACAAAGGAGGAAAGAAACCTGACATTTTAATGAACAATGTGCTTGACAAATTAAAGCCTCAACAAAAATTTAATGCCAGCCAATAGTTGTGGTATTACTTCGCATCTTCTTTAAAAGATTGTTTTATTCATCCTATACAGAAATATTTTTCTACTACCCTGGGACCCCAGAACTATGGGTCTCAAAAGAGCTATGAAAGCTATTTGTTTGTTTGTGTGACATGATGACTCTTTTAGAAGGAGTTAGCAGGCAATGAGGCAAAAAAGGCAAAGGCAAAGCAAAAAGATAGAAGAAAGGACTGGTTTTAGAGTAATGAATGTAATAAGGATTTGGAGGTGGGGCAGCACCTAATCAAACCATTTGATTGCCTTGATCGTAGTCAATGCTAAATAATGGGAAAATTGAGAAAAATAAAGAATGCAGAAGTTAGTTCATTGAAAGGATATGAAAGTGGGAGTCAGTAGATAAAATACTTTTGTTTTCTGTATGTGGCCCCAGTGAAAGGATATAGGAATGTGAGAAAAAGGATAGGAAAAAGCCAAAGACATCTTCTTACATTACAAAATTAGCTCGAAATCATTCAAAGGATTAGCCACTACATGATATTCATTCAGTGAGCCACCCACTTATAACAAACATTTATTGAAACCTGCAAAGAGCTAGTCATTGTGCTAAGCATTGGGAAGGATTCCTGGTCTAAAACAGATTTAGAGTCCAGTAGGGGGAGACAGATATGTAAACTATAGAAGCCAATGCATGTTATATGTGCTATAATAGAATTGTACAGCATGGTAAAAAGGAAGGATTAGCCAATTCTCTGTGTAATGAGAGTCAAGAAAGGGTTGATGAAGAAGATACACAGGTCCCACTAAATACAGTATTGCAAATCGAATAAAAAGATGGTACTTGGTAATGGAACAAGTTTAAAACGATGATTTTGTAGACATCATTTGCGTCTGTTTATAATAATTTATCATTAATCTGTATTAAAAGAATTAAAATGGAATTTTTTACCTTGGGACATAAACTATTTAGGAATATTTAACCTCTCAATAAACAAAGTTGTTATAGTTAAACAAAATGGAAAAAAGTTTGCTTAAAGCTTTATTTTAACCGATGCTGTCAGTAACAGCAAGGAACAGGGACCTGGGCTGGCATGTATGCGTGCATGAGTGTGTATTCTTTCTCTCCTTTTCAATTGATAGAAAGTTAGTAGGTACAAGTTCAATCTTATCACCTTAATATGAAAGCAAGGAAGCATTTCTTAGCAATGCTGTTCACTTCTAGTTAAAGAATATATCAGTGGTGGAGGTAACAGTAACTGAATTAATTTTAATTCTCCATGATCACACTTGTATGATTTCATTTTGGGGTTCTCCAGGTACCTCACCAAGGCAAGTTTATAAAGCACACGGAGATTACAAATTAGTGACTATGTAATATTGTAGCCTCTGGAAACTTTAGACTGCTATGGGAAAAAAATGTGGGTCTAGTAACAGCATGACTTTATTCCAAATTTCCATTCTTCTGGTTCTTTTCAGTCTATACCTTAGGGCATCACTTTTGATTTTTTTATTTGTGATTTCTGTTACCTTTGTCCTCTCATGACAAACCACCTGACAGTGTATAGGAAGCAAGTATAGAGACACTGAGGATGTTTACTTGTTAGAAAATTTTATGAGCTGGCTCAAGAAAAATGTGAAAATCAAGATTTTATGGAAATAGAATATATGTATGAAGTACAGAGTCCGTTGTATATATGCACAATGAACATTCTTGCTTCCATCTTTAGAGTATAAACTCCTGCTGGGAAATAGTTAAATCCTGGGACTTAAAATAGCGTGATGAGTGTAAGAAACCCACATACCCATCAGCCATCTTTAGCAAATATAAACTCATGACCAATCTTATTTCATCTCTACCTTCCCCACTCACTTTCCCAAGTAATTTTGAAGAAAGTTCTAGTCAAGTTTTTTTATTCTCCACAAACATCTACAGTTTTTTGTTATAGAAAAGCATCGTATAAATTAGCTAGTCAATTGATTTAGTCTCTTATATCTCTCCTTTGACTCACTCTTTGAGCTAGTTATCTGTCAAGCCACAGAGAAAGAAATAGAAAGTAGACATTTCTCCCCATCACTTCTGAGTTTAAATCTAATCTTTCATCTAAGTACCCTTGTGTTATGGCAAAGGTGTTTTAAAAAACACATAGATAGAAAATAAAACTAGCATTTTTCATAAATTACTGAAAAACAGTCATTTCCTTTCTTTCATTTATTTTTACTTGTATATAGTACACACGGTGACTCAGAGGGAGATTGTTTTAAATCATGAGGTAGTCTCAGTTTACTCATTTACATCCATCCCAAAATGTAATGTACTATAAGATACGGCATGAAATAGCCAACGAGGTCATAAGAATCTGACAATTCTGACAATGCTATCCTTACTGTTAAATTGTACACCTGAAACTTATTGGATTTTTGTTAACCAAGTCACCATAATAAAAATTAAAAAAAAAAAGGGGGGGATCTGACAATTCTGATAGAACAGAAGCTGATGATAAGAATTCATAGAGGAGATCAATGACGTTAATGTGTGTTTTTTTTTATGTAAAATTTCTCATAGGGAAACTTCACTGATACAAGGAAATCCTGACATTTACCATAAAAACAAATATATGAATATAAAACTTAACTTCTTAGTGAAATCCATAATAATAGGTCTCTATGCATTCCCTAAAGTTATTCTCCTTCCTTGAGTTATCAAACATTTCCCCAAAGGTAATTATCCCTCCATTAGAAAGCTGGTGTCTTCTCAACTACTTACCATTCCAGAACAACCCCCAAGCCCAAGGAGTGATAAATGGATGTTTTAGAGGGTTTTATAGAAAACATAATGCCTTTCCCAATATCACTGATCACTAAGGGAGAGGGCTGAGGCTGGGGTGGGAGAAGTATATGCATCTATTTGATTCTCCTCATTTTCTCCAAAAGAAAGTATAAAATTTTATCCGATGCTACTCTAGAAGAGTGTACTTGAATATGCATGTACATTAAATTTTGTAGGTGTGCTTTGCTATATTGGAAAACATATTCAAATAATAAATCTCAATAAATGAAAATGACTTTCTTTTCCTACAGTATATAAAAATGCCAGGGCAATCTGCTTTCTGTGTTCAGATACAAAAGAGCTAAACATTGAGTGATATCCAACTTTATGAGTCACATAAAAATGAAATAAAAATGGGTAAGAAGATAAACATTTAAAGAGATAAACACTGTCAAACAGAAATGATTACAAAGTTTGTAACAATCTGCATTTTTCATTGTTTTCTGTTACCTAGCTTTTCACACTATGAATTTCTTTCACTCATTTCCTTTCTTTCAATAATGTATGTTCCTATGATCACTGCCATTAAAGTAAAAGATGTGAAACAGTACTCAGTTAATATTTACTGGGAGAAATATAAGTAACATGAAAGTGTAAAAATTTTTCTTATATACTTGAATGTTTTATCTAGCTACATCCATTTAATAGCTCTGGAAAATTGAGCTCCTTTTTCACAGGGGTACTGTTTACCTTATACTATGTGAAATCACCATATTCAACCTTTTTTGACCTATAAGAACAGCAGTTTTGTATTGTTTAACCTAATAGTATTTCAAATAGCAGAGGGTCTACAGATTGCCATTACATCTGAGCTACATATGATTATTTCTTGGTGAAATGTATTAAAAAAATGGAAGTGTTTGCATTGGAGCACCCTTGACATTATTTGAAATCTTGTTTTTAAAAAATCTTACCATATTAATAATAAAAAAATTCATATCACTCTTCAGTTTGATCTGTCAAGGACTCTGTCATTGGCCTAATGTAGCTCTTGGAAGAAAGTACCATACCAATTAGTGTGTGTAATAGGCATGCTAGTTCCTTCTTCAAAATAATGATGCCTAAAATGTACGTTAGAACATAGAATATATAAAACTCAGAAAAATCTTAGACTAGAAAAGGTTTTGTAGACAACATATTGTGCTTATAACACAGTAATGAAGCGGGGAAAAGGACAATTTAAAGTTTTAGAGGTAGAAAGACCGACCCAAATGGGAGACATATTAAACAAGTCTAGTTATGGAAAAATGGTACTCAATTTAATAGGAAAGGACTTTTGTTAAATCTAAAAGTTTGAGATTTTACTTATATCCCTAAAAAGTTGAACAGGTGACTCAGACATTCTTAGAGGATGGAATAATTTCTTCTCTGAGTGAAGAGTACATCTCTGCTACTGCTGAGGCTATTATTCTTAATGAGAACTTTTGTAAAATTTGGGAGTTAGCTTAGTCTGTCTCTATTATAAACAAAGTTAAATAAACTCCACAAAGCAGATCAAATACATTCTTTAGACATCAAATCCCTAATTTAACTACTTCTGTGACCCACTTTTATTAAATCTGTCAAACCAAAAAAAAAAAAAAGAAAAGAAAACCAGTAAAAAAAAAATGTAGATTATATCATAGGCCACCAAGCAAGTGCTGTATTATCTTTTCACATAATCCTTCTTTTCTAGTAATGGTAATATCAACAGCACTAACAAGCAATGATAGTTGACACTTATTGAGAACTTATGTATTAGCCTCTCTTCTATATGTTTTAATTGTATTGTTACTTTATCTTTATAACTATCTTATGGCCTAAATGCCATTAATAGTCTTATTTTATAAGTGAGAAAATGAAAGTTTAGGGAGAGGTGAAGCAAATTGCCAAAGGTCACGATCTTTGAATCACAGAATACCAGTGCCGGAAGTGCCCATACAGCAGTCATCCAATTTATCTCTCAATTTGTGCGGTGGAGTAAAAAATCCCACTCACCCCCACCCACTCCCCACCCAAAGAAATAGTAAATCCTAATTCCTGGAACCCATAAATAATATCTTATTTGGAAAAAAATGTCTCTGCCGATGTGATTATGCTAAGATATTAAGATGAGGAAATTATTCGGGATTATTTGGGTAGGCCTCCAATGCCATCTCACACATCCTTATAAAAGGGAGGCAGAGGGAGATTTCTCGCACACACACGAACACACACACATGAACACACACACACACACAGACATGTACACACAAGAAAAGGCAATGAGAAGACAGAGCGAAAGGAGATTTGAGGATATTGGGCTTAAAGATTAGAGTGATGTGGTCACAAGCCAAGGAATGTTGGCTGGAAGAGGCAAGGAAAGGATTTTTCCTCAGAGCCTCCAGAGGGAGCAGGACCCTACTGACACCTTGATTTTGGCCCAGTGATACTAATTTCAGATTTGTGGCCTCCACCACTTGAAGAGAATAAATTTTCATTGGCTAAAGCCAATCAAAGCAAACAAATACAGGCTGCAATTAAAAAATATTTAAACTGTTGAACATAAGTTGAATGTTTTTTTTAAATTCCAAAGAAGAGACCTTAATTTTTTTCCTTCCATAATACACTACATTCAACCATCTCACTCTGAGGAAACAAGCCCTTCTCTTTATAAATCATCCACTTTTTTTGGGCCTCCCTTTTATAGGAACAGATATTAGCTTGCTTTTGTCCTTTATGATAGTCCTCCATACTCTAAATGACTTCATATCACTGTTAAATTCCAAAGGATGAATATACTCATTTATTTCGTCCCCTTATTACAAGACCAATTTCTGATGTTATAATTATCTTTCTAGTTTTCTTCTGATACTTCACTCTAGTTGCAAAACTGGTAACCACTAGTTCGTTGTTCATGTCCCTGAGCCTCTGTCCTGTTCATTTGTTGCTTTTAGGTTTATATCCCACATGTAAGTGACATCATGTGATTTTCAACTTTTTCAGTCTGGTTTATTTCGCTTAGCATGATTATCTCGAGGTCCATCCAGGTTGTTGCAAATGGCAGTATTTCATCTCTTTTTATGGCTGAGTAATATTCCATTGTATATATGTACCACAGCTTCTTTAACCAGTCCATCTATCATAGGACACTTGGGTTGCTTCCCTGTCCTGGCCACTGTGAATAATGCTGTTATGAACATCGGTGTGCAAATATCTTTTCGTATATGGGTTTTCAAATCTTTGGGGTAAATACCCAGTAGAGGGATTGCTGGATCATGTGGTAGGTCAATTCTTAGTTTTTTTGAGGAACCTCCATACTGTTTTCCACAGTGGCTGTACCAATTTGAAGTCCTACCAGCAGTGTATGAGGGTTTCTTTTTCTCTGCATCCTCTCCAACATTTGTTATTACTTGTTCTGTTGATTATAGCTATTCTAACAGGTGTGAGATGGTATCTCATTGTGGTTTTGATTTGCATTTCCCTAATAGCTAGTGATGTTGAGCATCTTTTCATATATTTGTTGGCCATCTGTATGTCCTCTAGGGAGAAGTGTCTGTTCAGGTCCTCTGCCCATTTTTTGATTGGATCATTTGTTTTTTTGTTGTCGTTGTTGTTGTTGAGTCATATGAGTTCTTTGTATATTTTGGATATTAGGCCCTATCGGAGGCGTTGCTTGCAAATATATTTTCTCATTCAGATGGTTGTTTCTTTACTTTGTTTTCGATTTCTTTTGCTGAGCAGAAGCTTTTTAGTTTGAAGCAGTCTCATTCATTTATTTTTATTTTTACTTCCCTTGCCTTTGAGGTCAAATTCATAAAATCCTCTTTAAGTCCAAGGTCCTTGAGTTTAGTCCTTATGTTTTCTTCTATGCGTTTTATTGATTCTGGTCTACTAATCAGTCCCTTAATCCATTTTGAGTTAATTTTGGTGTATGGTGATAGACAACAGTCTAGTTTCATTATTTTGCAGGTGGCCTTCCAATTTTCCTAGCACCATTTATTGAAGAGGCTTTCCTTTCTCCATTGTATGTTTTTGGCTTTTTTGTCAAAAATTATTGCCTATAAAACTTTTTCAACACATCATCATTGAAAAGACTTTACCCTTTTTACTTTACATGCACCATTTTAGAGCAGCACTATTGAAATTGTGGGTCAGATAATTCTTTGTTGTGGAGGCGGTCCCATGCATTGTAGGATGTTTAGCAGGATCCATCTACTAGATGCTTATTGCATAATCTCACCTGATCCCCCAGTCAAAAATGTCTCCAGATGTTATCAAATGTCCCTTGGAGAACAAAATTATCTCCAAATTAAAACTATCGTTTTAGAATAAGTATAAATGCTAATTAATATAACTGATTGGCTGAAATGGGATAAGTTAATAAACAAAGAGCGAAACTAATGCCTCTTACATTGGTCTTTCTTTAAAAGAAATTATAAAGCTGAAAGCAGTCTAACAAAGACCCCCTTTAACACTAAAGATAGATTTTAAAAGAGCAGTGGAGAGTTTATTTTTAATCAGCCAATTTTGTGGCTGATCTCTAAACCAAAGGACAGCTTGTTCATGTCCCATATCTCTTCAACAGATCTTACCTTAGGTTTCTGGGTATGAGGATTTTAAAGTTAATGGTTGATTTACATGGATTATATTGACACTCAGGGCAGATGTGCTTCCATGGCAGTTCTATTCATATATGTATCTAGAGCACATAAAAGTGATGTTCCTGCATTAGGCTTTAGCAGTTTCATTAATTTAAGTGGCCAACAGACATATTTTTAATTCCCTGGGTGATTGAGAAGCGGAAGTAAGAAGAAAAAGCCAACTGAGATGCTTTCCCCTACTTTACTCCAAAAAGAGATCTCTGTTATTTCTATAGGAGATAAAAATAAAACTAAGTGATATGGGTCCTGGGGTCCCAATAGCGATAACAAGACCTTTAAGAGAACTAGAAACATGTGAAAGATATTTTCAGCCATTAATTTTCAAAATAATAGAATAAATGTATAAAAACACAATTTAAAAAAAAATCCATCAATAGAACAGATTTTTTGTGAATGTTTGTAGAAATGACAC
The DNA here is from genome assembly GCF_000325575.1 of Pteropus alecto. Classification (NCBI taxonomy): domain Eukaryota; kingdom Metazoa; phylum Chordata; class Mammalia; order Chiroptera; family Pteropodidae; genus Pteropus; species Pteropus alecto. Next base: position 7,186,323 of record NW_006494609.1, read on the forward strand.
CATCTGAGCAGCTCAAACTCCTAGAAGCTTCTACTTGCACTGTGACTTCTCTTTAAATCATGCAATTCTTGCTATTTGTAGTAATACCAGGGGTTACATGATACTCTTTAGGCATCTATCCCACTTGCCTAAGGGTCAAAAAATTACAACTCTACTATCAGATCTAAAAAATTTTCACAATTTGAAAGAATAGTCCATTACAATCTTTCTTCTAATACCAAGCAAGGGCAAAGCTTAATGGCTGGCTTTCATTTCTAATATCTTCAGCCAGCAATTTATTTCTGCCCATCCCACAAAGATATGCAAGTACAAACAAATATTGGCATGTGTTTATTGTTATTCTTTTTAATCAGACATCACTTGTGAGAGTATATAGGCAAAGTCATTATAACCTTCCTGTTCCTGGCATCAAAGCCACTCCCTTCCAAGGCAAAGGATGCAAGCCCTGCCCCAACTCTTGTACCAGCAAGTCAAGGGCTTCTGCTGAGGATCTCTTTCACAGTCATGCAAAAATGAGTACAAGAAGCTCTGGAGACTGAAAGTAAACGGGACAGGTTCCAGCTGCCAGAGATATGCATTCCCGCCCCTCCTTCTGATTAAGTGTTTTGCTCTTTTGACTGGAACTTTCAGTGGGTGAGGAAAGCTACCCTTGAATTGTCATTTCTTATGAGGAAGCTGACAGTACTAATAGTTCAAGCACAGGTTGATTGATGAGACTGTACCAGCCTGGGAAGCTGGCAATCTCTGTCATTGTCAGGATCAGGTAAGCAGTTTCACCTGCCAAAATTCTAGTCTTCCTCCCCCTACTTCTATCGTGCCCAAAAAGAGAGAGGACTACTGTTCCTGAAAGCAGAAATCTCACATGATTTGATTTTGTTGACCTTGCAGATCTAAGGACTTTGGCTTGCAAATTTGGAGAGTCCGCTAGTTCTTAGTGAATAATGCAGCATAAGAGAGAACACAGGTGTAAATCTAGGTTTTTATGAAAACCTGAAGTTTTTAAAATTTAGGAGGCCTTTCTTTAAAAATAAGAATACATAGTTTTAAATACAAGAATTGGGTATTAAAGTGTATAGCTATTCAGAATATTGAAAAGATATCACAATAAATGACAAATTTTAAATTAACTACCTGATACATTTCTTACATTTTATAACTGTAAATGCTTTGATCACCTCTTCATAATATAATAATATTGCCATATAATTTTCTATGGAGAGAATAAAAAGATAATAGTTTTTTTCTATAAATCTGCAAATAAGAATAAAATTTCTTCTTCTTATTGATCATTTAGAAAATTTTCTTTCAGCTCTACAACCCACTAAAGTCAGTATAAAATTTTAGGAAGGAGGTCAAATATTTCTTTATATGAAATTTGAAGACTGGATTTTTCAGTGTTGAATTTCTGATTTTATAAATTTCCAACCTAATTTTTCCTCCACAAGCACATCTCTTAGTCCTCTGGTCCTGGATCTTGCTGTCACAATACTAGTTGATTTGTCATGGAAGGCAGTATTCCCACTGCAGGACAGCTAGTAATAGCTTAACTGTGCACAAATGACTGCAAATAACATAAATACATCCCATTAAACCTGAACTAAATGCATTTCTACTAAAAAATGCCTGCTGCTCTCCAACCACCAAATATAAGAAATATGACAAAATAAAAGTCAGGATGTAAGTAGACAATTGTTCTAACTGATTGTGGTTAAAATACTTCATCAGTGTAAGTTTTGCAAAAAATATATGACTGTGATCACATTGCTGATCTTCATTAGCATAACACATATCTGCCTTAGAGAGAACTGTACCCTCTATCCACATATTCCCATTCCTCCCTTATTTTCTCCTACATATTTTACAACCCCTTATACCACAAAGTGACTCGCAAGAAAGTTATATAGCTTCCATCAGAATGACTATATTATTTGTAAAAAGAAAATACCACGAGGATTGAAAATTCTCCTATTCTTCATTTAGCTTCTAATGAGGACATGGTGAATAGAGTTCTGGCAGCCATCTCAGAACCTGTGACAAGCTTGAGGATAGAAAACACATGCAAAGTCTGACAGAACAGAAATATAAAAATGTCCTGGGTCACTAATGACCATGGATATGCCAAATAATCACTGGGTGGATTATTTCTGGACTTCTGTAATATGAGAGAGATATACCTTTCTCTAATTTAAACCCCTGGTTCGAGTTTACTGTTATTAGCATCCAAAATTAAACTTAACTGACACGATAGTTATTTGAAAATTGTGTTTGGTAATATTGTCAAAGACAGAAATAGATGCTCCTTTACTTATGATAGGGTTACTTCTCAATAAACCCATCATAAGTTAAAAATATTATAAGTTGAAAATAGATCATAGTATTTTCCTAATCTACCAAACATCATAGCTTAGCTTAGCCTACCTTAGATGTACTCCAAATACTTGCATTAGCCTACGGGTGGCCAAGTCATTTAACATAATGAGTACACTGCAGAGTATCAGTTGTTTACCCTCATAATGGCTAAGTGGGAGTTACAACTCACTACCACTGCTCAGCATCATGAGAGGATATCATACTGCATATCACTAGCCTAGAAAACAATCTAAATTCAAAACTTGAAGTACGGTTTCTACTGAATATGTTATTTCTTTCATGCTATTGTGAAGTTGAAAAATCATAAGTTTGAACCACCATAACTTAGGGACCATCTGTAGTTTAAGCAAATCCTCCCACTGAAAATAAATAGAAAAGTTAAACAAAATATTTTTTAAAGATTTATTAAAGAAATGAGACCTAAGGAGACAGTAAAAATTATAGGGCAAAGATTTTTGAGAAAAGGACCCAGAGAGATGTGTCTGTTATCTGGGGCCACTTTAATTTGTGCCTGTAGCTGCTTGTCAATGTAAAGTCTTGCTGAGAGAAAGCAACATTATCTTTGTTTATAAATTGTTTCCACAATTATTTATACGCAATGCCTTGTGCTCGGTCAAAACTAAGTGGATACAAAAAGGAGACAAAAACTGTGATGACAGAGGCTGGGATAATAGTCAATAGAAACAAAGTAATCAAATATCTAGATAATGGAATTATCAAATATAAATGCTGAATTAAATGTCTAGATAATCGACCAAAACTATGTTGCATGTGTGCAAGAAAATAAAGTTCAAGTTTGAAATTTTTTAAAAATCCCACTAGAAATTGTAAAAGTGAATCAAATAAAAATTTCAGAAAGGACCTGGATATGCACTTCTTCAGAGAGGACATAGAGATGGCCAACAGACTTATGAAAAGATGCTCGACATTACTAATGATTAAAGAAATGGAAATTAAGACCACAATGACATATTACCTCACATCTATCAGAGTGGCTATCATCAATAAATCAAACAACAAGTGTTAGTGAAGATGTGAAGAAAAGAGAACCCTCGTGCACTGTTGGAGGGATTGCAAATTGGTACAGCCGCTATGGAAAACAGTTTGGTAGTTCCTCAAAAAATTACAAATAGAACTATCTTATGATCCAGCAATTCCACTTCTGGGAATTTATCTATGTTCCCTGCAGTGCTATTTACAATAGCCAAGACATAGAAGGAAACTAAGTGCCCACCAATAGACAACTGGATAAAAAAGATGTAGTAATATACATAATAGAATATTACTCAGCCATCAAAAATGAAATCTTACCATTTGCAAAGACATAGATGGACCTACAGGATATTATAATGTGAAACAAGTCAGGCAGAAAAAGATAAATACCAAATGTCTCACTTACATGTGAAATCTAAAGAACAAAATAAACTAACAAACAAGATAGAAAAAGAGTCATAGGTACAGAGAACAAAGTGGTGATTAACAGGTGGGAGGGGGACTTAGGGGGCTGGGTGAAAAAGGTAAAGGGATTAAGAAGTACAAATTGGTAGTTACAAAATAGTCATGGGGCTGCGAAGCACAGCTTAGGGAACATAGTCAATATTGTAATAACTACTTACAGTGCCAGATGAGTACTAAACTAATCAGAGAGATCACTTCATAAATTATATAAATGTCTAAATTACTATGCTGTACACCTGAAACTAATATAAAATAATACTGAGTCAACTTGAATTGAAAAATAAAAAAAAACTTAGGGGCTGAAAAAGAGGATTACTCTGGCATTTCAGATGCACAAGAACAATGGACAGGGCTTGCTTAAGGCAAAGATAAACCTTTTACTAAAGAATTTATATGCCTGGCATGTACTACCCACCATGAACTTCCCAGTTAGAAATTTATGATCAGATCACCCTGTAAGGTTACTTTTGGTCAGATTTATTACTGCAACTTTTTTTTTTAAATCCACACCTTGCTATTTATTGGTGGAATATAATTCTCCACTCCAATAATCTGACAATTGACCATGTAAGTTGCTTTATCCAATAGAATATGAGCAGACATGACATAGGCCATGTCAGAGCATAAGCTTCGAATGTCTTTGTGTGTTTTGCTATCACTTTTACTCTTATCCTCCACTATAAAAACATAATGTCCCAGATAATACCTCCTCCTTTCACCTTCAGTCCTTGAATAAGAAGACACATAAAATTCAGCAGAGCCCAGCCACACTATAATTGAGTTGTAGCCCTCAAGTAGCGTGAGCAAGAAATTAATTTTTCTCATCATAAATCACTAATATTTTGCAGTTGTCTGTTCTTTCAGTTAAAGCCATCTAAAATAGAAGTCCTGGAAAGTAAATCTATATCTTCACAAATGAAAGAAAACAATTTCAAAAAGCAAAAATGCAATAATCAAAATTAAGAACTCAATGGAAAATTTAAGAACAGCTAAATTTCAGTTGAAGAGTTAGTGAATTTGAAGACAACTGGGTAGGAGACTATTCAGAATAAAGCACATTTTTAAAAGCATGAAAAAGATCAAAAAAATTAAGAGAATAAGACTTAAGAAGGCCTAATATAAATTCCAGACTACAAGAAGAAGAGGAGAAATAAAATGTTAAGAACATTCCAAAATTGATGAAAATGTTATAGTTTATTAAGTTTGTCATTTTTCTTTATAGTTATTTTGCTTAGTTTTCTGAACTTAAATCTCTGTGGTGATCTCGTTTATTTGTTTTGGAGAATTCTTGCCCATTATACCTTCAAATATTGCTTAAGTCTCACTCTTTTTCTCCTTTTTAACATATACATATATAGGTTGAACTGTTTGACAGTGTCCTTCAAGTATCTTAAACTCTTCTTATTAATTTGATTCCTATTGACTTGCCTTTGAATTCACCGATCTTACCTAGTGTATACAGTCTAATAATAAGCCATTTCCAGTAAGTTTTTCATTTCAGATATATCTTTCTTTTCAGAGCCATAATATCCACTTGGAAAAAAATTTTAGGTTACATTTATCTGTCAAAATTCTCCGTCTTTTCATCAAATTTGTCAATTTTATTTTCTACTTTTTATAACAAATTTTAATTATTATTTAAAAATCCTTGTTTTCTAATTCTGACATCTAGATCATTTGGAGGTCTGAGGATATGTATTTCTCTTTGATTATGGATCACATTTTCTACCTTCTTCATATGCTGCATAACAGTTTTATGTATACCAAGAAGGGCAACAGAGACTGGAGTCAATACTCTCGAAAAGGCATGACTTTCACTTTGTGAGGCAGACAGGGTGATCAGCCTCTTTGAACTAATCAGATATTGAGCTGGGTGAGAGCTGGGTTGCTACTTTAGTTAGAAGAAATCAAAAGATGTGAGCTTTTCTGTGTTCATTATAAACTTCTCCATCTTGCAGCGCTTCGGCTTCTAAGTGTTGGGACTTAGAAGTAGTTTTTACTGAATAATTCAGCCTAGTCTCCCTCCTGTACAACTTAAGAGTCCTGAGGAGAAATGTTGTGGGGAAAAAAATCAGCTATGCATTTGGGAGTTGTCCAGAGTCCAAGTGGCTATGCCATCCCTCTGGTAAAAGCTCCTCTGATTTCTCTTTCTCTCAGCAAGCTCCGCCTACCTATACTGACACCTCAGTCTATCATTAGACTTGGTAAAACTTCCAGAGAGGAAGATGGTTGCCAGCCTCTGCTCATCTAGAAGGTCTCTTTGATCTCTTTGGTCTCTGGAAATTAATTCCTCTAGACTTCTATACATTCACAATTTTCTGATGACTTTTATAGAGATATAAATTCATCCAGGTTTTTCTAGTTGTTACAGAAGAAGCAATGGTTTGCTTATATATCTTAAAAGAAAGTAGAAGTTTCTGTAACTATAAAATAATCTAATTCAGTTATATTTTTTTCATTCAGAAAACTCAATGCCTAGACAACTTTATAAATTATACCAAATATTTAAAGAAGCAATAATGTCAATCATACATAAACTCTTTAAGAGAATAGAAAAATAAGAAACAATTTCCAACTCTTTTTTTGAAGCAGCATAACCTTGATATCAAACCTTACAAGGAAAATTATAGCTCATTCTCTCTCATGATTATAATTGCAAAAACAAACAAACAAACAAAACCTAAATGAACTATTTGCAAACAAACACTAAAAGGATAATACATCACAACCAATCAAGCTTATTTCAGTAATGTAGGTTTATCATTTAAAAAATCATCAATATAATTTTCCAGATTAATTGAATAAAGAAGCGAAATTATATGAATACCTTAATATACATAGAGAAAATATTTAATAAAACTCAGTAGCCATCACCATAAAAGCTCATTGCAAACTTCCTTAGTTATCTGAAAAACATTACAGCAAACACTCCACCTAATAATGAGATGTTGAAAACTCTCCCTCTGCTGTCGGTAACAAAACAAGGATTCACGTTATCATCAATTTCATAAAAATTAATAAGAAGTATCAAAGAAGAAATAAAAACTGATAGGATTTTGTACGCAGAAAATTTAAAAGACTCTACAGATTGGGTACAAAGTCAATATATAAAAATCAGTACTATTTTCTAAATATCAATGAACAGAAAATGAAACTTGAAATGGTATCATTTAACACAGCATCTAAATACATTACATTTCTAGAAATAACCTACGGAAATATGTAAAGTATTTCCATACAGAAAAATATAAAACATTATAGAAAGAAATAAGCAATATCCAAATGAGGTAAATGCTTTCTACAGAGTCAAATAATAAATATTTAGCCTTTGTAGGCTCAATGGTCTCTGAAACATTCCAACTCTGCATTGTGATATCAATGAAGAAATGGATTATATCTAAACAAATGGGTGTAGCAGTGTTCTAATAAAACTTTATTTTCAAAAATAGGCAGAGTATCAGATTTATTCCATGAACTGTGTATTGCCAGACCTTAATTTAAAAATCATAATAAAATATATCAATATATAATGAAGATATAATAAAAATGTCTAGTCTCCCTAAATTGATCTTTACAGTCAAATCTCTCTCAGTCAAAATTCAGGAAGTGAATTTTTTTCATTACTTTCTTCTTGTTGTTGTTACTGGGTTTTGTTTGTTGGTTGGTTGGTTGGTTGGTTTCGGTAGATATCAACAAGGTAATTCCAAAATGAAGTAAAAATTCAAAGTGCAAAGGTTTATCAAGAGAATCTTGAAGAACAGAATTAAAGGACTTGAACAGATGTTGAGACTTATCTTAAAATTCCAATAATTAAGAGAGCATAGCATTGTCAACAGAACAGATGCCCAGATTATGGAACATAATTGTGCATTACCACCCTTACATTTATATACAATTGGTTCATGACAAAGGTGACACTGAAAAGCAGTGGAGAAAGGATGGTCATTCCAATAAATTATTCTAGGTCATCTAGATAGGTATACCATAAGAAAAAAATATTCTCCATATTATAAACAAAAATCAATTGTAGGTATATCGTAGATCTAAATGTGAAAGATAAAGCAATGAAGCCACTTGAAAAAACCATGGAAAATATCTTCAGGTCTTTGAGGTAAACAAAAATTTGTTAACCAGGACATTTAAAGCACTAATGCTAAAGGAAAAGGCATCAAAATTAAAAACTTTGATTTATCAAAGAAAACTTTAAGAGAGCAAAAGGTAAGCCAGTGCCTAGAAGAAGATATTTGTAGAGACAGACAGATAGTACACAAAGAAGATCGCCAAATAAAAAGAGTCTCAACATTATAACACATCAGGAAAATGTAAATTAAACCACAAGAAGATATCAACACACCAACCAGCTGGAGTAGCTAAAATAAGACTCGTAATACTAAGGCAAGAATGTGGAACACCTAAAATTCTCACACGCTGCTGGTGGGTTCTAAAATAATGGAACCACTTTAGACAACATACGTTATATACCAAAGTTGGATATACATATGTCCTACTAACCAATTCCATTTTTAGGCGTATATCCAAGAGAAATATCTGTACACATACACAAGAATGTTCATAGCCTACTATTCATGATAATGTCAAACTGGAAACAATCCAAATGCTAATCATCACTAGAATGGATCAATAACGTGACATACTCGTTCAATGGAATATTATACAGTAATGAAAATGAATACCATCCAACACATAATGTGGGTATACCTCACAAACATAACGTGGAACAAAATAATCTGTCAGACACAAAAGAATACAGACTATTTTATTTAAATACCTGTTTAAAAAACACATAAACTATTATATCCTAATTCAGAATAGAAATGTTTGGAGACAGGGAGAAGACGGTCATAGAGAGCAGACAAGGGTTATCTGGGTGTTGCAATAATCTATTTCTTGACATGGTTATATCGATACTTTTGTGAATATTCTATACAAATTCACAATATGTTGAAATTTTGTTCACTCAGGTAACTGAATAGTGACTGTTTCTCTAATGCATGGAAAAATGACCAACAGGATGAACATCAATATACCAATGCTCAGTACTGGGTGCTGAGGTTATGGATTATTTATTTTCATTTTTATTTGTATCATTATACTATTAATTTTTCTCTTTTAAAAAATAAAAAGATCCCACGTTCTTCTATGCTGAGAAAAAAATCAATATGATTTTTTAAATTAAAAAACAACTACTTCAAGTTCGTGAGGACCGAATATCTGAGAGGAGGTTAAAGCTACTGATCAATATGAATAATAACACAGGGAAAAGGTCAGGTTTTGGCAAAAAGAAAATCCTGAACACAGCTTAGCTTTGTGGAGACAGGTATCAAAACAGAGGAAAAATTCAGTCAAGGCTGATGGTATAGATTGAGGCCTTGCCAACAAAGACATGACAGGGAAATATGGATTGCAAATGTATGTGCCAACTTTTATCAAACATCGAAAGTTTTTGATTATGAGTAGGTTGTCTATTTGAATAGAAGTCTTTCCTTTTGGGTATCTTCATTTTAGTATTTGTATTAACTACTGAGGTCAACATGCATTATCTAGCACATCGCTCATACATGGTGGTTTTTAAATAAGTGTTTACCAAATTTTCTGATGATATAGATCTAGGAAGAAAAATAAATACATAGATATTGAAGTCAGAACTGAAAACATCTTAGCAGGTTAGAATATTGGGACTGAATTCCAAGATAAAACAACAGGAATAAATGTAAAGTTCTAAATGTAGTTTTAAAACAATTAAGCTCACAAGTACAAGATGAAGAAGTCTTATTACATAGACCTTTATGTGAAAAAGACTTAAAGGCTTGAAATGATTAGGAGCCCAATAGAAATTAATGAGGTGTTCAAGGCTACAAAAACCTAGGTCAATTTTAGGCTATGACAACAAATGTAGTGTCTCAAACAAGAAAGTTAATAGTCTCATCAGACATTTCAGTGGCCAGAATAAACTGGAATGTTGCACTCTGTTCTGGCTGCGTGTCCAGGGTAAGGTAGCCAAAATGGTGAGGTGTCTGGAAACCTGATTTAAGGACGGTTGATTTTTAGAAAAGAAGAAATCTGATGGAATACAAGACAACTGCCTTTGAGTACTTAAAAAGCTGTTGTGTATAAAAAGATTTTGATTTCCTCTGAAACTTTACAGAAGAGTAAGTGCTGAATACTTCAGCTTAAGGTAAAGAAATAGGTTATAAGGTAGATGTGTCCAAAATTACAATAGGTTATTCGTGAGAAGTGCTGTCATTGAAATTTTTATTTTTTATTATTATGTTGAAACATTTCATAAAGTGGAATATTAAACAAATATCAACATTTAAACAATAATAATATAAAGTCCCATGTATTTAGCATTAAGGTTCAGAAAAAATATATATCAGCAGTGTTTTAGAAGCCCTGTGAGAAATAAATATCTTGAATTCATATTTACCATATATTTTTCTTATAGTTTTGCCATCTATGCAGGTTGCCTTAAATAACATATTGTTGGTATTATACTTTGTAGAAATTAATCATGCTGTATATATTATTTTGTCTCGTGTTTTTTTTTTCCCCTCAGTTTGAAGTTTTGCTGTTCATCCATGCTAATGCATCAGGAGGGTTCATTTATTTTCACTACTGAATAGTTCTTCATTTATATGGATATAACACAACATATTAATCCATCAAGGCACATTTCAGTTGTTTCCAGTCACTCTTATACACAACCCTACAAAGAACTTGATTGTTTTGTATATGTTTCCTGGTGCAGAGTGAGAATTTGCTTAGGATTCCAGAGCGAGTAGAATACATGTAAGTTCAACTTTACAGATAACTTCAAACAGTTCCAATGTGGTTAATTTACCTTCCTGTCAGCATTAGAGGAGAGTTTTTATTGCTTCAAGTTATCACCATCCCTTGGTGTTTCAGACTTTTAAATTTGCCCACTTGGTATGTATGAAATGTATTTAATTGTGATTTTTAATCTATTAATACAAATGAGATTGAGCAGCTCTCATATGATTATGAACCATTTGTGTTTTATTTTCTGTGTAAGTGACTTATTTCTCTATTGACTTCTTATCTTTTTCTTATAATACCTAGATACTAATCCTTACTTTTTACTTACTTACTTACTTACTTATTTATTATTTATTTATTTATTTATTTTTGATTCTTTGCTCTGTAGTAATTTTCTCCTGAAATATGTCTTGTCCTTTTGCATTTTTTTATCAGATTTTTAACATTGGTTTAACACATTTAAATGTTGATTTAGTACCATTTGCCAGTCTTTTTTTATGGTTTACATTTATGTAACTTCTTTAAAACTTCCTTTTCTACCCTGAGTTAATAATATAGTCTTCTTGTTGCCTAAAGTTTCCTCTAATTTTGGCTTTGACATTTAAGCCTTTATTCAACCTTAAATTGAAATTCGTTTATGGTATATGGCAGGACTTCAATTTATTTTATTATTTTCATATAATAATCACCAATATAAAAGACTACCGTTTAATAAATTTTTTACATATATGCATGAGTATATGTGAGGACTCTCTTTTCTGTTCCATTTGCTAATGAGTCCATTCCTGCATATGTATCATATTTTCTTAACTGTTAATTGCTTTTTTTAGTTTTAACATGTGGCAGGGCAAGATGTTTTTATACATACACACATATATACATTCTAGCTGTCCTATTTAGGAGTGTGGGGTTTTAGAACCAGCTTATCAAGTTATATAAAAACAAAACAATACGAGAAATCTCACTGAGATTTTGTAGAGGATTCTTTTTAATTTCTAAATCAACTTGGAGAAAAGTAAGATTTTTATAGATTCTTATATTAGATTAAGAAAAGTTTCTTTAATTGACAGTTTAAGGGTTTTTAATTTTAAATGGATATTCAGTCCCACTAAATGCTTTAAATCTATTTAATAATTTGACATTTGATTGTCTCTAATCTGTTAATATAATAATTTATTTGATTGATAGTATACTAACATTGAGATAAGACCACCTTGATCATAATTATCTCTTTTATACCTCATTTGATTTAAATTGCTATTATTTTGTGTCCATGTTTAATAATAAGATTGGCATGGTGCTTTTTAATATTCTTGCCTGGTATTTAGTATTAAGGTAATATTAGCCTTATTAGATGAGCTGGTGAATGATCTTTTCTGTCCTCTTGAAGAGTTTGTGTAAGTTTAGAATTATTTTTTCATTGAAAATTTAGTATAACTTTCCCATAAAACCATCTGAGCTTGGTGCTTCCTTTGTGGAAAGGTTTTAATACTCAAATTTAACTTTGTTAATGATTATATAATTAGTCATATGTTGTATTTCTTCTTGGATCAGTTTCACAAGTTGTATTTTTCTAGAATTTATTTACTTTACCTAGGTTTTCAAATATTTTGACATAGCTTACTTATAGTATCCTATTAATTTGCATAACATCTGTCCCCTTTTTCATTTCTAATGCCAAAGCAGGACTGCATTTGAACATCGAGATGATAAATCATGACTATAGAAGAATTACACAACTTTAACACAGATAATGAAAACATTGACGTCGTTAAAGAGTTTGCTTACCTTAGTTCAGTCATTAATTTAAATGGAGATTGCAGCCAAGAAATCAAGAGAAGACTGAGACTTGGAAGGGCAGCAAAGGAAGAATTAGGAAAGATCATCAAGAGCAAAGATGTGTCATTAGAGACCAAGGCTAAGACCATTCACACCCTCGTATTCTCAATTACTATGTACAGATACAAAAGCTGGACAGTGAAGAAGTCTGATGGGAAAAAAAAATTGATTCACTTGAAATGTGGTGTTGGAGGAGAGCTCTATGGATACTCTGGACCAAATAGAAAGATGAACAATTAGGTCCTAGAGCAAATTAAGCTGAAACATCGCTGGAAGCAAAAATGACAAAACTGAAATTGCCCTACTTCAGGCACATCATGAGAAGGCAGAGTTCTTTGGAAAAGACAGTAATGCTGAGAAAAATAGAAGGCAACAGGAAAAGAGGAAGACCAAACATGAGATAAATTGATTACACAAAGGAAGTCATAGGCATGAGTCTATGAAGCTGAGTAGGGCTGTGGAGGACAGGACCCCGTGGGCATCATTCATTCATACGGTCTCCAAGAGTTTGAGCAGACCCAACAGCACATAACACACATTGTTTATTTGTGATTTCCACCAAATTTTTTCCTGATTAATCTTGTAAGAGTTTCATCTAATGAACTTCTGGTTTTGTTGGTTTTACTGTCTTTCCTCATTCTCTACTTTATTACTTTCTATTCTTATTATTTTCTTCCTTCTATTTTAGGATTATTTTGCATTTCTAATTTTTTAAGTTGAATGCTTAAGATGCTTGTCTCATTAATTTTGAGCCTTTCTTGTGTAAGGCTAGTAATTTTCTTCTAACACCACTTCAGTTGCATAACAAATTTTTGACAGTAGAATTTTCATTATTATTAAATTCTAAGTATTTTCTTAATTTATGATTTATTCTTTGACCCATGAATTTATTCAGTAATATATATTTTAATTTTCAATTTTGTTTTTTTGTATTTTTAGGGAGTTAATGACACTCTGATCAAATAATGTAATATTTGTGCTATCGATCCTTTGAAATTTATTGTAGCTTATTTATGGTTAGTTTTCAGTACATGGTAAGCACATGGTCAGTTTTCATTAATGTTTTATATGTGCTTGAAGAGAATGTTTGCTATCTAACTATTGGATGCAATGTTTTGTATTATAATTTCATAAATTATAACAAGTTTGCTGACTTGGATGTTCAAATCTTCTATACACATAGATACAAAGTATCTTAGTTGGTTGTACTATCAAAGACTAAGAAATATATCACCAACATTGATGGTATTTAGTATATATTTCTCCTTGTAATTCTTAAAATTTTGATTCAGAACTTTGAGGTAATTATGTACTTACAAATTATGAGTTTAGCCTTTCATCATTTCAGTGTTTCTTAAGCTCTCGAGTAATTTTTTTTGCCTTTGTGTTTACTGTGAATGATGTTGATATTGCTGTAGCATATTTTATTTTTATTAATAGTAATTGTTTTGAAGTCCAGAGAGGATAAATGACATGTCCAAGTTTACACAGGTAATTCACAGAAGTAGAACTAGGACCTAGACTTCCTGATTACCAGTTCAGTACCCTTGCTAAGTGTCCTAATAGAATGGGCATGATGTGGTACAGAAAGCAGAAGAGAGGCAGAATAGAATGGATGATATGTACAAAGGAGCACCAGGGACTAACAGGACAGATAGGGAGCAACAATCGAGGATGATTAAAGCTAGACACAGAGTTTGAATTTTATGACAAGGTGTCATGACAAGATAGGTTTTAAGGAAGCTTATAATTTAGCAATATTCAGGAGAGGGAGAGGGCAGGAGGAAACAACACAGTTTAGGAGGGTCCTTGCACTTCAAATCCAAAAGGTAATGTAATGAGAACTTGAAGGTAGATTCAAAAGCCACTTTGTAGAGGGGTGACACATCCAAATGACTTAATGCATTTTAGAGGTGAAGGAAATTGTAGAGCCAAAGATACTAACTCATTATGTCTATAGTATTCTGACAGTGTCACTATTTCTCAGGTTAGAAACCAGAGTTGGGAAACAGTAGTTGGCCTAGAGAAGGAAAGAGAAGTAATGAGTTTCTTCTCCATGCAGTGAGTCTGGTATTTCTAATAGATGGGTGGAAATATAGGACTAAGAACAGATGCAGATATGATTTTTTTTCTCTAATGATGAAGGGGACTACTTACACAGATTTGATAGTTGAACCTTTGGATTAGGCTCTGTGTTTCTTAAACATATCTTTCTCTGTAAGACCAAGTATCATTTTTATGCCCAAATTTTTAAATTAAAAATTGCCACTCTTATTTTTATTATTGTCCTCTTCTAAAAATTGATATCAGGGGTAATGGCTTTTGTGAGTAAACTTCTAGAAAACCCAGAAAGATTTCTTGGACAACCACTGTACTCCAGGTTGATCTTAAGCACCACTGTATTAAAAAGTAAGGTATATTGCTGAGACCTTTAAAATTCTTCATAGACTTCCACTTAAAGTATTGACAAGGCTCAATCCCTATTTAATTCACAGCCGTTAAGATCAAAGCATTAAGTGGTACGTCTGCTTGTTTAATTATCGGTCATGCCAGAAAACAGCTTTGTGAATTTGGTCACGATGAACTCGGAGGGGATAAGTATCGGAAAGGCTCTTAGAGCTTTGTCCTCTGAAGTTTGAAAAATCTGTAATCGACTCAGTGAAAATGTTTTTTTTCAGGGAGTTTGGTTTTGTTTTTTGTTTTTCCAACTGGATATAATAAAAATGTCTGAGATTTTGCTACAGAATATGATCTTTCTGGGAGGGTCAACACTAACGTTTTAGGCCAGTTCGGCAGGCTTGAGTTGAACTTTGGAAGTGTATAAGTTCTAACAGGATTCTAACAAATCCGCCCAAAGAGCCAGCATTCATCCATAGATCATTTATGTCGAGCCCCTCCACTGGAGGAACACGGAAGCCCTGGGGGAGTCATTTAGCTGTCTGAGCATCAACTGCAAGATACTTAGAGGCTCTGAAATTACAAATTGAAATGCCCCAAGGCCCACTCAGCCTTCCTTACAAGGTACATTCAAGGAGTACAATGCTGTCTGCCACGAGGGCTTTATGATGAGACTTTTATATTAACAGAGCGCACAGAAAGTTGGTTTTAAAGATTCCACGCCACCTTTGAGATCAGGAGAGGCTTGTCTTAGTGTTCTCAGCCAGAATTTCTGGGACTCAGCCGAAATTTTGGAGCCATTGAGAACTTGGCGTGCTCTCGCTCTCTCGCTCTCTCTCTCTCTATATATATATTTACATATATATTTATACACACACACTCACACACATACACATATATACACACATTCTCAAATTAATAATAAAAAACATATTTATTTCAAATCTCAAAATGTAATTATATCTAGAGTAAGCAAAGCTTCAAAAATGTCTTCTTAGAATAGATCTAGAAGAATCTATAATGGCCAAGTTTTCACTTCCGAATTTTACACAGAATCATGAAGCATTTCCAAAAGTTTCCAGAATTTTTAGTAGATGGAAATTCTTTAAAGCCTTTTGGAAAAAGAAATTTTCTTTTGTTTGTTTCACCAAGAAACGAGCTACCTGTCTATGTTCATCCTAAAGCACCATCGCTTGCTACTGTCATTCCTTTTTCATTCAAAAATAAACAAGGCATGAATGAGATCAGTGGCAGTTCTCTAATGTATGTTTCTCTCTGTGTCTCTATCTCTCTCTTTCTCTCATCTCTCTCTCCGTCACTCCTTCCCACCCATCCTCCCTCCTCCCCTCATCTCTCCTTCTTCCTCTCTCTCCCTTCCCCCTCCCTCTCTTTCACTCACTTTCCCCCTTCTCCCCACATCTCTCTCTGTCTCTTCCCTCCCTCCTGCACTCATCTCTGTCTCTCACTCTTCCTCTCTCTCTCTCTCATCTCTCTCTCTCCCCCTCCCTCCCTCCCTCCCAACCACTTTCCTTCTCTCATTTCTCTTTCCTCTCTCTTTCTCTCTCCCTCATCTCTCATTTCTATTTTCATAGTAGCTCCTCTCTTTTAGGTCAACCTTTTCTATACTCGCTTTTAGATAAATCCTAAGACTCTTTTAGCACTCAGCTGAGCTGTCATTTCTTCTAGAAAGCTTTAGAAATTCTAATTGTATTTCTCCCACTTTAATCTTCTCTGCTTTAACCAGATTAGGGAACTTCCCCTGACTTCCGCTGTCACCTTTGCTTCTTTCTCTCCTTCTCCAGTGAGAATTCCTCAAGTACAGATTGTTTTACTTGTACCTGTAGCCCCAGCACCAAGTCTAAGTTTAATAAATATTTATTAACGAGTGCATAATTGAGCTCTGATAAATAACTTTTTCACTCACTTAGCAGAGGTACAAAACAAATGTGGATCTTCTTTTAAAGTTGTTAACAAACTGCATTTATTCATTAATCCATTAAAGATATTTATTGAGAACCTGTTATGTGTCTGGAACTGTAGGTATAGAAAACAGTGATGAACAAGCTAAATATGGTCTCTCTTCTCTCAGAGATTATTATATTCTAGAGGGAGAGATAGACAATAAAGCAAACCAAAGCAAACAAACTAGAAGGAAATCTGCAATATGATGCCAATTAGTGTTAAGTGCTATGAAGAAAAATCATTCAGAGCCAGGCACAGAGAGTGAATGGGCGGGGTGGGTGGGGGCTCAGGGAAGTCCTTTCTGACCTGAATAATGTGAGTGAGAGCAAGCCATGGGGGAAAGAGCATTCTATTTAGGGGGATAGCAAGTGCAAAAAAATCTGCTATATGAGCACGTGTGAAGTGCAGAGAGAGCTGCAAAGAGTTAGCTAGAGAGGCTCGAGCAGAGAGAGTGAGGGTAGAGAAGAAGGAGATGGGTCTAAAGGAGGGCAGAGTTTGGACCAGCCAAAACCCCGCAGACCCTTAGGGACTTTGCATAGGCTGCATGTCATGCAAGTGTGCAGGGGGCCAATTGAAGTCTTTGACAATAGACATAATATGGTTTATGTTTTAGAGAGAGTACTCTGGCTGCTAGTCAGAAACAGAATGAAGGAGGACATGAAAAATTGTCGTTTTTAGCATAATCCAGGCAAGAGATGATGGTGGCTTTAGCTAAAGTGATAAAACGGCAGAGCCTTCAAAATTGGCATTTAGTATTGTGAAGTTACGTTTTAAATTTACTACAAAGTAAATTAGGATCAGGCTAATCCCCTGATTAATCACAAAACTAACAACACACACATATGCATAAATACAAATGCCGCACAGATTTGCTAATGACACAAATGACATAAATCTCTTGGTTTGGTCTGATCTGAGGCACTATTTTCAGAAGCTGCGTGTGACTTGGGATTCACTGCACCTGCTGCACAATTGTTCCAAACGAGCCACCTCTGGCTGTTCTTATCCAGCTGAATAGTCTACAGCTATAGTGTATCAGCATTCACTTCAAAAACGTGTTGCCCCAGCTAGCCTGAATGTTAGTGTGCCATGAGAAATTACTTTTACCCCTCTGACATCACAAACCCCTGGTTTGGCATCTGCCAAGAGAGTCTGGGCTCCCCCAAGCTCCACTTAAAAGATAGAATAGAAAGAGAAGTTTGGAGTTTGAATCTTGACTCTGCCACTCACTGGCTGAGTAACCTTGGATGACTTAGTTAACCTCTCTGAACCTTACTCATTTAACAAACTTGAAGATATGCAACAGTTATTCCGTTGACTCTGCCACTTACTGGCTGAGTAACCTTGGATGACTTAGTTAACTTCTCTGAACCTTACTCATTTGTGAAATACAGACATTTAACAAACTTGAAGATATGCAACAGTTATTCCCTGCCATCCTGCCTCCCGTGCTTCTGGACTCATTGAGAGTCTTATCTGGGAAAATATGGCATCAAAGTAACACTGGTAAAACCACCTACAGGGACACCCATGTCATAGTCAATGTTTACAGCCATGTCTAAGGTCAGAATCTGCCTCTGCACCAAAGATCTTTAGTTTGGATCAATTCCTGTCTACAGTAGCATCTCTGGGACTGTTTGCTGTCTCTAATAGAGTCCAAAGAGAGCTTCCAGTCTTGAGTTTCCTTTAAAATTCTTGGCACTCTCGAGGGTAATGATACCATCTGTATGGCAACTCACAAATACAGATGATAATGATGTCTCAGAAAGGAGGTGTCAAAACTGAAACGTTTTTCAAGATTTGGCAAGTCAATCTCTTTATGCCACCCTTTTGGTCACTGAAGGGCTAAGGCCTCTTTAGTTTTATTAATTTTAAAGTAATGTTTTTAGAATAAAAGCTAACATTGCTCCAGTGGGAGGGAAGGAAGAGAGGGAGACAAAAGGCAAGGGTCGAGAGCTGAGCAATGTGTCAATACAAACAAGGGAAATCATCGCAGACGCCGAGGGCAAATTACTTTCGTTTATAGAAATTATACCACAATAAAAGAGACTGATAGATGCATACATAGCTGTGGCTAATAGTGTTTGTTCAAAGGAAATAATGGAGTAGCAGCAGGCTCAATATGACAGGCTTTCAGATCTCACCAGCACTAGAGAAGGGACAAGTAGCAGATAAGGCAATAAAGTAATCAGGGAAAAAAAGCATATAGATGAAGCCCTGGTTTGATGTGATGAAGTGGGAGTAATGTGAGGAGGATTTTAACAAGAATACTTTCCTGGTATATAAGGTTAATTCTAAATATCTTACAGGTTAGAAGACAATTTTCAGATAATTTTACAACCTGTGCATAATCGAACTTCTTTGTGAGTTACTTATTTTCTTTCTAACTGGAATTTGGAATTTGGACCGTATAATGATTGGTGGCAGAAGGGAGATGAAAGAGTTGGCAATTTGTCCTGTAGAAGGGGATGTCTGTGAGCCCCAGTCACAAATAACGTACAGTGATCCTGAAATTTTTTTCCTAGCAGTGCTTTAGAATGTATAATTTGGATTAAAGTATTATTGGAAATGGTGGTAAAGAATAAACTAAGTTTGTGTCACTTCTGTTAACATCATCTCTTAATCCAGCACCTCAATTAAAACTTGGTTCTCTCAAGTTAATATATAATTATATAAGTTAATATATAATTTGTTAATATATATTTACTAATATATATCAACAAATGATACATTTTCTTCCTTTCCTCAGACAAATTTTACCTGAGCAATAGCATTTGGTTGTGTAAATATACCCCTTGATGTCATAAGAGAGACAATCACTACTTTTATTTACTTCTTGTCTCAACTCGAAATGGGGCTCTGGAATGCTATTTGTTGAAGGTGCCAGTGAGAGGAACAACTTGACCTATTATATAAAACTGAATTTATCACATAATGATTATTACATAGTCATTTTTACAAATTTGTAACAAAAAGCAGAATCTATACCTACTGTTAAAAACGTACTGGTGTTATCGGCCAGGCAGTTCTAATTGAGGAGTGCTATAACCCATTGACCATAATCCTGTTATCTCTTCTGCAAACTATATTTCAGGTCCTAATGACACACTTAAAAATGTCTTATTTCTTCAGCCATAAGAAGAGATGAAATACTGCCATTTGCGACAACATGGATGGACCTTAAGATAATCATGCTAAGCAAAATAAGCCAGACAGAAAAAGTTGAAAACCACATGATATCACTTATATGTGGGATATAAACATAAAAGCAACAAACAAACATGACAAAAAAACAGAGACTTATGGACATGGACAATAGACTAGTGGTTAACCAAAGTAGGGGGGAGGGTAGGTAAACAGGGTAAAAGGGGTCAAATATGTGGTGACAGAAAAAAATCTAACTGTGTGCAGTAAACATACAATGCAAAATATATATGAATTACTAAAAAAAATAAAGTAAAATAAAATAAAATGTTCCCATCATAAAAATAAAGGGAGAAAATTGCTTTAAAAAATGAAAAAAAAAAATGTCTTATTTCTTTTGAGTCTGAGAGCCCACCAGTAATGGAGGAGTTAATTATGAGTTTGTGAAGCTTAACAGCTTCACAGTCTCATTTGTTTCTTTTTCTCCAACAGAAAGAGGCATTGAGAAAGTATGATTGACGTTTGCGATAATTACATTTGGAGATTAAAATAATTTAGGGTTCCGAAAGGTTTAAAATTTATACACCATATTGGACCTCACATGATTATGGCTTCCTTCATATCATTTTAGTCATGTGTTGAAATCCATTTGATGTGACTGTAATAGTCATTTTAATGGATATTGTTAATTCCTTGTTTTCGGCATAATAGATAAAGGGGAATTTAATTAAATTCATTGTGTGAGCACTTATCGGGGGTAAAAAGGTTCACAGAATTATTATTTTTCTGGCATGACATGTAAAGAGCATTATAAAAGACAGGGAAGAGAGCAGTATCAGAGTGTAGCTGGCATTAGAAGTCAGGCCAGTTTCATCTCCACTGCAGATGACATGGCGGTTTCAAACCAACGCTGAAAAGTTTTCATAAAGGACCGGCAAAACGTAACAGTACTACTTTCGTCCTTCTTCAAACCTGATGGCCCTCTTTGAGGTCAGAGTTCAAGTTTCCCCAAAAGTCTCAATAAAGAGTCAACTCTTAGGTCCCCTCTCAGTCAACTAGAAATATGGCAAAAAAAAAAAAAATGTCAAGAGCTTTTGTCCCAGTACTTTCACTTCCTGTGCCAGTTCCAAAGACCTTAAGAACAGCCTCTCCCTGGGGTTTTAGGACACTTCTGGTCATAATCCCTAGATGACTGAAAGGCTCCAAAAGTCCTTGGCCTGGTGACATCATGAAGAGCAGCATTCGGGAAATGAAATGTCCAGCGAGAACTGCTGGGATGGTGAATTTATTTCGGTAGAAGAGGAAAGCCTGAATTATTTATCTGGTAGAATTTTTACAACATATTATCGATTGACCATCTCTTTTCGGGTCATCAAGCCCAGAACCTCTGCTCTTAGTTTGCTATCCAGAAACCTTTGTCATAAATTCCTCAGTGTTGTTAGACTACATTCAAACAGCATAATCGTTAAAATATACTGCGAGTTTCCACCGGGGGAAAAATAGTTATAAGCCATTCTAACCAGTTTTGTAGCTAACAAACTCTACAATAAATGAACCCACTATACTCCTATCTAATCTTTAAAACTCTGAGTTAGGATGCTCGACTTAAGTTATGCAATAGGTGTATTTATATATACACACAAGCGTAGTGTGGATATGCTAATAGTTTTATCCGGGCAGAGGAATCAAATGTGATTTTCTTTTCTTTTCATATAACTATATTATAATGATAATGAATGTACATTACTTCAAAAATCTGCACGAATGCCTTGAAAATTTTAAAAAGTCACTAACATATACTAAGGTCTCTCTCTCTCTTTAGAGTGTGTGTGTGTGTGTGTGTGTGTGTGTGACTTCCCCAACCAAGCCACCCACGTGGACAAAAAAGGGCCACGTATTAAGCCTGACAAGGTCAGCGGGCCCTACAAACTCAGAGACCAAAGTAACCACACAGGGTGGTCTGCATACAAAAATTCCTAAGTAAAAGCGGGTCATGACAGGTAGTCACTTCCTAGGTCTGTACCTTCTTTGACACAGGTCAATCTTTAACTGTGAAAGTGAATATTGGCTTTTGCATCTAAGATAACGTACCTTTGACACGTCAGAGTAATTTTCTTTTCCAGACTCCTCAAAGGCACAACTGCCAGCACCAGAGCAGGAGACCATATTTTTATTTTGTTGCCCACGTACCATTTCTATGTACTGTGAATGTTAACTACCCACCAATGTAAAAGAAGTATGTGTTTCCCTGTTTTGCTTTTTATCCAGTCTCAGAGATTCTTCCACTTCACTTTTTCCACACCCTAATCTGCCCCCAATGAATTTCTTGTAACCCCACCTGAAGTCTCCTCCTTTGATTCTAATGTATAAAATAAGCTGCAAAACTATCATTCTCTGAAGAATTTTCTCAACTCATTGAGATTTTGCTTCCCAGCAATTTCTGTCAGTTTGTCTCAAACAAACTCTTATAAGAATTTTTCTTAGGCTGGACATTCTTTTATCAACACCCAGTTTCTTCCACACTCAACATCTATCCTAACAATCTCTCCAAGATTCAGAAGTAGTTGATGTGGAAAGAAATATGTAAAATGTAACTACATCACATTCTTTCACTTTCCCGAATTAAGTGCAATGGGCAGTTTTAATACACGTTTTTGGGGGAATAAAAGGGACACCATTTACCTCTTTTCCTACTTCTGACATAAACTCCATGATACTGCTTTTCCTTCCATGATTAAAATTCTTAAGAGTATTTCTTACCTTAACCTCCTTGCCACACACTTCTCAGTGTTTATCATGTGGCTTCCATCTCCCACCCACCAACTTCTTAAAACTCCTCTCCCAAATTTCTGATGACCCAATTAAAATATCTTTTATTTTTTTTTATCCTTCTGCTACATTTCACACTTTTCACTTCCTCCTCTTCTTTAAAAAGCAAAAGCAAACTGATTTTATTACTCTGTTCTCTTGTCTTTGTTTTCTAATTCCAATGGCTATTCTTGTCTTCTCTTTAATTTTTATGGCTATTCTCTGTTTTTATCACCCATTCTTACTTACTCTGGCTCTGCTTTCTCTTCCCACTCCCCATGTGAAAGCCATTTCTAAGTCTGTTTCTAATCTTCATGCCATTTTATTTTGGCAAACATTAGTTAAAAACCTCCTACATATTTAGCACTGTGCCAGGCACTGGGTATGGACTGAAGACAGTATTACACAGTGAACGAAGTGGCAGATTCTGCTTTACCAGGGTCTAGAATAACCTCTTCTGGGAAGAGTCAAGGACAAGATTTTGCATGTCCTTGTAGGCCATATTCAAGAGTTTATATTTTACTCATCAAGCAATTAGAAGAGATTGAAAGATTCTAAACCCCAGATTTTAAGATGAACATTTAAAACAAATTAGAAAAGCTAAATAAATAAAGTCATCCAGTTAGTAAATGGTAGAGCAAAAGATTAAACACTGGGTCTGATGCCTGCCATCTGCAGAAAGTTCATAGTCTCAGTCCAAGCATTATGCTAATGCACAATCTGAAAGGCATGGTCCCCCCTGGCTTGGTTTGGGTGGTATCAATTCAGATTCTGATGCTTTTTGTTCAAACTCAGAGATTTAGCTAGCTGACAATCTCCTGAATGACATAACTTTCTCTTTGCCTTATGAAACCCTGGGACTGTCCTTCAAGTAATGGGTGTCTTTTACATGAGCCTTTAGCAAAGGTAAACTTGTCTGCCTTTCAACTAAATATCATCCTCCAGAATGACAACTGTGGTTTAACAAGATATTTAAGATGGTGTTGCTATTTAAATAAGACCATTGGTATTGCAGCTTACCAGAAATACATCTTAGCTAACCAAAGTCAGTATAGGGGTGATGGAGCCTAATTGCCTAGGTTCCAAATCTGACTTTACCATTTATTAGCTGTAGAACAACAGGCAAAGCACTCCGAGCCTATTTTTCTCATCTATAAAAGGGGGATGGTGAAAATACTAACAGACCTAACTTGTAGAGTTGTGAGGATTAAATGAACTAATAAATATAAAGTACCTGCAACAATACCTCACACAGAACAGATGTTATATAAATGATATCTGTTATGTAATACTTATTGAAGGCATTCATAATTTAATTTATATTTCTTAGAAAAAAATACACATATTCATTTTAACCATTGTTTATAAATCGATTGGCCTTTTAAGGAGAAAAATCCAAAGCAAACAGACATATTCTTTCATAGCCCTACTGCAATATGTATACTTTGTGGTTGCCAGGTGCTTTGTGACCACTTTTATGTTTCAGTCCTTACATGAGAAGTAGACAAGCACAGGCAAGTGAGCTCTGTTTCCATCCAGAGTCTGTTGGAAGGTACACCTCAAAGCACCACCTCTGAAAACATAGTGGCTGGCAGGATCTGAAAGCTACCCAACAACCTTCTAAAACTGTTTTTGGTGCTGATCAAATCAACAGGCACCAATAAGGAATAGAAACAAACCCTGGGGACCGTGTCAGATTGAACAGATCAAAGATTCTAGACTAGACTCTAGACAAGGTACCTGAATAATGTTACAACTGGCCTCCACACCTGATGCTTGCAACAGAGAATGAAGAGCTGATTTGGAGAGGGCTTCCTTGATCCTATTACTAACTTGAAGAAATGAAAAGCTCTGAATCCACTGGTTATATATATGGAATGAGTTCCTCTGGTTTACTGCTGCTGTGTTTTGCTAAATGCAAACATCTAGCCCAGGTGTCCAAATTAACCAGGAAGAGCAAAGAAAGGGGACCTCAAAGATGTTTACAAAACTAAGATAAAAAATGAAGAGAGAGAAAATGGATAAAATCAAAGTAATCTTAATTGGGGTGGTGGAGGCTGTGGTCAGGAAGGGAGGGGAAATATAATGAGTAACTAAACACAAACACAGAATTTTCACATATTATAGTTGAAAATTGATTTAAAGAGCAACAAGGCAAGAAAGATGCTGGTGAAGGAGAGAGAGGC
Organism: Pteropus alecto; assembly: GCF_000325575.1. NCBI lineage: Eukaryota > Metazoa > Chordata > Mammalia > Chiroptera > Pteropodidae > Pteropus > Pteropus alecto. The sequence goes on from NW_006494609.1 coordinate 7,211,285, forward strand.
AATTCCCCTCCAGACTGATCCCACTGCCTATGTGAGGCAAGGGTGATTACAGACTGACTGATAAGAAGTAAAGGTATGAAACTCGGCTGCAACTCTAACTCTCCAACTTCAACTTCCTGTTTGGAATGTCGACATGGAAGCTAGAATTGCAGCTATGTTTGGATTTTATATATAGATGGATATATATATGGATATATGTATATACATTTCTAGTTGGTGGTATAGAGTAGGTGGTAGGTACATATTTGCATATTTAAAATATTTTCTAATTAAAAAAATGTTTTGGAGAGACTGAAACACCATTATATGAAATGTATCATCAATTATAAGATGTTTCACAATTCCAAGATGGATAGCACAAGGGGGGGGAAAGTCTCAAGTACAATCAAGAGGCACATAGTTTGTGGACTGCCTCAAACAGGATAACAATGAGCGGAACAATATCTAGAATTTTTTAAAACTTTTTAAAAATCAGAGTTTGAGTTTTCTTAGGAAAGGAGTTCTTAGCTCATTCCTCATGTTGCCTTTATATCAGGCAGCTTCCTTCAAATATTTTTAAAGGATGAATGAGTTTCCTTCATGGTTTATTTGGAAATCTGATACAATTTTTAGGAAAAAGAACTCAGCTTAAAGAATCACGAGAATATGTATATTACAACATCTAGTTAAACAGGTTGAAAAAAGGAGCTGAAAAATGCCAAAAGATCCAATTCCTTGTGTAATTTATATGTTGATTTTACATTGGAAAACACTTTTGTAAATTTGCAATCTTAATATTTTTAATTACTTACTTAGACCACAGAGCAATATGCTTAATGTACAAACTTTGTAACTACAGACAAAAATGAGGAAAAAATTAAAATCTTCTGTAATACTTCTATCCAGATAATCATTGTTAACCTTTCAACATGAATGCTTATATTTTTCATATATTTATATAAACTTATATAAAATTGGAATTATACTTTACACATTGTTTTGTAAACTAACCTTTCATTTAATAGTCATAAACAATTACCTAAATTATTACTCTTTTAAATTATGATCTTCAATGGCTGCATAGAATCACCTCAATCAATAACTCATTGTTGGCCATTTCAATTGGTTACAATTATAGTACTGTTGCAATAAGTATCTTTGACATAATTTTGGGAATATATCAGATTATTTCCTTAGACTAAGTACACAAAAGGAGAGTTATTAGACTGAAGTGTATAAACATTTTTAAAACATGATATATATTGCTAACTTGTTCCCATCAAGGTTGTACCAATCTGTCTTTGCACTAACAGTATACAATAAGTCTACGTTGATTAAAAAACAAAATATAAATCTTGAAGTCAATTTCTGCTTCTAGCTAGAACCAAACAAGAAGAGGGCAAGAACAATAAAATTATAATTAAAAGAAGGAAGCTTAGCTTTTCTTAAATTAGTGAGTCTATAAAATCGACATATTTATTCATAGGTTCATTCTAATGCTCTCCAAACCCATTAAAAAAAAAAAAATCTCATCTAGCCCTTTAAAAGATTGGTAGAGAATAACTCTGACAAGTTTTAAAGTGAAGAAGGATTAGGTTCAAGTCCTAGATGACCATTTGAAAATTATGGGTGAATTACTTAAACACTGTAAGATTAAATTCAATCATCTGTAAAATGAACATAAGCAGGCATTTCAAGATTGTTGAGAAGGCCACAAAAGACAATAAATAGACATCACCTAGCATAGCGCTTGGTTCTTATAAGGTTCACTCCTAGAGAATCTTCCATCTACTTTAAACATGTTCTATTCATAGTATTTTTTAAAATATATAATAGGAACATGTGGGTAAATTGTTTAAATGCATCTAAAAACTGTTGCACCTTTCCTTTTTTTAAATTTGGTTTCTTTCAGCAAGAAAGAGTGAGAGATAGGCCATAAAGCCTGACATAAATATTTAAAAGAAAGCTTTATTTGTTCAATGTTTTGAAAATTAAAATTACCAATTCAAGCTAGAGAAAAGCAGGATCTGTCCAGCGAAGCCTTTTTGGTGTTCTCTTTTTTCTTCATTATATCTCTGTGCTAATAAAGGCCTTTTCCTCAAGGGATCCACCCACTAAAACTGTCAATTTTTGTCTCTTTATTCTCATCGTTTTTATATATATTTTCAGATCTTCTCTGATGAATAATCTTTCTCATAAAGCCCATGCATCCTTATTTTATCCTTTCTGCTCCATTTTAGTTAAATTTCATGAGGCAGTGGGGGCGGGGTAGGGCAAAAAGCTTATAATGAGAGGTGCTGAAGGATAAAGCGGTAGAGAATTGTCTAATACACTGATAAATAGCTAACACGATTGATTCAAACATATGAACAAAAGAAAGTCACAAGAACTAAAAATGTGTGGGCATTGAAATATGTCATAAACGGGGAATTAGCCCAATGAGTCACAGAACCATGCTGTCTGAATATTGTAATATGGATCAGTAAAAAAAAAATTAATAAATTTCTACCTTTCACTCCAGAAACTTCATTTTTTTCATTGTAAATACATTTCACTTTAACATTTTAAAAATCCTAATATTGAGTGTGAGTGTATGTATTGACTCATATCACCTTGTCAGCATTTTAATGTTCACTGCAAAACTACCCTTGGGAATCTACATCTCAGTCCAGGAAGCTACAAATGGACCAAATGTTCAAATTGACTGTAATAGTGCAGAGATTAGTGTATTTCAAGGGAGGAGGTTGAGCTGTTTGTCCTTTAGGTTTATATAAACTTAAGAAATTTTTCATAGGAAATTATTAATTGTTGCTATAGACAGAATGTTTGTTCTCTCCCTCCCCAATTTATATGTTGAAGCCTAATCCCTAATGTGATGGATGATACTGGGAAGGGGAGGCCTTGGGAGATAATTAAGTTTTGGATAAGGTCATGGGGATAGTGTTCCCATGATAGGGTTGACGCTCTTGTAAATACATGAAGAGCACATAAAGACAGCTGTCTGTAAACCAGGAAACAAGCCCTCACCAGACACTGAATCTACTTGTGTCTTGACCTTGGACTTCCTTGGCTCTAGAACTATGAGAAAGAAACGTTGTTTAAGCCACCTAGTCTATAATATTTTTTTTGTAGCAGCCTAAACTGATTAAGACAGCTGTCAATATTGATTAAGCTCACCGCAGTACAGCAATAAAAAATAATAACAATAGGATAAAGGATTTATTCTATATGATTATTAGGAAACAGGGGCAGGTAACATAACATTTTCCCAATAAAGTCTCTTTCAGTTTATCATATAAACCAGACGATGCACTTGCCAAACCTCATGGATGCTGTGAAGGTAAAGGAAGAGGCCACACCATAGCTATCGATCTAATACTGTGTCTCTATGTTAACGACACATTTAAATAGTCTGCAAAAAATCTATTGGCCCACATTTGAACTGCTAATTTTTTTTCAGTTCTCGACTACAATTTAATGCCAGAAGTTATTTAAAGATAAAATTTATGTAAATGAATAAAGTCAAGATACTATTTGCTGAAATGGTCACCCATCCTAAATGTTTAATTTTGAATAGAAATAACAAATCTCATATCTGTGCATAGTAGACACCATTGATGTTACCCTCTTTTCTGCTTAAGAGAACCCTGATTTTATTCTTGTCTAGGAGAATAGTATGTTCAAAAAAGGTAAGAACTTCCTTAGACTTATTATTGTTCTAAATTAATCATGGCAATTCCATTTCTTTTCTCTAGTGATTATTTGGGAATGAATATCCGAGCTAATTCTAGCCCATGAGAAGTAGGAATTCAGCTTTGAAGGGGACTCCTGAAAAATACTTTCTGGCCTAATAAAAAGAGATGCAAAAGAAGAAACTCTCATTTTGCACAGAGATGCTGTTGAGTGAGGTCATGATTACATTGAATTGCAAAAGCCAACAAACCTAAGGACAAAAGCCATTACACCAAGGGTGGCAGGATGGAAAGGTAAAACCCTAGTCAGTAAAGGCGTCCTTACAATAAATCCTGAAATTCGCCACCGTAAGATTTATTGTTTAGTGATATAATGCATATTTTGTTTTGTTATTTAAGATACTTTTAATTAAATATTGTTATTTGCAGCTGAAGTTATAAGTTATAACTGGTTAGACGCTAGACATTATTTCCAGGAGAGGTCATAAACCCTGTACATAGTTAGTCTCTAACTTAATCCCTTTCTATACTACTGTATCTTTGTCCATTATGTTCCTTCCATCTGGAATTCCCTTACTCGCTTTCTTCCTGAACTATGGGCCCAATGTGTCCTCCTACATAATACTGTCCTACATTGTCCTGAAAGAATAAATTTACTCCATTGTTTGTGTTTCTATATAATTTAGTTGCTATCATTATTATTGCTATTATTGTACATTTACCAAACATTATAAACATACTCTGTACCAGACATTGTGCTAAGTGTTTTACATGTTTTACATGTATTACTTCTTGTAATAGATTGTATTATTTATTCAGAAATATTTATTTGCTTCTCACTTGTGCCATGCTCCTAGAAGGCAAAGTATTCTTCCCCATCTATTGATCTTGGATTAGTCATGTGCTTTGATTTGACCAATAAAATCTGAGTAAACCAGATGAACCCTATGCCTGAGAAGAAGCTTTACGTGCCTACATATAATCTGGCTCTGTCTCTCTTACTCTTGTCTTCATCATGAGAACAGGATGTTTCAACATGCTCCCTTAACATGACTCCCAGAATGAGAAGACACATGGAGCCCAGCAGAGACCAATCAAATCCAGAAAAACCACAGATAATCTGCAGCCCTCATGTATCAAGGGAAAGAAACACAATTTGGTTTTAGAAAGCACTGAGATATTGAGCAAAAGCTAAGGCAATGCCATTTAATCTAAACTCTATAATGATCTGACGTACCTATTATTATCACCCCATTTAACAGCCGAGAAAACCAACTTAGTTACAAGAACATAGATTCTCCCCTATAATATAATGCATATTTGCTTCTCTTCTATTAGACTTAACTCTTTAAAAATAAGAACCATATATTTTTTTCATCTTTCCGCAGTACTTAGCACACTGTCTACTTAGTTATGCTGTTGGAAAGAAGAAGTTATGATTCTAGAACACATCTTCATTATTAACACATCTTCATGACTCTTACATTTAATACCCTGGTACCAATACTTTGGACAATTCACTATTTCCTCCCCAATATCCTTTTATTTTAAACACAAAATGAATTTCTTGTATTTTTTTAAATATATGAAATAATCTGTACAGTAGTCCTATATCTTAATTTCACTAGAGTACATGCCATAAAAAAAACCTCAAAAGCTTATAAAAATCTACTTGTTTATAATGAAATATATCTTTAGAAAATTATTAGTGCACTTTTTACACAGATTTGCGTGAAGAAAAATTGAATAAAAGAGGACACTGTAAGAGGGAAGGAATGATTAAGGGGAATGCATTCAAGATATATTAGGGTTCTCCAGAGAAACAGAACCAATAGCATGGATGGATGGATGGATGGATGGATGGATGGATGGATGGATGGATGGATGGATGGATCCATGGATGGATGCATGGATGGATGATGGATAGATATTACAAGGAATTAGCTCAGGCATTTGTGGAGGCTGAGAAGTCTTAATCTCTGGAACTGGCAAGCTAGAAACCCAAGAGAGCCAGTGTGTAATTCTAGTCTGAGTCCAAAGGCCTGAGAGCCAGGAAAGCCAATAGCGTAAGTTCCAGTCCGAATGTTGGCAGGCTTGAGATCCAAAAAGAGCTGATATTTTAGGCCAGAAAGAACCAATGTCTAGATAAAGCAGTCAACCAGGAGAAGTTCCCTCTTACTTAGTTTTGGCCTAGTCAGGTCTTCAATTGATTGGATTAGGTACACCCACATTAGGGACAGCAATTGGCTCTAATCAGTCCACCAATCCAAATGTTGATGTCATCCAGAAGTATTCTTGCAGACACACCCCAAAAAATGTTTGGCCAAATGTCTGGGCAATCTGTGGCCCAGTCAAGTTGACACATAAAATTACCCATCACATAGGATTCATTCATTTAACAAATATGTATTAAATGTCTATTCATGCTTGGAATAAATCTTTCTGTCAACATCTGTGTAGTAACTGAATTTTAATCTCTGATTAAAGAATTTTAAAACTAAAGTGATCTTAGAAACAATTTGTCCAACTGAATTATTTATTTATAGTGGTAAGAAAAACAAAGCCCAGAGATACTAAGTGACTTGCTCTAAGCAACACAATTTTACTGGTAAAGGCAGAGATAAGACTAGAGCCAAGGCCAAGAGCAAATGCTCTTTCTACTATAAGCACAGTTCCACTTCTCCTTCTCAGTATTTGATTGTGAATCCCAATCCCAGAAGGAAAAAGAAACGAATAGATACACATACTTACATAAGCCTTGTGGGGTATTTATCTTGTTACAGATATATACACACAACCATTTATGAACAAAGGGAGAGATAAAAGCTTTATTATGGCTTCCAAGCATTAGTAAAACACATTTTAGATATAAAAGACAAGATACCCGTAGATAAAAATGCATCTTTTCTAGTTTTTCATCCATTAAAGAAAAATATAATAATATACCCCATTTCTACTCCTGAATGAAGCATTTCAGAAGTTTAATTTTTCTTGCTAACATCCAAGTAACTCAATGATGTTCATCTGAAAATGAGGGCAAAAGGTATAAATTCATCAGCATATAAATGACTTTTCTAGATGTAAAGATAGATCACAGCAAAAGACATCCATGATTTCAAATGTTATTACTTAGTGAGGAAAAATAAAGACAAGTTTTTCATGCTATCATTTACAAACTATTCCACTGAACTGTTCTTGATATTATCATTTTCTGTTTTATGATTTTCCTCCAGAGAAACTAACTATAAAATAATGTGTGTAACTCAATATCCTTCAGACTCTTAACACATTTCTTTTCTCATTGTTTCTTTAAACAATCCTGTTAGCAAAAA
>NW_006494609.1:7218298-7271158 GCF_000325575.1 Pteropus alecto
AAAAAAAAACACATCAGTAATTGACCCACACCAAGTGAATACAAGTGGCACCAGCTCAGAGTAAATTTTAAAATATCTGTCCTCACAAGAAATATAATGTAATCCTAAAGATAGATTATACCAGGAATAAATGCTAGCAAATGCTTATGTACTCTAGTTGCTTTAATTTTAGTAGATACATAGTTCTGGACTATCATTTTATGATCTCTTATGAACTGTTAATACAAGTATGTACCATTTGCAATGACATAGATGGACCTAGAGGTTATTATGCTGAGTGAAGCGTCAGACAGAGAAAGATAAATACCATATGATTTCACTTATATGCGGAATCTAATGAACAAAAAGAACAAACTAATCAAAAACAGACACAAATATAGAGGATAATCTGGTGACAGCCAGAAGTGTAGGGTATTGCGGGGCTGGGAGAAAGGGGTGATGGGTTAAAGAAGTACAAATTAATAGTCAGAGGGTTGGGGAGCATGGCATAGGGAATGTAGTTAGCATTAATGTAATGGCTAGGTGGAGAGCCAGAGGAGAGAAAGAGAAAGGGGGATCATTTCATAAACTATATAAATGTCTGACCAATGTACTATATACTTGAAATCAATAATAAAATAAAAAAATTTTAAAGTATATAACCAATCAAAAATCCCTTATAAATTGACCAAAGTTCAATTGTTTATTTATTCATTCATCCATTGACTCAATAAACACCTATTGTTAGACTAATAAGGGTCAGATGCTAAGCCCATTACTATTAGATATTTTGGAAGCTGAATTTATAAAACTCAATAATTAATTGGATATGAATAGAGAAAGAGGAATTATATGAATAAGATATGGCTCCTACCTTTAAGGAAGGCACAGTGTATGGGGAGATCTAAGCAAATAATAGAGTCCAGGTTTATTACACTAATCTGTAGAAGGTGAGAAGATAACTAACTACCTGCCTGACAAAGATTAAAATGGCTACTCAAAGGAGATGTCTTCTGAGGCCTATCTTTATCCGGCAATAAAGGGGGATGAGAGAGTAAAAAATATGAAAAGATCTATAGGTATAAAATCACAATATAGTTTTTTTAAACACTAAATAGTTATGTTCAAAAAGTAAGTAGTGTGTGCGATGGAGGGAAATCAAGTTTTGCCTCCCCAAATTGTGTCTTTTAGGATATTGATTTTTAAGCCGGTTATTAAGAAACCAAAGACTCAGAAAGCACCTTTGACCCTCCCAATCTCCTGCCTAAGAAATTAAGATGGAAAGGCCTGCTTTGGGAAAAGGATCTTAGCATGTTCACTTAGCATTTGATAGGAAGGATCCATGCAGGAGTCTGTCACCTAGACTCCCCTCTGTGTCCCCTTGCTCCTGAGTTGCCCAGCAGGCATTTGCTTACCACTTGTTCAGCTCTGTCTCGGCTACCTGTCATTTTGAATCCCAGACAACTGCCTCCTTCCCTTTTCCTTTGTCCAAAACGGTATATAAACTTCAATCGTGCAATGCCTCTTTAGGTTTTCATATTCTTATGGACCTCCGAATGGTCATTCATATACTAAACTTGGACATTTTCTCTTGCTAGTCTGTCTTTGCTAATTTGATTTTTTAACCCAAGCAGCAGAACTTAGAAGGTGGGAGGAAACTTATTTTTATTAGTCCCCACGTTGAGTATGAAAGATGGAACTGGAAAAGTAAGTTGTGGCTAATCTATACGTGTGCTGATATATGTAAATATATTCCTTCACTAATGGGGTTAACACTGAAAGCTTTTATATTGCAATGTGACAAGATCAATGATGAGTTCTAGAAAACAGCAGAAGGGGGAATTAAAGAGAGACCTGAAACAACGATAATAAGCAAATACTAAAGTAACTCATGAAAAAAATGATGAGCATCTGAAATAAACAATGGAGATGAAGAAATGGGATTCAGACATACAGTTGATCCTAAGTGCTGCCAAGGTCTGCCTTTGTAAATATGCCTAGTCATTAAAATCAATACTCATATCTCCTGTAGTCATTTGCAGACATGCATAGAGTGGTGAAAAATTTTAGTTGCTCAAAGTGCGTATTCCCAGCTGAGGTCAAACAAGGCGATCTTCCACTTTCTCATTTCAGTTTCATAACAAAACCAAGTGTTCTTTCCACGGTCTGTTTAGCGCCATGTTTTTTACATCTCTGTGCTTTCCGTTGGTGATTTCACTGTTTAAAATGGCCATCAAGCACTGTGCTATTTAGTGTTCCTATGTGCAAGAAGGTTGTGATGTGCCTAATAGAGAAAATATGTGTGTTAGATCACTTCATTCAGGCATGAGTTATACCGCTGTTTATCAGCTGTGAATCCAATGTTAATTAATTAACAATATATTTTAACTAAGGTGTCTTTAAACAAAACACCCAAAACAAGGTTATGCATTCACCTCTTGACAAAAATGTCATTACCAGAGGCTCACAGGATCCTAACCCTGTTCCCATGGGAGTGACGATCTAGCATTTACCAATTCATTGTTCAAAGTGACTTTATAGAACATGAATACTGTGAATTATGAAAATTAACTTTGTTTTAGAATTTACAAGATTCGGTGGCTGGCTGGATATGGGGAGAAAGGAGAACTCAAGAATAAACATCACTCTTGCTTGAGTATCTGAGAAGACAATGTTTTTACCTGAAGTAGGGCAGACAGGAGATGGTACACATTTTAAGAATGGACATTGACTTAAATTTCAAATAGGTTGAATCTGAATATGTTCAATCTAAGGCACGTACAGGTAGAGAAATTTAGAAAGCTTTTGGGCATAAAGGTGTGGGACTCAAGGGTGAGGTCAGAGTTAGTGATAGAGACTAGAAAGTCAGTCACATGGAGAGAAGAGTTGTAGTCAAGGAATGAATGGGGTCACAGAAGGAAAGATATATAGTAAAAAGAAAAGTGGGCTGAGGAAGACCAATTCTCCCTGCAATAGTAAATAGAAATGGAGCCTATAAATAAGCTATAATTTAAGAGGAAAACCAGGAGAAAGAGAGAAACAGAAGCCAAGAAAGGAGTTTCAAAAAAAGGAGTAGGCTAAAAGGCTCAATGCTCTAGAAGACTCAAAAGAGAAAGAGAGGGAGGGAGGTTGAGAGAGGGAAAAAGAGAGAGAGGGAGAGAGACTAGGAAGAGACATTGGATCTTATAACTGGGGAACCTTTGGTGACATTAGTGAGAGGACTCCAGGAAAATGGGAGGGGAGAAGCCAGACTGCAATGGGAGAAGTGGGTAGAGAGAGTTTGCTCTTTCAGAGTTTGGCCATAAAGGAAATAAGAAAGGTAGGCTCTCAGCTTGAGGACTAGGTAAAAAAAGAAGAGAGGGGTTCGTGAGGCTTGCCTTCTGAGATTATCTGGAAGTTGTAAGTAAAATAAATGTATCCCTTTACCAATGAAATCTAGAAAGCTGGATTTAAATTAGTATTTTAATTATAATTTTTGTAATTGCTATAATTTATCTGCAGCTTAAATTGCCATTTTATCATTCATTCATTCAACAAATTTTACTGGGACCTACCATATGTCTGGCATTATTCTAGACTCTGGAGATATATCAGCAAATAAAATAGACAAAAGTCCCTGTCTCTCTGAAAATGATATTCTAGCATGCCATGTCTGCCAGAAAGAGCAATGCTATTATCTGAGTTTAATGTAAGCCAGCAGATAATATATGGAAGTCAGAAAATTAACGGAGAATGAAATAAAAAATAAAGGGGGAGTTTTCTAGAATCACTCTGGGATAGGAATGGAGTTTCTAAAATATCACAGTAAAGAATAACAGGAATGATCTTAATCATAACAAATGAAAATAGCAGCTGATGAAGAGTTCTGGCAGATTTGTGGTGAATAGGATGACAGGGAATGTTGGATAGCTACTTGCTCATTTGAAAACTATAAAGTGTAATTTTTTAACTGGCACACAGCATTTGAAGTATCAACTGTTGTATTGGTAACCCCCCCAACAACCCTAGGATAGAAATGAGTTCATCTAGTTAAATACCTAAAGGATATCCTTTTATGCAACTCAAGAATAGCTAAATAAGATCATCTTGTTTCAAAATCAGAGAGATTTAGCTATCCTAGAGTGGTATGGCCCTGGGATTTAATTCTAGTGTGAACATGAAAATGCATCTTCAATCTTTAAACTGCTTATCCCTTAAGTGACAGCTGAGGAAAACCACAAGACTGACAGAACTATTAATGGATTTTGTGACATGGCTGAGTATCTGGAAACACATTATTAATAGTATAATGCCATTTGGCAGTAATGGCAATGAATAATGATGGCTAATTGATTTGTAGAAACGTAATGCACACATTATCGATCTATATAAATTGATAAGCAAATAATTGTTTTGTTTGGAAGCATGTAATTTTAATCCAGGGAATCCTTGAAGATTAAAGTGTTAAAAATACTTTGTTAGTTAATTTAGAATCTACTCATTTTGATTTTTGATAGATCAGAGAAAGGCTAAAACAAAGGGGACGTGGTATATTAAATCGCTAATATACACAGTACTACAAAGTTTATGTTTAACTGACTAAAAAAATAAATTTTGAGTACCTTCTTTTTATCAGTCCTTAAATAATTAATGTATTGTGAATTATTCTTATCCATTCACTTTTTAGGAATTTAGCAAATTCCTAAATGACCTCTGACAAACACTTTAGTGACCAATTGTATAGTATACTCTTGGAAGGTATAAATTTTTTATAGAACTCAAATTTAACATTTATATGACTGTGTCTCAATCTGAATTGGTAAGATTTAATGTAATTCCTATTTAACTGCTAGTTGCCACAGCCCAGTGCCTTTTGAAGTAAGTGTTTGCCAGGAAAACAAAAGTGGAACCCAGAGCAAAAATCTATTTATGAAAAAAAATATAAAATAAGAATTTAGATGTAAAGTAAAAAAATAAAGAAAGCTGTGTGTTTTTTAAGAAAAATCTAACCAAAAGCAGAGACTTCTACATATGTATGATAGAGGCAATTGAAAAGTCATTTCAAAAATGATATGAATAATGTGGCTACAATTACCCACCAGAATAGCTAAAATGAAAAGATGGAAAAATAACAAAACCTGTGATGTTAGTGAAGATGCAAAGCGATCAGAACTCACATGCACTGCTGGTGGTGTGTAAACTGGTACCACCACTTTGGAAAACTGCTCGATAGTATCTATTAAAGCTGAATAGATGTGTACTCTATGGTTTAGCAATTTTAGTCACAGATATAAACTCAATATAAATCTATCCATATGCTCACAAGAAATACACTACAATAATCATAAGAGCATACTTCATAATTGCCAAAAACAGAATACTCCTCAAATACCCAATGGTGGATAAATAAATTACAGGATAGTCACATGATAAAATACCACATGACAATTAGAATGAACAATCTATAATAAGTACAGGCAATATGGACGACTCTTACAAATAAAATGGGGTAGTAAAAGAAGCCACATGCAATATAGTATATACTATATTGTTCCATTTGTATCCAGTAAATAACCAGAGAAATCTAATCTGTTTTTAGAAGTCAGGATACTGGTTACTCATGGCAGGTGGGTAGTGTTATGCAAGTAAGGTTTTATTTCTGGATCTGGATGATGGTTCCAAAAATGTTTATGAAAATCCTTCAAGCTACATAATTATGATCTGTGTAAGTTTTGAAAATAGACACTTTTTAGAGCACTTTTTGGTTCACAGAAAAATTGAAGGAAAGATACAGAGATTTCCCACACACCAACCCGACCATACACATGCATAACCTTACCCATTATCGACATCCCCCACCAGAGTGGTACATTTGTTATAACTGATGAAACTACATTGGCACCTCATTATCATCCAAAGTTCATACTTTACATGAACTTGCCATGGCTTGATAGCTCATTTCTTTTTAGCACTACCGATATTCCATTGTCTGGACATGTTGCAGTTTATTTATCTATTTATCTACTGAAGAGTATCTTGATCACTTCCAAGTTTGGGCAATTATAATTAAAACTGCTATAAACATGCACATGTAAATTTTTGTGTGGATATAAGTTTTCAGCTCTTTGGGATAAATATCAAGGAGTACGATTGCTGGATCACATGGTAAGTGTATGTATAGTTTTGTAAGAAATGGTCAAATTGTCTTTCATAGCAACTGTACCATTTTGAATACTCACCAGCAAAGAATGAGAGTTTTCGTTGCTCTATATCCTTGCCAGCATTCGGTGTCAGAGTTCTGGATTTTGACTTTTCTAATAGGTGTGTAGTGATATCTCAGCTTTTGTTTTAATTCGCATGTCCCTAATGACATATAATGTGAAGCATCTTTTCAAATACTTCTTGTCATCCATATATCTTTTTTGGTAAGATGTCTTTTGAGGTTTTTCACCCATATTTTAATTGAGTTGTTCATTTTCTTATTATTGAGTGTTAAGAGTTCCTTATATGTTTTAGATAACAGCCTTTTATCGAACATGTATTTTGCAAATATTTTCTCCCTGTCTGTAACTTATCTTCTCCTGCTCTTAAATCTGTGTACTTTTCAGTGTTTACATTATATCATTTATTTTGTATTTAGAAGTTTCCCTTAGGTATTGTGGTATATATACATGACCCAAATTTTAACATTTTAACCTCTTCTAAGTGTACAGTTTGATGGTAGTAAGTACATTCACATTGTTATGCATCCATCACCATTATCTATCTCTAAAAATGTTTCATCATCCTAAACTGAAACTTCATGCCCATTAAATAATAACTTCCCATCCACCCTTTCCTCCAGCCCCATGGAAACCAGTTTTTACCAGATTCTACCTTCTGTCTCTATGAATTTAGCTAGGTATCTCATATAAATAGAATTGACATATTTGTCCTTTTGTGTTTGACTTATTTCACTTAGCATGTTTCCAAGGTTCATTCACGTGATACCATGTATCAGAATTTCATTTCTTTTAAAGATAGAATAATATTTCATTGTATGTCATTTTTAAATATCATATAAATGGTCATTATATCAAAGCCATCATGCCAAACATCTTTGGCCAACCAGCTGATAACTTGTATAACACCATGAGCAAGTTAGGCAAAATCATGTGTAAATGATGTACATGATCACATATGATTATTATCACTATCATATTTTTCATGGAACTGAGAATGTTCCCTGTGCCCTCAAATGTTTCCCTTCCTCACCTCTGACATGTTATTTAAAATTCCACACAAGCTATTTCTAAATGCAAATATTCCTGAAAAAGAGTAACTTATTAAGATGAAAACATCTTAGGATAATGTAAATGCATTGCTTTCTTTTGTGGCAAGAGAGACCTTAAAAGGAAGGGAACGGAAACCTTTTTCTGTTTCTAGTACATTGTGACATTGTGCCGTTTAATGCTCATATCAGGACTGATAATCCTCCTCTTGAATATGAAGAAACAGAGACTCAGGCAGGTTCAGCAACTGGAACCAGATGAATAACTTTTATGTGGGAAACTGGATTTCATTTTCAGGTCTAATGCTTTTCTACTACACCTTGCCACCTACCAGGAAGAGATATAATTCATGAAAGAAGAAGGAAAAGAAAGAGAATACCAAATAACTACCCTATCAACTTCCTAATTTTGTCCATAGCTAGCCTAGGTTGTCAATTCGACTGACCTATTTCTCTAGAAGTTGTTCTTAATCACGAAATAACTGATGTGAAAAACATCAAAATTAATTTAAATATTTAATTCATACTGAACTTTCCCAATCAAACAAAATTTATTGGGGTGGAAAAAGTATCTCTAGCTATTATGCCCACAATGACTCCCAGGATTGCTTTTTTCCTAAGGATGAGAGAAAAAAAAATACCAGGCTTACATTTGATAAGTCTTTTCAGTGTTTGAAATCCTCGTTCTTAGAGATTTCTTCCTTAGACATTAACAAAATTCTTTTCGCTGGTCTTTAAAAATATTTCTCAGAGTAGACAGAGACTAACTAGGCACTATTCTTCAAATACTAGAAGATTCTCAGTGAGCTTTCTTTCTCTAGGTGAAATAATTCTAATGTTTTTCATCCAATCTCCTAAATTAATCTGAATTTTCTTATACTTTAATAAGAAATATCAAGATCGAGAAAGTAATAATTCATTTAGTATCAGTATCAGCTATGATCCATAACTGCCAAGTGCATGTGATAATATCAAGCATAAACATAAAAATGGTTTTATCAGTTTAATGTACTTTAAACTGAAATAACCTAAACCGATATTTATTAAAACATGGAAAGAGATAACTGTATTACTCAGATTTTAAGACATATCTTACTATAATGTTTTAATTTTATAAAGATTGAATTATATAGAGACGTACAGAGATAGAGATAGGAAGTGGTAGATATAAAAATAGATATAGAAAAAGAGATGGAAATCATAAAATTAGATATATTCAAACTATTTCTAGAGAAAATATGAAGGACAGATGCTAAAATTATAAATAACTATCATGAGAGAAATATTCACGTTAGTTTGTTGCTTTTTGGGGGTTATCTTATTTTTTAAGATATAATTTACATATCATAAAGCTCACATGTTTAAAGTATATAATGGATTTTAGTATATTAACAGAATTGTACAGTCACTACCATTATCTTATCTTAGAGCCTTTTCATCACTCCATAAAAAAAACTTAACACCCATTAGCAGGCATTCCCCGTTCCTATATCTTACCCCTTCTCCCATCCCTAGGCAACTACTAATGTACTTATTGTTTGTATAGATTAAATTATTCTGAGTATTCCATATAAATACAATCATATAATACGTGATCTTTTGTCACTAGCTTCTTTTACTTAGCATACTATTTTTGAAGTTCGTCAATATTGTAGCAGTACTTTTCTAAGAATGATATTACAATAATATTCTATTGTATGGCTATATTACATTTGGTTTTCCCATTCATCAATTGGTGAGTATTTGGGTTGTTTCCACTTTTTTTGGTTATTGTGAATAATACTGCTATAAGCATTTGTATATATATTTCTGTGTGAAGATATGTTTTCATCTCCCTTGGGTAGATATCTAGGAGTGGAATTGCTGTGTTGTGTGGTACCTCTATGCTTAAACTTTTAAGGAACTACTGAACTATTTTTCAGAGTAGCTGTAACTTTTACAATTCCACTAGCAATGTATGAGAGTTTCAATTTCTTACATCTTCACTAACGATTGTTATTTTCTCTTTTTTTAGTATAGCCATTGTGTGGGTATAAAGTGATATCTCATTGTGGTTTTGATTTGTATTTTTCTAATGACTAATAATGCTGAGCATTATTTTCTGTTCTTATTTGATATGTTTATATCTTTTTTTTGGAGAACTGTCTGTTCAAATCCTTTGTGCATTTTTTAATTAAGTTGTTTGTCTTATTGAGTTTTAAGAGTATTTTATATAGATTCAAGGACCTTATCAGGTATATGATATGCAAATATTTTCTCCCATTCCATGGGTTGTCTTTTCACTTTCTTGATGGTGTCTTTTGAAGCTCAAAAGTCTTTAATTTTTGTAAACAATAACTTACTCATCTTCTCTTTTATTACTTATGCTTTTGTTAGCATTCCTAAGAAATCACTGCCTAACCTAAAGTCACAGAGATTTATTCCTATTTTCTTCTAAGATTTTTTTAATTTTAAGTCTTACATGAAGTCTTTGATCTCTTTTTAGTTTATTGTACTGTATAATGTTAGGTAGCAGTTCAAATTCATATTATGCATATGGATATCCAGTTGTCCCAACACCATTTGTTGAAAAAAAACTAGTCTTTTCTCTATTGAATTGAGTTGGCCTCTTTGTCAAAAATCAGTGGTCAGAAATGCTAGGATTTATTTCTTGACTCTTAATTCTATTCTATTGATTTATATATTTATCCTTGTACCAGTACTACATTGTCTTGATTACTGTAGCTTTGTAGCAGGTTTTGAAATTGGGAAGTGCGTCTTCCAACTGTGTTCTTTTTCAAGATGGGTTTGGCTAGTCTGGTTCTCTTGTATTTCCATATGAATTTGCAGATTGGCTTTTCAATTTATCAAAAAAAAAAATACAGGTAGGATTTTGATAGGGATTATATTGAATCTGTAGGAGGGTAAGTCTTTAATACCTTTCATTAAGGACAAACTATTGTAATTAATGATGTAATAAATGATTACACATTTAATAAAAAGTTTAAAATATGCACTTCATAAGCAGTTAGTTGTCAACAATAATAAACATGTTAGATAGAAAGCACATGAGAAATAGATGGAAATAATCTCAGATTTTTTTTTAATGTATTAATCTTTGGGCACAAGATTTAGGGACTACAAAAATATTAAAGATTTAAAAATTTATGGGCCCCAAAACATAAGAAATAATTAAAATATTTAAATTCACAAATGTTCGATTTAATGTCTACAAAACATAATTTTATGTCGAAAGGGTTCAGGACAAGTATCTCCAAAATGTGCCATTTACGCATGTGGATTATTTGAGCTAATGTCCATCAAGACCCAGCAGACTCAAGAAAATATGTTACCTCTCCATTAATTACTTAAAAGAATTTAGATATGGGGCCTGGTTCAGAAAGAGAGAGGACTTTTTATCTGAATGACCTATCTGTATGGCAGGACAAATATCTAATTACTAAACAGCTGTTCTTCTTATCATCCTGTGAATTACCCTCCTCCTCTTTGAAAACCCAGACCCCTATGTCATTCCTTAGCTCAGAATGGCATGTAAACCTCAACTACCCAACTTGCCCTTGGGTCTCACTATCTTTGTGAGGCCCCCATGTAATTAAACTTATTTTTCTCCTGTTAATCTGTCTTATGTCAATTTGATTATTAGACCAGTCAAAGAACCTAGAAGGGTAGAGGAAAAAATTTTCCTTCCCTATAATGTCGACTAGCCAATTGTAGCTCAATTCTTGAAATGCTTATATAGGCACTGTAACAACATTAAGTCATAAGAATATAAGTATACATATATGACAAACTAAAATTATGAAACAATCTTCAAAAAGTGTTGTAACAAAGATTTTGCTTATTTGATTAAAAAAATCAATAGTGTTTGTGATGACTCTAATTTTAATACATCAAAAATTGCTTGAAGTAAGACCTGAAAACCCCTTATCATTAAAGGTCTTAAAAAAGCCCTGGAATCAACTGTTAAAGGATCACATATTTCTCAACTTTGCAAAATGAAGTAAAGTCTTTTATGTGTTTCTTTGAAATGTAAACAAATCGCATGATATCTTTGTTATGGTCTGTTATTCTATAATATAGAAGTCAAGCAATATTAGATCATACAATAGTCTAAGAAAAACTTCTCCCTTTGACCTAGTTTCAAAAGCATATTTTCCCTTGGCTTTGAAGATGAATAAATATGCTTGTTAAAGTACAGGTCAAGTCATCTATTCTTAGTAATGGATTCTGTTAATTATCATCTGGTCCCTGGTAAAGTAATATTTAAATTCTACTTGGGAAAAAATTCTTTATTGAATAAGCCTTCTAATTTCTCTTTTACTTACTAAATGGTTATATATTGGCTGTTCAGGGGTCTCTAGTTATGTTCAGCCTTTTAATAGAAACAGAAATTTTAAATTTATTTCCACGGCTGAACAAGTATCATGAATTGAGAAACTGAACGTTGACTTGCCTTGTAACTAATCCCTTTAGTTATTCCATAAATGTTTAAATACTGGGACATCCATATTCTTCAATAAAAATCTCTCTACAAAACATACATTATTATCCATTATATTTCTCGAGCACCACTATGGTTGTTATGTAAGCAAGATTAATAGAAGGTAAGTTTTTGCCCAGCAACTGCTAAATGAAAAATGTTAGCTATAATCCTTAGTTCTATTAAGACAGAAAATATTGGCAAAGAGATTGTGATTTTGCATTTTCAAATTGGTTGGCATTTCCTACATCCAGATGCACTAGAAATTTGAAGCAAACTGCGCAGAATGAATAATTTCATGTTCTTTGTCTAATAAATGGTTCAGTAGTCCCCTCCTTAGTACTTGAACTATACCTTAAGTTGATGTGCTAAATGAATAATAAAAATCTTAAGAATACATTTGCAAATGTAGTATATCACTACTGCTATTTTGTGATATATATAATTGGTGTTAGAAATGTTAACTTTACCAATATCTAAAAGATTATGCAGAAAGAAAGTGGCAAGTGTTTATCCTCTTGGTAGTTTAATAATGGTAATTTTTGAAAACTGAGTTTTGTACATAGGCAGTCAATACTATTACTATAAATATCTGCATCTAATGTAAATTCATCAGATTATTCACAATTAAAATAAAAATTAGAATTCCTGAACACTTCATTGATTATTACAATTATTTTCTTATGAAAGAATAAATAAACGTTTATTGAAGTGCATCTTCCTTTCAGTTTATCGTAGAACTAATTGCATTCTATAAAACATTAACTAAGGAGAAATATTACTTCACTAAAATCAAGAAAAAAATTGTCTTTAGCTTTCATTAAAATCAAGAAAAACGTATCTTTATCTAATTTTGCTGGACTCTTTTAACCTGTTGCCCTCCCGCCATTGTTACCTGTCTTTGTGGGTCTTTTATAACTCCACAAGGAAAGAATATATGGATGAGAACACCTAAATTTTAAAGAAGTTATATAAATTGATTGAAGTCACACTGTTAACAGTGACAAAACTTAGTTCAAGTCCCAGTGGATCTAACTCAAAAATTACATGGATCTTTTCATTATACCATGATTCTTCTCTACAGCCAGTAGCAATTACTGCCACAATCACTACCACCCTCACTCGATCATGCCTTCTTTTCCCTTAAACTGTACAACCAAATCCTCACATCAAAGCAGTATTCACGTTCTAGAGCAATTTAAGGTAGATTTGGAAGTTCCAGACATCAGAGCCTTATTTGAAAGTGACATCGAAGCTATGAATGAGAAAGCCTACTCTGCATAATAGAGACCTCTGAGAACAATGGCTGTCAGAGTAAAAAGGACTGGGAGAGGCAGAGCGTGACCTACTTGTTCTCAAATACACTCACTCTGTGCTATCTCTATGCCGGTGATACCTCTGTGTCTCATAGTTTTTCTAAAGGATACATCTACACCAAAGCATTCATGAGTAGTACAGATTTTACTGAAGGTTTTGTAGCAAAGATGGAGGAAGAGATTTACATTACACATTTCTCCAAAAAACATTTGAAGTCTTCCATTAGATATTTCTTCTCCTTTCCAAATCACTACCAGAACTTTTCTTCCTCTTCTCTTTTACTACGTGCTATCTAAACTTGACTCTTCTATTCCTTCCTTATATTTCTCAGGACCTTCAAATACCTCTCAGCCCTTTAGAATGTTGAAAACTTCAGCTCTGCCTTAGGCACTATTCCCAAGTTGTACCTCATATCACTTGACACTCAGAAAAATAAAGGCCTTCAAATTTATACTACTTACCCTTAATAGGAGGCAATGAGAAATTATAGTATTTTTTTAAACTGAGCTTGGATATACCAAAACCACCTTTTATAAAATTATGTGGACTGGTACTATTCTCTCTATATATTGTGACTGTCTCATGTTGATTCTGGCTTTCCTCGCCTCAGTCTGACTCTCACCCTCACTTTCTTTACATTTTGAAACTCAGGTCTGACTTTGACCAAAAATCAGAATGGACTCTGCTCCCAAACGCATTATCGGTAACAATCTACCACATCCCCATTTTTTAGCATTCCCTGTGCACCTGGCAGTACGGTGACTACTTCACAAATAACTGCATTTAAACCTCCCGACAAGTATGCAAAGTGGATATTACTTTTTACACTTGCCCCTTGGCCCTCCTTTGTCAATAAATAAAAACTTTCATCTTGGCCCTGACACTTTGGTTGAAAAGATACTGTGCTCACTAAGTATCCAGGAATGTGTTGCTGAACAGCTGGGCATAGATAGGTAAGAACTATTCAGTATTGACCTTGATCTCACATCTAAATGATTTAATGAGACAAAGAAAGTATGACATACTTAAATTTAATTTACTAAAGTTATGCAGTGCTTAATAACTTATCAAGTGGTGTCACCTGCATAATCTTCCCTAATCTTCAGAGCAATCCTGAGAAGCAAGTATTGCTATGACCTCATTTTCACAGATGAGGAAAGAAGACTCATAAATTTTAAGAAACCTACACAAAACCTGCTAGCCAATGGCCAATGTAAGAGCTATCTTTATGTCTTTATCATTTCCGTCCAGACTGAACAATGCCATGACTATATATATATATACATATATATATATATATATATTGCATATATATTGCATATATATATATATGTATATATATATACACATATATACACACACACACATATGTGCATAGTCATGACATTGTGTACATATATATGTATATATATAATATGTATATATGTATACATATGAGACATGTGTATATACACATATATAGTAGTATGCATATATATATATATACACACACACATATATAGTAGTAAGTGTGTATATGTATATGTGTGTGATTGTGTGTATCTTAAAGAAATGGCAACTGGCTTACTAGGCTGAATTATTTCATACAGAAATTAACAAATGTTCAACAGTTGTCTCTCTAAAGGAGTAAAAACTTTAAGTACAGTGAGTTGATTCAGAAATATATTCATAAAATGAAAAATATACTTTAATTTCACCAGTTAAAGCTCATATTTCTAATCTGTAAATGAGATGTAACTGTTACAGGATTTTGTGTCATTTCAAAATACACTGTTTTATTTTGACTTGTATATAGGTAGGTATTGGAGGTGGGAGCATCACAATCTTTTCGGAGCTGAGAGCTTCTAAAATTCTGAACCAAGACCTGATAATATAGAATACTCCTTCAAGCTATATAGCAATAAATGGAGAAAAATGATGTGGTAGCTAGAAGAGAATGATGTGAGTAAAGAACAATTAGAATGGTGGGAAAAATAAAATCAGGACAATATAACATATATGACGTATATAACCAAGCAAATATAACCCATGAAGCACAGATTGTGTTTCAAATACAAGAATTGAGACACGAGATGATGACAATCATAATAGTAGTTAGCATTTCTTTAACACATACAATATGTCAAGACCTTAACATGCATCACCTCGTTTAATCCTCACATTGACTACATGGAGTATTATTATTATCATCCATATTTTTGTAGATAAGAAATTAAGATTTAGAAAAGTTATGCAAGAATCCAAAGTCCCCCAGCTAGTGAGAGTTTTTAGCCAAGGTTTCCAAAATGTCACCAGTAGCATTTTCTCAGGGACAAAGGAAAGGTGGAGAGTGGGAAGAAAGATAAAACATGGCACTGCCAATCCATGGGATTTTACAAAACTAGTAATTAGGTAATTTCAAACTAAAAGTTGAAAAAAATTGGGGTAATTTATGGCAGCTCATACATTTAAAATTGAGGAAGTTCTGTAGCAACACGAGCTTAATAAAATGAATAGAACTGACTCTATGAAGTAGATAAAATGTTAATTTAGCAAATGTATTTAAGGTCCTTCCCATGGAGAGGCTATGTGGGGGTGGGAGGATGAGGAAAGGAAGAGAAGAGAGGAGGAGAGAGAGAGGAGACTGAAGTGGAGGAGGGGAAGGAGACTGGAAATAATGGGTGAAAAAGATAAAAATAAAAGAGACTCATCCTAAGAGTATTGTAATGAATTCTCACTGAAAGCAATGAAAAGAGAATAGGAGAAAGCTTAAATATCATGAATATCTAAAATATTTAGATAAATATTTCAATTAATTGCCTAAGGTAAGGTTTGGAAAATAATTCTCTAGCTAATCTCTTCTTAGAAAGAACAGAAGAATATTAAGTAATTTGATCACAATCATTATGAGAGGTTTATATAAAATTCTGTTTCTCAGAGCCTCACCTTAACTCTTGGTATTTACATCACCATTTTTGAGACTAGAGTATTGAAGCCAAGAACTGTGCAATCATGAATAAATAGTAAACATGCTGTGGTGGGTTTGTTTTCCTTACTCAGGGTTTTCTGTTGGTTGAATAGGGTAGGAGCTACATCATGCATAGTCAGTTGCATTCAGTTCATCAGCTGATTACAGACATCCCTCCAAGGAAAGCTTCCATCCCTGATATGCTCAACTCTATTACCCAACTCTGAGACACAATGAAAGATTCATGAGGACAATGCCAGTGTAGAGGTGTGAAATGCAAAATATCCAGGAGAAGATGAAATTATTTTAATTCATTGCTCAATCACAATGTGTTTTATATAATACAGTGTGGCAAGCTGAATACATGATCAAAAACATATCTTTATAAACTATGGTGCCTCATACTGTAGTTATCACCTCTACAGGTATGCAGAGTAATAATACCTCACCTAGGCAGAATGCTGATGAGAAGCAGAAGGCAGTCATGCCTGTGAATAGCTGGTACACATTTACTCCCAGAGCCAGACCTAAAACTTCCATATTTTATTCAGTGAAGGAAGAGTTTATTGGACTTTCACGTAAAACATTTTTACTTTTATTTTTCATATAATTCGAAGAAATTTGATATATCACAGGATCTATCTAAATAAAAATCACATGCTCTTCCATATAGTAGCTCCGATGTATTAGTTGATAAGACATTTAATCTTTCAAAGTCTCCATTTCTTCACTTGTAAAATGGGTATATTTCATAGGACAGTTATAAAGATGTAATCAGCACATTCACATAAAGTATGAAGACAAAATAGGTGCCCTGAAGTTTAAACATAGATTTTTTTTTTTATAGAACCTGGTACTGCACTGTGAATCAACTACCTTATCTGAGCCTCAATCAGAGAAAAAGCAATCTTTTCTAATGCCAAAGAAAAATAGGCTTTTCTGGAATTACTGAGGGATTGATTATATATTGATCTCCACAGTGGAAGCTTCCTAGGGGATTTTCAAGAGTAACTTTAATTTATTTGATTGTCTTGTTGCTAGCATTAATAGTTCCCTAAGAATTCAAAATGCATAGCAATTTGAACCTAACTAGCATAGGGATAAATAGCCTTTCCTAACCTCATTGCACTGCATTATAGCAAAGCACAATAATCAGTGTTCTTAATGATGAACTATGTCATCAGGAAAGGGTTAAATGCATGTTCCTGAATGCTCTGACGAAGAAAACAAAGTATACAGAAATGTTTTGAAAGACCATTATTTTAAAAACTAGAATATTTAAACAATATTTTTTCAGGACACATATAGGCATAAACACTCAGCCAAGTCAAGAAAACTCAATCATTCAAAACAGAGTTAATCACAATGCCCCAATATAGAACCACTGTCATCCTCTTCACATATAAAGATGGTTTAATACTTACTTTCTTTTCAGCGCTTGGACTCAAGACGATCAACATAAGCTTTTCAGGTGGGAAGAGTGAGTTGCCTAAACATTTACCTTTCATGACCTTTACTTTCTATACTAAATTGTTTATCTTATCGATTTGTAGATGCTCTTTACAAAGCTCCTTAAGGAGATTAAAGGTATTGCCATTGCTTCTGAATTTTAAATAAATTTCCAGTTTACCCTTTGTTTTATTGTTATTTATTTATTTATTTTTTTGCCAAATGGATGTAATAAATTTTAGTATAATCAAATGTGACCTATTTTTCTTTTATGACCCTTGAGTTCGTATCACTAGAAAAAAGCCTTTTTCCATTCCAAGATCATTAAGATACCCTCCTATGCTTTCTCATATCTCGTCTGTGGCTTTTTTTTCACACTTATGTCATTGACCTAATTGTAGCTTATGTTTGTGCATTATGCAAGGCAAGTCAATTTCTAATAAAACACCTTTTTTGAACATATAACAGCCTCTTAAATCATGTAGATGAAAGCATGCATTTTTACACTATCCTCGGGTGAAATAAATGTAATAGATTTTTTTCATGCTATTCTAAGTTATCCAACATTCATATCTGTTAAAATAAGTAAACATTTTGGGGTTGTGATGGGGAGGAAAAGAGAACTAACACAGAATTCCTAAAATGTGCCAAGTGCTGTCCTGGGTACACTACATATGCCATTTCATTTAATCCTCATAAAACTGAGATTCGGAGAGGATATTAACCTACCCCCCCCCGGTCACATAGCTGATGAAGAGGACCAATGATTCAAACCCAGTTGGATCTAACTTCAAAACATTCATCCTCTCTGCACAGAGACACAGAAGTCTTACCACATGTCTAAGAGATGAGCGATTATAATATTTAATGGCTAATATTATTTTTTCCAAATGCTAAGTAGCCCATTTAATGCTTTGGATAACAGTTATAATCATTATGTTGTATCTAAGTAGAGAAACTGAGGGAAAATGGTAATATAAATGGACCTTTATTCCTGTGTAAAACAAAGGCTAGGATATGTATTATCCTTTTTATTCTAATTCTGTTTTTGTAATTTCTCAGCTGGAACTTAGTAAAGAGATGACTCAGTACTCCACAAAAATTCTGGGCAGATGGGGAATTTTTGCACATGTAGGTATAGTTCCCAACCTGCTACATTCATCTAGAATGATTAAAGACTTAGATATGAACTGTTCTGTGAAATAAAATCAGAATAAAGTCAATTCTGTTTACTGCTTTCGAGTATAGCTCAACAGAAATAGTAATGTTATGTACACTAATTTTCCTATTATTACCATCTCAATACAAAAAGCTTATAGCAGTATATTGCATTAAAGATATCACCACATACATTATTACAGTTGATTTCTACAATCACAACATGAAAGGAAAGCAAAACAGGCATTATTCCCATTATTTCCATGACAGAGGGTGCAGTACTTACCTAGTTCCCAAGACAGGAAAATAAATGAA
Source organism: Pteropus alecto (assembly GCF_000325575.1). Lineage (NCBI taxonomy): Eukaryota > Metazoa > Chordata > Mammalia > Chiroptera > Pteropodidae > Pteropus > Pteropus alecto. The sequence continues at coordinate 7,237,193 of NW_006494609.1, forward strand.
TAAATGAATGAATGAATTAGCAGGGGCTACGACTCAGCAATTGGCATTCCTATTTCTGTTTATCCCACCATACATACTCCTTTAAAAAAGAAAAGAAAAACCCACCTTTAATTTTAAGATGTGATGAAAATCTAATAAAATAGAAATTTTAAATGATTTAGTTTATTAACATCTGCTCTTAGACCTACCCTGTTGTAAAAATAGATGTTGTAATCTCTGTCCCTAGAGGTATCTGAGACATTAATAGGACAAGTATCTATCCTTGAGGATTAAAAAACTAACAGGTAGACCAAAAAGTCCAACAGATTCCATTATAAGCCAATAATTAATATTCATGAAGAATTTACAACCGCTTTCTTATCTTCTTGGAAAAAGTTTAGTTTCTCAGACATTGACTATACCTACTCTGTGCAAGGAATTCTGAGGGGTACTAAGGAAATACAGTGGTAAGTGCGATGCCTAAAAAACCAATGTTTACTGTAGCTATCTCTGAGAGTGTGGGATTAAGAGAGTTTCTCTCTCTCTCTCTCTCTGTCTCTCTCTGTCTCTCTCTCTCTCTCTCTCTTTCTCTCTCTCTCTCTCTTTCTTGATATATCTCTATTTTTAAATTTTTATGTAATTACCATGCATTTGTTTGGGAATAATAAATAAATAGTGGAAAATGTATGGAAAAGGATATAGTACAGTATTATCTTATTTTCTACTAGAACAAGGCTCCCATATTAAATTCCTGTGAAAATGCTTTGCTACCATGCTGAAAGAGAGGGCAAGCCCACGCTAACTGAGCAATCACTATGTTCAGGCATTTCTCATCACAACTTCTCAAGAAAATATTATTATCCTCATTTTATAGATTTAAAAACTGATTAAAGTGAGGCTATATGACTTGCTTTCGGTCATGCAAAAACGTTTTAGACCCTAAGTACAGTATTCTTTTCACACTGCCATGATACTCTTTTTTCAATCCTGCAAACAAGATTCCCTTGCTGAGAATACCTATTTGATTTATGACTAAAATAGAAAATCAAGTGAAGTTCCAAATAGCTCCATATTAATTTTATTTGTAGCTCCCTAATATACCAAGTCTCAGTTCCTATTAAATCATCGCTAGTCCTAATAAACTACTGCATTAAATCCGTTATATCCAACAACCGATTTGCTAGTTGACCAAGTTTTCCCATTGGATAAAATGGAAAAAACTGTCAACTACTTGTTTTAAACTAATGTAGTTAAAACAATTGCCCTGAGTGTCCCAACTGGTATTGACTATGTTCGAAATAAAATCCTGAAATTTTAATTTGTCCATTCAAGATCAGAAAAAAACATGAAGTAAACAGAAATGATTCAAGTTGAATCTAGAGAATTTCACTCAATGAGAGAAAAATTCTAGAATTATAAATTAGAATTATAATTTTTTTAAGTCAGTAGTTAGGAAAGTTCAGGTTGAATTAATATTGATCATCAAAATGCTAAAGATTCTGATATACACAGACTAATATTTACAGAAAAATGTAAGTAAAGTAAGTAGATATTTATTAGAAATAAAATGACTTCTGAACATCAGGAAAATGGCTTTTCTTGGAAAGGTTTAGTGACTGAAATTAGAAAAGAGAGGGACTTCTGTGGTATCAATGAGATTGTTTCTCGATTTCAGTATTAGTTACATGATACGCTTAATTTGTGTATTTCCTGTTTGTATATTACAGTTTAATAAATATTTCTAAGAAATTACTTCTAACAGTGAGAGCTAAAAACATCCTGAAATCCAAGGTTTTTAAATGATGATTTTTGCATCTTTTCGCTATAGATCTTAAAAAAATGGTCATGAGAAGAACTTAGATATAGTGCATATCTATTCTTTTGCACAAGAAAAAGACAAAAGAAAATTTCTTAAAATCATTTCACTAAAGAAAAAAAGAAGATCAATTCCTCTTAGTCCTCATATTCCAAAAGTATTTGACCTGGGATAAAAAGGAGTGAGCTAAAATCTTCATACGCAACGGGCTCCCAGTTAACTCTCCTTTCTTTTACACATATGTGCACACATGCACAAACAAACACACACACACACACACACATACACACACACTTCAAATCATGTAAACCATCCCTGAAAAATAAGTCTTTGTTCTATAAAGAGTCACTATTGATCAAGACTCATACACTTACATTTATAAGGGTTAACTATAGGATAATTTCCTTAGCATCATAGCTGACAAGCCACAAATGAATTGCAAGATTATCGCTGCTTCATAAAAAATCTTTATTTTTAAAGTTGACTATTTTAATCAACAAGTCTATATAATTTAAATTTTAATTTAAATAATTTAAAATTTGTACACTTAACTTCAACAGAGGCTAATAGTTCTTAAACTTCAGAATCCATAAGGATCACCTAGAACATTTGTTGAAAACACACCTTTAAACTTTACATAAGAGACTCTGATTCAGTAAATTTGTAGCTACAGCTCCAGGAATCCAAGCTTTCCGCTAATATGCTAGGTAATTCTGAAACAGGTAATCAGTGTCCTACACTCTGGGAAACACTATCACTATTAGAACTTCAAATATTAACAGGTTCCAGGCACACTCTGCATGAGATTCCAACAGATCACAGTGCAAGCAGTGTGCATAGACTCGAATAACTGGATGGCTTGTATCCTGGAAATTCAACAATCAATGAATTGACATCATGATAGAGTAAAGCAAGGGGAAAAGGCATAACAGGAAAGAGACTTCACCATGTTCTCTTAGTAAGAGATTTTTTACAAGCTGTACCCTGGCTGAAGTTTTATACATTTGTAAACCTTGTTCCAGTATTCTCGCAACCCTTCATCTGTGAGACAAAATGGATGACATTAAGAGAAAGGATCAAATTCAGTAAACTTTTATGACACCGTGACCCACGGTTGGCTAAGACCTAACAAAGACTTTGGCTAACTAGTGGGCAAACCTTCCAGTCTGAGACAAGCCCCATTCATGGAAGTCATGACTCAACCTGTCACAACAAGTGTACAAACATTACTTCTGAACTGTCATGGCCTGTCTATCACACGGTGGCTTACTAATTTTTCTGAAACCCAGAATCTCATCATGCCAGAAGAAAAAGCTACCTTGTTTACCCTCTTTCTCTGAATTATAATTTTAATGATAATTAATTCTCTGAATTATCATTTTAATCATTAATGTGCTTGGGTTTACAGGAGCCAAAGAAAATTCAAATGCAACCCAGAAACAACAGAAATGTGTCATCCTAGAACAGACATGTGATCTGTTCAACCCAGGCACCTGCTTCTCATGATGACTAATGCTGGATGTTTCGAGGCAAGAGACAGGCTTCTATTACACATCTGCTATGGTACATAACAAGGGAGTTCTTTTTTTCCTGACCCTGGGTTAGCTATCAATTGAAGCCTAATATTTTAAGACATCAGCCCTTGAACTCATTCATCCTTTAATGCTGCACTCTCTCTCTCAAAAGAAAAAAGAAAAACAGAAAGAAAGAATATTTGTCCAACATGTTCCTTCATCAACTCTAGACCAAAAGAAGTATATATCTGTAGACAATCTTTCCTGGTTTCCATTAAGAAGAAGACTGAATATTTGATAGAAGAACAATATTTGTTGGTTACAGCAGGTGACTGAGAACTAGCTCACATTTGCGAATAGCTTGGAAACAAAAAGTACTATCCTGGTGACACTGAAACTAGGTATTAGAATTTGTATAGCTAACTGAATATAATTCAGGCAAAGCTACAAGTAACTAGTAATAATTACAAGGATTATAAACACTAACAATTTCTCTTGAATTATATACTACTGAAAAATTCAATAAACAGGAAGCATGACTACGTTTATTCATTCGTTCAACAGATATTTACAGAGTATCTCCTCTGTGCCGTTCACTGTGGTAAGTACTAGAGAAGTTGTCATAGGTTTTATTTACCCTTAAATAGTCCAAGAGGGGAAATGGACAATCATTAGGAAATAAATAGATCATATAATGACAATTTGAGGTATATATTCTGAAGGAAACCAGCATGGTTATGTTAGGGAAAAACTGGAAGAACCTAGTTAGAGTGGTCAGGTGAATTTTCTCCAAGACGTTATATTTAAACTGAGATCAAAGGTCAAGAAAATTAAGATTGTGCTAAGAGCAGGAGGGCAGTGTTCTGAGTAGAGGAAATAATGAGTCAAGTCTTGTCGGTGTGTTTTAGGAACTTAAAGGAAGTCAGTGCGACTGAGAATAGGTAGGAATCAGATCCTGGAGGACATTGTGTGCTCTTGTAAAGTGCTTGGGCTTTATGAGAAGTGAGATGGGAAGCCATTAAAGGACTTAAAGTGGATAAATGGTACGACATACAGTTTTAAAAGATCACACTGAATTCAAAGGGGAGAATGCAAAGGGAAGAAGGAACATACAGTTTTAAAAGATCACACTGAATGCAAAGGGGATAAAGGGAGTGTGGGGAGGTCTGTCAGAACAGTGACTAAAGTGCACGCAGATATCTGGGGATCTAATCCTCCAAGTCCAGAATGGGGCATGAGGTTCTGCATTTCCAACAAGCTCCCAGGTGATGCAGATGTTATTGGTTCATGGACCATACTCTGAATAGGAAAGTATGAGAATATTTTTACAGTCATCCAGATGTTTGTCTCTTTCGATGGTGGCTCGAGTTAGGAAAATGTGGCGATAGAGGAAATTTGACAGATGTGAGATATATTTGGGAATTAGAACTAACAGATTCTCTATAGTATGCCTCTTAGCATTAGAGTAGTGGGTGTATGAAGAAGAACTTTGAAACCAATATTTCTGAAAGTAAAGGGGGTCCTGAAGTTCATGTCTCTAAATTTGGGTATGAATGGAGATAACAGCTGAGGAATTAAAGGTAGAAGTAGAAACTTTCAATGAGTAAGGCCAGGATTTAGCTTGGGAGATGGGAAGAAAGTGGTGATGGGTGGAATAGAGGCATTGCCCGTTTGCCTGACAGCCAGAAAATTACCAGCAGTATATAGTGAGAGGAGATTATACAGATGCACAAGAAAGAACCCTGAGGTTCAAAGTCAGAAGCTTCAAGTCTTAGTTCTGCTACATTGTAGCTCTGTGTCTCTGAAAAAAAATCACTAGTCTCTTATATCTGTTTCCTTTCACTTAATAAAATATGATGTAATAGGATCATGTACATGAAAACATTTAGCATGGTGCCTATACGGTATTAAAAATATCAATTGAATTACATACACATGCATCTTAATAGAGGACCATTTTCTGCTTCTGCGGATATAAAAAGAAAATCATTGATGTAGCTACAGGAGGGAGTGATTTCATATTATAGAGCATGTTTCTATGCAACCTATATTATTTCTGCTCTGCTAAAGATGTTTACTGACAATGAAGTCTTATTTAGAGACAGGCAAAATCACCTTTAAATTCAAAATGGTCCACACCTCTGCAAATGCTACGAAGGTAATTTTCAATTAAAAAAAATATTAGGTTAATACAGAACTTAAAGAGCTTATCCAATCCCTTAGCCACACCCAAATGGATTCCTAAAAGGTAGCAGACACTTATGTTATCGAAATTCGGGAAAAGAAGAGTTTGGCAAAATTGAGGTATGCTTTTTCATGTCTCACCACAATAGTCATCAAGGTTTTTTCTTGATGATTTGGTATCAGTCTTCTACTGTTTATTTATTACTTGTATCAAGAAAGAGGCATCCTAGCTTTATCTTTCCTCATTCTATTTAAAGTAATTCCTCTTTCTCACACTAGCAGAGGGAATAAAAAACAGCTAGTCATACTTTATAACTCAGGTCTAGGGTGAAGTTAGGCTGACTTCAATTAAGCCTCTTTTGTAATTAACAGCAACTATTTGCATACAAGCAGAGTCCCCCAAAACTGTTTGATCTCTAAGTGAGTAAAGCATGACCCCTATAAAGGTACTCTGCATCATTAATTCATAGTGATTAGAGCCTTTCCAGTGACACAAAGGCATTCTCAGCCTTTTAAAATTATAAATTTAAAACTATGAGCTTCTTTATAATGTTAAAAGTCATGGGCTTTATAGCTTTCTCAGGATAGGGAAGAATTTATAGAGTACATCCCACATAGCTATGGACTTGTTTACTTGTTGAACCCTATGAATGATCCTGAAATGAGCAACAGGATCTTCTCCAAAACCCACTGTATCTGTATCTATCCCAGGCAGGCAAGACAGGTGGAGTCTCTCTCTAGTCTGTCTGTCTGTCTGTCTGTCTCTCTCTCCACCCCACCAACTAGAAAAATTCCCAAATCCTAAAAGAAGCTCTTTAAAATTTCCCTTGGAAATATGCTCTGGTATTAAAAAAGTAATAATTTTGGTCATTATCATTTTGCACACTCTGTCAGGCAACATTTAGGATCATACACAAAATGTCATATGTAACTCTAGCCCTCCATAAGAATGTCTCACATCATTTCTGAGTAAGCCAATTCCTCAGCTGCACAGAATCCCTCAAACTCAGAGGAAATAGCCAGGTATTTCTTATCCCTGCAAAATGATCATTGTCCTCTTCCACTCACAGCCAGGACACTCCCTCAGGGAACTGAATATGCCAACTGCACAAATTATTTGAATCCTACAAACCAGTCCTTTCCTCCATGATGAATGAACTTTGATCTCATGATGAATAATGCCAAGTATGTGGGTTTCAGAGATTAAAAATCTTTCAAAGGACTTCACAGGCACTTATCTCTCATCTATACTTCTGCAATGGCCTTGATCAGGCTCTTCCTACTTCAAGTCTAACCCATTTAAATCCATTCTACACACTGGTCCTGGAGGGAGAGATCCAAGGTGTGAATTTGATCATGGCCCTGAAGCAAAGGGGGAGCTTGAATTTAACACATCAGACCCATTGACATTCTTGTTTGACTCCTTCACTAACCTAGAAAACCTTTAAGGCAGGGAACAAATCATATTCATTCCATCAATCCTGCAAACCAACACCAGGCGTGGCATCTAATAGATATTGTATAAATGCTTGTTAAATTAGTTAGTATTAGTTTTTCAAAATCACAGATTCCCAAAAATGGGGATCAAAAGAGAAAGCAGCAAATACATAATGGTACATGCTGAAGATGCCAAACTATAGACCATCTGTCACTTCTTATAGTTCCCCAGAGTAGTTAGAGTAATATTCAAACAAATACTTAAGATCACAACCTCCTGTTGCATTCGGAGCTTCTGAGATCACCAACACATCCCAAGTGATATTCAGAAAAGTCATATTTCATACCAACATTTTATTATTGAAACAAAACAAAGCTGTGCTCTAAGTTTTAAGTAGAATGGAACAGAATGATGTTTTCTGAACAGTTTCACTAAAATGGATTTAAATACGTATCTCCCAATAATGATATCTCAATATCCACATCTGCCTTCCCATATCTGCCTTCCCTTATCTGCCTTCCCATGCCTACCACATACACACATACATGCAAACACACACAAGATTTTTGATACTGCAAATCTTACCGACATATGGTGGGTAAAGCTTACTCACACTAACTGCCATTCCTCCTCGGCTACCCTTAACTGCATTGCAATCATAGTCATTACTGCCATAATAATAGTAATAATGCTTTGCGCTTCTACAGCACTTCTCAGATGATCTCAAAGCATGACTGCATCATGACTGTAAAAATTAAGAACGTTCACCTCCTCTAGAGATGGTGTTTATAGTAAGGGCGGTAGCTCACAGACTTGCCTGACACCCACAAGTCAAAATTATGAGGAGGCTTGCACAGATTTGTTTCTTTTATTTAGCTAGAAAAGGGTGATTTTTATGGATACAGGTCAAGACAAGTTCCAGAGGGGCTCATCAAAGAAGAAATATCTCTTATCTGACACTGACTGACCTTATTAAATACACTTTATACTGACTAGCAGAAATTTAAAAAAAAAAATATCTGCAAAGTGCCTTTCAAAGTATGACAACAAATTAACCAGCTGCACCATCTAGTCTTGGTCTCCAGCCTCAAGCCAAGTTTTCTGTATGACTCAAACTTCTCCTTGTCTCCATTTCACATGATACTTTCACACTCCCCCAATATATCCCTGCATGTACTATATGGCCATTGTTAATCTCTTAGGAGACTCCAGAAAACAGAAAGAACTCAATCTTCTTTTCATGGGTACAGATCCATCTATAAGAATGATCCTAAGTCATGAAAGGCTGAGGCATTTCTGCCACAGTCTAAATTAGAAATTTACCTTGCCCACCCTTCCAGATTATATTCAGTATCTATCAAGTGCCTATGAAGTGCCAGGATAAGGCGAAGCACTGGGAATAATAATAGGTAGAGATGGTTTCTCTACCCTTGAGGAGTTCATATTCTTTGTAGGCTGGAGATCACAGGGTAACTGACCCAAGAAGTTTAGTCTCTACATGGCAGCAGAAAGATGCATTTCAAATAGAAAGCAATCATACTGCTCACCTGCTCAAAACAGAATATTTAAAGTCTAACCATGATCTACCTGGGAGTCTCTGGTTCTCTTGCTGCCAACTCTCCAGTCTCATTCTCTTCCCTGTGATCTTCCACCTAAGGCACATCGACTTCCTTTCTGCTTCTCTAATAACCTAAGTTGGACCCCATCTCAAAGCTTCTGTGCTTTCTGCCCCATCTTTTTATAATACTCTCCTCCATACCATTGTATGACTTGCTACCTAATTTCATTCAGCTTTCTCCTCCAATGTCAGCTTCTCAGAGAAGACTTCCTTGACCACTTCCTCTAAAATGGTCACCCCAGTCTGTAATAGTTTATCTCTATTTTTTTAGCATATTTTATATTTCTTCACCATATTTATCTCTATCTGACATTATCATATACGTTTATCTGGTTGGTTGATCACCATGGACATTCTCCACCAGAATGTAAGTTTCATAAGGGCAGTGATTTTGTTGTGTTCATCACTGTAACCTAAGCACTTAGAACACTATTTGGTACATTGTGTCTGGTCAATAAATATTTCTCGACAAATGAAAACTAGTGGAGAGGTTCTCTATACCCACAAATAATACCATAAGATCACCGATTTGCTCCCAATACCTTAGGAATTCTTTAAGGTCTTCAAGATAGGAAAGGCGAAGGAAATGGGTTTTTACTTGCTAAGCCCAGACACACCAATGTAGGTTACAAGTCCTATCTATCATCCTCTACTCCCCACAACCTCAGGTTTCTCTCTCCTTTACAATTAGGCACTATAATTATGATTTTATGACTGCAGACTGGCTGTCCAGTCATCAAGAAACATCATTCTTGATGTGTATTGTCCCATGGACATAGATAAGCCAAATAACTATGCCTCTTTGTCTAAAATTACTCCTTTTCTTCCTCTTGAGTAGGCTTAAATTTCATGCATTTGCATATCCCACGAAAGTTTCTCCATGGGAGCAATAACAGAAACTGGATTGTTTTTATGGAGCTTTATGTCTATCTTGTTAGCCTCTAGGGGTCAAATTTTTGTTTCTTGCTTCCTTAGGGGTATTTCGAACTATCAAAACAAGTTTGGGCAACCAAAGAGCTACTTGGTGGAATTCGCCAATAGTTTGGATGCCTATCTACAAACACACACAATTCTTCTCTGTGCACAATGTTAATGGGCAAAACGTAAGGGGCACAAAAGCTCAAACCTACCAAAATGCACACACAAATTGTGCTTCTGAAATTCTGATAGGTTCATATAAGTCTTGGAACTTAGCGTAAATGTCTCATTCATAATTATCCTTAATTACTTATGAAGCTGCCTCCCCAACAAAGATCACTCTCTCCTTCCTACTCCAATGCCTATTAAGAATATTGGTTCCCACCGCCAGCAGGCACAGTGCTCTCTCTATGGCATGTGAGAAAACAGGCTGATAGCACAGTCTTTATACCTCTTTTCTGCTCTAACAATCATTTAACAGTTGGCTCAGGCTCATCGGCTGACTATAACACTAATTCAGAAAATCACACAGAACAAGCCTTGTTCTCTCAGCAGTATTTCATGCCATCATCTGTCTTTCTAGGAAATGAGGTAAAACACTGCATGTTTTACCAAAATGTTTAGTCAACGTCATTATGTTGGTTTTCTTTTAAAACTGGATTGAGCTGAGCTCCAAAGAATATCAAAAATTGCTTTTCCATTTCTGAACTTAAAAATGAATCCAGAGCTATGTAGTCGCACACCCACGTTCATTCATCCATCTGTCCCCTCGAACCTGCACCGAACATCTGCTCTAGGGCAGATCCTGCTGGAACTGCAACTATAAGTTTTAATGAGACATGATCGTCGCCCTGACTCAATTATCTACATTAGACCAAAATTTCTGTCTTTGACAACAGCAATAGCTTTGAGGTTCAAACATATGTAGTCTATGTAATGTTCCTCCTATTAATGTCTCTTTTATGGCTTTCTACCAAAGTTTTAATTAAATCCACACTACATATCTGTGATGTCAGGCTCCACCTGCTTCTTTAATTGATTATTCATAGTCTGTAGTTTACAAAATACTTTCACATAGGATTTCATTTAATCCTCACAACAATCTGTAAGGTAGATGTCATAAACCTCATTTTATCAAAACAGCAGCAGAACCTCAGGGGTGCTGTGTTACTTGCCCATATGGTCTTATGGGCAGAAATGACATTTCTGACTCCACATCACTGCACTTTGGCTTCCAGTTGTCACCTGTAACATCTCCTTCTGGTCTCCTTTGGTCACAAACTCAGTCAGCAAATATTTACTGAGCATCAACTATGTGCGATATATTTTGCTAGGCAGAAGTATTCTATCTTTGCCAATTTGGTCAGCTTCTTCAGTTCCGAAGTTGATAAAAATAAATTGCTTATCTCTGTGTTACCTGAATCTAGAGCTAGTCTCTTCTACAATTTATAGCCAAATATTATGAACTATCTCCTGGAGTCTGACTTCTCAAGTACATGCTCACCTCAGCTCCACAGAAAGAGCCAAAGCTTTTCTCCATAAATAATATTAATTTTTAAATTCTCTTCTTATTTTGAATGGTTGTTTTTGGCCCTAGCCCCTTCCCCCCAATGCCCCCACCTAGAGAGAAAAGTAAGCAGATTAGAGGAGAAAACTATAAGTAATGTTGTATTTCTTTGGCAGTATTTGAGAAGCACAGGTGGATGAGCAGCCAGATGCACTGGGAGCCATGGCAAGTACAGATGGGAGTCCATCAATACAGATGACTCAACCTAAACCCAGTTTACAGATAGCTCTGGAATATCTGCCACTTTTTAACGAAAGCCACTGCCCTCATTACCTTTATCTCACATTTGCTGTTTGTTGAGTTACTTTAAACCCTAGTTAAGAAAGAGGGACCTTATGAGAGGAAAGATGTGAAATTAAAGGCAGATGCTTCGATGTACTGGGGTAATGTCTGGGTCTGGAAATGGAAAGAGGGACAGCAGGTTTTTATATTCTCTTGAGCAAGTCTCAAGACATTCTTTAAAATGAAGCAGTCAAAAAATATAAATATTTCCATTAGTCAAAGGATACCAAACCACAGTTTGTCAAATCAGTGACTGTGAGAGTTTCTCCAAATGGAAATATTTACAAGACTGAAGTGATTATTGTTACCAAGCACTTTTGTGAGACATATGTACCCTCTTCTGTCATTTTCCAAGCAGACATACTCTGGTATAGAAAGATAAAGAAAACAAGAAAAGAATTAAGAGCTATAGAAGTTGAGAGAAAATGTGTAAATAGGTAGGAAAGGTGAAAAGAAATGAGGAGAGAGGATGGCTGGTAAAAAAAAAAAAAAAAGAACAAGTTTTGAAATCAGATGGGCATCGATTTCAATTCTGACTTTGCCACATGTTTTTGCCCAAGTTGTCACATCTCTTTAGTGGATATGATTATACTTACTTTGTAGGATAAATCTGAAGATTAAATGAGATATTGAATAAAAAGAGCCAACACGGTGTTTGACAGATTAGCCTCTCAGTAGAGAGGTAGTGGTGATTGTTGTTATTTGCTTTAGAGTAAAAGATTGAAGAAAAATGTCATTCTCAAACTAAATTTATAAGAAATTTCTGTTTAAGAAAATCTACCTAGATATTTCAGAATCTTTTAAATTGACTATTAATTGAACTATTCTGATAATTCTATAATGTATAGATAGAACGGTAAAGCTGCCTAAAATAAAAATTAAAAATTTATTTTGAGGGTACTGTGATTCTCAATCCTGGATACGTATCACAATCACTTGTGCGACTTTTTAAAAAATTAAATTGCCAGGCCCTACCTCTACAAATTTGTTTGCAGTAGGTCTTGGATAGGGCTTGGGCACATGTTATTATTTTTTTTTAAGTTCCACAGGTACTCTAATGCCTAAACAAGTTTGAGAACTGCTGTTATAAAAACTACATAAAGTTGGGCATTCTGGCAATGTAATGCTCCATCCCACCACATCTTGAATCAGTGTTAAACATCAATAGAGAAATACACATTTAACATAGCAATTTTCAACATAGCAACATAACAATTTTCTTTATCAAATTAAAACCTGCAATGACAATGTCTTTTATTTTCTGCATCTATTTTCTCAAACTTCCTCTGTGTTTATACTCATCTATAAAACCAAGATGTGCCCTATAAGAAAGATAAACCCTTCCTCAAGCATGTGCTCCAGGTTTTAACCAATCTTTTATGGGTCTATATAATGACATTTATAATATAATGACTTCTACTTCAAATGTGTGGAGAAGCACACCCCTGAGAATGGGGTGCTGGCTATATGTAACACATCATGTTCTCAGGAATAATAGGTGTAACATTATATAATTTGTCATTTTGCTTTAATTTGCTTGACCACCTCCATCTGTGCAAGTATTGACTGGTGTATGGTGAATGGGTTACTTCATTTCAGATTGGGGCCCAGGGAATTAAAACAATCAAATGAGAATTTCTCTGTGAATTGAGGCTAAATGGTTAATAATGTACCAAGTTTCAGTAGAAGACCTCTCATTGTCCACCAGTGCTTCTGAAGTACACTTTTCATTCAAGATTACAGCTTTGATTGTTTAAAATACCATCACTCCCACTGTCCAAATGGAAAATAGTTATAAAAACACAGAACACTCCCACTGTTCTTATACCACAAAGTTAACCATTTTGTAAAGCTTTTTTTTTTTTGCTTTGATTGTTTAAAATACCATCACTCCCACTGTCCAAATGGAAAAGTTATAAAAACACAGAACACTCCCACTGTTCTTATACCACAAAGTTAACCATTTTGTAAAGCTTTTTTTTTTTTGTAAAGGTTTTTGCAAAACCCAAAGGGGTTCATAATGCCTTTGCTTTTAAATATGCAACAAGAAATTGTTCCAAATGAATTTTTAAATGAAATGCCAGAAACTTGGGAAAATGTACTCTGTGGGCCAAAAAACAAAACAACAACAACAAAAAAAAACGTGGATGGTGATGAGAGTCTCCCTTCTCTTTCATCAGGTTTCACTTAGCTAAGGTCAGTCATGCAATTGTAGATAAACAAACAAAGGAACTTACATTTAAACAGGGTACATTCCTAACAGGACTTTTCAGCATAGGGGAGAGAGGCCATTCCAGTGCCTCCCTACCTCATGGAAGCACCAGCTGCTCCTCATCGCTTGCGAAATGAGTTGTGAAGAACACCAGTGACTTATGATTAAAGAGAAGAAATTCCATTCAGATGTAATCATAAAGGGAAATGACAGAGACACAAAAGAAATGAAGATATTAAAAAAAAAAATTAAACCCACTAAACCCTTGAAGGCCTGACGTGACCCCAGAATGTAAGAAAAACAGATCGCTCTTAAAAGAATTAGCCTGTTGATAGGAAAGTCACATCAGCTGAAGTGAATTCTGAGGAGACCAGGTTGGTAAGAATAAAAGAGACAGCCATTTAAAGAGCTTAACAATGTAGATAAGAGCGTAAAAAGGAAGGTGAGCTCTGTAATTCTCTCGCTTCTTACCTGCCTTCATACAATGGGAGCTTTTATAGGAGTTTCCAACACTGAATTTATCAGACAGTCTTAGTATTATCAAATGAATTTAAGGTAAAATCAGTTTGAGATACCCTGAATATGTTTTTTTTTTAATAAACATTAGATAAATGGAAGTTTCTATTTGATCATTTATTTTCTATTTCTCTCTCTCTCTCCCTCCCTCGCTTCCTCCCTCTGCCTCCTCCCTCCTTTCCCTCTCTCCTTCTGCCCCCTTTCTGTCTCTTTCTTCGCATAAAGAGAAAAGGTCCAATGTCTTTTTCACTATGTTCTCAACATCTAAATAGAAACATACCTCCTGAAAAAGATTAATCTTTCATTGAAATAGTCCTTCATAGATTTTTGAACCTGAAAGGAAATTACAGAAAACAGTACAGCCCCCATGGGCATTGTGATTCAGACAGGGTGCCATCCTAAATATCTGCCTGGCCTCTGAGCTGAATTTGAGTTGAATTGGTACGGTGTGGGTATAGGGCAAAAGATTGGCCTAAAGTAAAATAGCAGAGAAAAAAATGATGTATCAAAGGTATGTGCACCATCTGCTTGCCAAGTTACCGAAGTATTGGCCTCTGGTAGGCAGTAGAGACATCTGAGACCTTTCGAGTTCAATTTTATATTCCCAGACCTAAGTCACTGACCTCAAATTAACTGGTATCACTAGAGGGTAACTTTACATCATAAACAATTCTATTGTTTAAATACTTGGGAACCTAAAACAATACATTCAATGTATATATATTAATGAAAGACTTTTAAGACTTTTTTTCCTACCGGATTCCATCAGCTAAGTCTTGAGAACAGCATGTTCACAAGCCTCACTCTTCAGAAGCAGCATGAAATAGTGGAAAGCACAGGAAATAAAGAGCCTCCGAGGCCCTATTTTAGACCCTGTTCCATCATAGGCCATGTGATTTTGGAAATAACAATAAGTAACATTTACTGAGACTTTAGTATTTGCCAGGCCCTGTTCTGAGCACCTGACAAGTATCAGGCCATGTAGTCTACATAATAGCTATAAGAATTAGATGATATTATTATTATTACTATTATTATTAATGTTGAAATACATACAAAGTGGTCAAATGGTTCATTAGTGAAGAAGCCAATATTTGAACCTGTAGGGCTAGCTCTTTAGCCATACTTTTAACCTCTATGTGATACCATTCCTCAGCCTTGTTTAATTTCTCTGAGCCCATTTTCTAATCCGTGAGAATGGAAGGATTGTCACGAGGATTAAATAATACATAAAATAGTCTTAACTTTAAATAGTACTACACTTAAGGGGACTTCTATACCAGCCATGATGAAGTAATATAGACCAGATTTATCTTTCTGCCTTAAACACAAATGAAACAGGGGGTGAAATGTGAAACAATGCTATTCAAATATTTGACAACTGGCAGCACAAGTCAGAGATCCCTGAGAGAAGTGAAACAAGTGAGGTCTATAATTGCCCCAGATTACTTCCTGGAGAACTTCCAGGCTGCAGTGCGGAAAAAGGAAACCCAAATAGAACCAGAGGTCTCTCTGAATTAAGGAGACAGAGTTTGGAATTTGAGAAGGCAAAAGCAACTAGAATTAGTGGGGCAGAATACCAAAGAGGAGGGCATTGCCCAGAGAAAACACTCAGACGTCTCAAGAGGGTATGTCTTTGAGTTGCTAGCTGAGCACTGATGTACATATGTGTAAGAGGAAACTATCCAAGGCCAGGGAAAGAAGAAGGTGAATAATTCCTGAAGCTCCCACAAGGCTGATAACAGTTCTGTTTCAACCAGACTGAGTGAAAAGACCTCTAATTACATGGAGAATTAGGTAGAGTCCTCAGTATGGCATTGGCTTAGAAGTAGGGCTAAATTAGTTTTAGGCTAAAGAAACTTAAAAGCAAGCCTCAAAAGGATCAGATCCATTCCAATTAATTTAACTGCAACCCAGAACAAAGCCAAAGTATTTAAAGTATCAAAGGATAAAACAAAATTCAGCACCCAAGCACATAAAATTCACAATGTTGGCATCTAGACAAAAATGATCAAGCATGCAAATAATCTGGAAACTATGACTTATTTTTAGGAGAAAAATTAATCTGTAAAAATAGATCCAGAAATAAAAAGATGACAGAATTAGTAGACAAGGATATTAAAACAGCTACCACAAATATGCTTAACATGTTCAAGAAGATAGAGGAGGAAAAATGAGCCTGATAAGGAGAGAAATGGAATATGCAAAAAAGAACCAAATCAGTCTTTAACATGAAAATTCATTGGATGAGACTGACAACATATTAGGTAATGCCAAAGGAAAAAATACAACAGCGAATGTAAAGACATAGCAAGGAAAATATTTTAAATAAAATGGAGTAAAAAGATTTAAATATGAACAAAGCATAAGTGACTATGGGACACTACAAAGGAAACTATATAAGTGAGAAGACAATGAAGTGACATTTTTAAAGTAGTGAAACAAGAACACTTTCGACCAATTATTCTACACCCAGCAAAAATGTATATCACAAATAAAGGTTAAAGACTTTCAGACAAACGAAATCTTTAAGAATTTATCGCTAGAATATTTTCAGGCAGAAGGAAAATGATACAGAAGAAAAAATTCGAATCTACACATAAATACATGAAGAGCATCAGAAATGGTAATATGTGAGTAACTATAAAAGACTTCTTTATTTTAAAAATCTCTGAAAGATAATTTGGTTTAAAATAAAATGAATAATAATGTCATATGGACTTCATAATACATGTAGAAGTAAAATGTATGGCAATAACATAAAGGATAGAGAGATGGAAGAATACAAGAGTGAGGTTCTTAAATTTATGTGTAGTGATAAACTATTATTTAAAGGAAGACTATGATAAAGATGTATATAGTAAATCCTAGGAACAACCACTTAAAGAAGTAAAGCTAATAAGTCAAGATAGAGATAAAATGGAATAATAAAACATGTAATTAATCCAAAAGAAAGTAGGAAAAAGGGAACAAAAAAATAGAAAAGATAGGAACTGTTGTCTATAGTTACCTATAGGAAATAATACAAAGGTGGAGATTTAAATCCAATCATATCGATAATTATATTCATTATAAAAGATCATAGTACTACCCTTGAAAGAGGGGGAAAAACACACTTGACTGACTAAAAAGCAGTGCTTCCGTGAGAAAGTATACATGAATGACATTAATTGTAAAATAAAAGTTCATTGAGACACGATGATAACTGTTTTCCCTTTGAATCAAAGATAATAAGCATTAAGGATGATATTTACAGACCTTCTCCCCTGACCTAAGAACATACAAATAGAAAACGATCTGTACAGAGATAAAGGTTGAGATGATACACAAACTCTTAACAGGGATTAAGTCCATGGAAAATTGTGGGGAGACGTGAACTAGATAGAGTGAAGGGAAGAGGAAGCTTGTTAAACGCAGATATCCCAGCCTCACCATGAGCGATGGAGTCGGTAGATCTGGAATTGTCTGCATCTCTAGCAGGCACCTGCAAGTAATTAGGTCGGAATAGTCCCTGAATCACACCATGAGGACACCGATGGGGTAGTTTAGAGAATGGGACCATAAGCCTATGGTCAGATTGCCTGGGTTTGAATTTCAACTCCACCAATCACTAGCGTGGCACAAGTTTAATGACAGGTAATGGGAGTCTTTGTATTGAGTCATTTCATTTAAAACATTTAGCATGGTACTTACTACAGAGTCATCCATTAATGTTAACCAATGTTGTTACACATATTTCTGAATAGTTTAGATTTTTATATAGATGATATTAGTGCCTTACTCAGTGACATGGCAAGCCATATTGGAGGATAAGGCAACAGGGAAAATCAGTAACGTCGATCCCGTTTTTATTTAAAATTTTGATATTTCATTCATCATTAAATTTTTGTATCAATTTAAATTTTTAAACATTATTAAAATAGTACCGATTTGGTTGTGTGTGTGTGTGTGTGTGTGTGTGTGTAAACATTATTAAAATAGTATCTATTTGGTTGTGTGTGTGTGTGTGCGTGTGTGCGTGTGTGCGTGCGTGTGTGCGTGTGTGCGTGTGTGTGTGTGTGTGTGTGTGTGTGTCTAAGCCTGGTGCCTCACCCTAGTCCCGGGCCTGTATGACTTGTATAACTAAAAGAGATGGAGAAGAGGCGTACTCCTCTGATTACATAGCTCAGTGTTCACATATTGTGGAAATACAGGTGTGGTCTCAGCCTCTGAAAGAATGATAGATGTTAGTATCCTGAGGGGGAGGCGCTTTTTCACTTGTGAAGGCATTTCGTGTACCTTCTTTCAAATACCCAGTTCTCTTGAAAATATTTCTAGAAAAAAATTCAGCTTGCTAAGAAGTTATTTGCACAACTCTTTATAAAAATGTTCTACCTAGAAGATGACCTCAGACAACAATAGTGATATGGTAATACTCATTAGTGCTCAGTTTGCGTCAGGTATTGTTCTAAGCACTCCACATACGTCAACAGCTGGTTCCACCACCTAATTCTTTTAACAATCCTAGGAGATAGGTATCATTTTTATCCTTGTTTTTATAGATGAGGAAACTGAAGTCCTTTAAGATTACATGACTTTCTCAACATCACACAACTGGAAAGTGGCAGAGTCAGAGTTTAAAACCAAGCCTTTTGATCTGGAGCCTTACTCTATACCCCTATACTACATGGTCTTTCATCCCCAAATTTAGAAAACAGAGATCCAGGGAACCACAGAATGTCAGTTGGCAGCAAACACATTTGGGGCCCTTCGACTCCTGCTTTTTATGTTCCTAGAGCTCAATTGTTGTCTCTATACTCACTAGTATCACGGGCAGGTAACCTCATCAACATCTGGTCCACTGCCTATATATTCAGGAATATAAAAGAACACCCTTAGTGACTTGTAGGTAAATTGGCTGTTCATTGACAGAAAGAGACATGCAACACACACACACACACACACACACACACACACACACACACACACACAGCCTTGGAGTGCTCATTCCACTTGTCAAGAGAGATTTGCGTAGAAGGCAAGAATACTTGGATCGCTTAGGCGTGTGCCCCCTTCTTCTCATTACGATATCCTTGCAGTCACGAAGGCCCCTGACAGCATGTCAATTTGGAAAATGGTATCTCTGTTGAAAGCTTGATGAGTACATCTTATTTTAATGCTAACTAATTCCTGCTTGCAGATAATCCTCTCTGAGTGATGTTTACATAAGATACAGGGAAATGACAGGACAAAAATAGTTACTATGAAATTCTCCACAGGCTATAAACAGTTTTAACTTTTGGCAAAAGGACTTGATTATTTACATACTTGGACAAATATAGGTCACATTCTCCTCAGATTATTAATGCTCCTCTGCAAATAACTGACATACAGAGTGTGTAAATATACAGGCTAGACCCCTTTCGGTGTCTTAATTAAATTCTAGCCATCTTGCTCAGAGTCTTGTGTATTCGGTTTATCTTAGGATCATCATTAATATATGTCAATAATATTACAGTCAGATCTTTTCCTGCCTTTAAAAAAACAAATACAGTCAAAGTGATTTATTTCCAAGGATAGATAATGTCTAACCCCAAAATCTCAATATTCCAATATCTTACTGCCCAAATGTCCATAAACTTCAAATAACATCAACTCAAATGCTATAATCCTAATTGAGAACGAGGTGGAAGATTCTGTAATTAAAGTAAGGAGTCCACTGGTTTACATTAAAACAGTTATTTCTCTGTCAAATCCCAAGGGCAAGAACAGAATCTCAGTTCAACATTTTTAGGCCAAATGAAGCATCATGTTTATAAATAAAGCCTTCAATCCTTTTCCTCTCTAAGCAGTAAATTCTTTGCAACCTCTGGCGTTTGCACTACCAACATTTGTCTGATTTAGTCACAGGACAAAGGCACTCTTGTGGAAAAAGCATTTCGGCACTCACTCATATTCCAAAACATTCCTAAAATGTAGGTGTCCTATGGGGTCTGTGGTAGGTGGAGTAATGACTTCCAAATGTGTCCACACCTGTGAACATGTTACCTTACATGGCAAAGGGGACTTTGCTGATGTGATTAAGGTTAAGGACCTCCAGATGGTGAAATTATTCTAGATTATGAGGTGGGTCCAATCTAATCACATGAGCATTTAAAACAAGATAACCTTTCGCAACTGGGTTTAGAGATAAAAGAGAAATGTGAACACAGAAGCATAGCCAGAGAGATGCAATGCCGCTCGCTTTGAAGACGGAGGAAGGGGCCATGAACTAAGGAACACACATGCTCTTTTGAAGCTGGAAAAGGTCAGAAAACAGATTGTCCCCTAGAGCTTCCAGAAAAAGAATGCAGTCCTGCCAACACCTTGATTTTTGCCCAGAGACACCTGTGGATCACTCTAAGACCTATAAAACTGTAAGATAATAAATACATTTGTGCATTTTAAGCCACAGAGTTTGGGTAGTAATTTGTTCCAGCAGCAATTGGAAACTAATACAAAACATTTTCAGGTTAATAGGCAACACAATCAACTTCACAAGGAATATCATTTCACCTTTACAACAGGGATTTTTAGCATTTGTTCCTACCAAGGAAAATGCACTATGATGGTTAATTAATGAGCCACGGGTGCCAAGATTAAACATTATTTCTGGGTGTATCTGTAAGGGTGTTTCTGGATAAGATTAGCATTTGAATCAGTAGACTCAGGAAAGCAGATGACCCTCCCCAGTGTGGGTGGGCGGCACCCTAATTCATTGGGGACCTGAATAGAACAAAAGGTGGAGGAAGAAAATATTTGCCCCTTTTGCTTCCTGCCTGTCTGCTTCAGTTGAGGCATCTCATGTCGCCTTCTCCAGTCCTCGGACTGGGATTTAAACCATTAGCTTCTCTAGTTCTCAGGCCTTCACACTGGAAATGAACTTTCCTTATCTTCAGCTTGTAGAGGGCACATTGTGAGACCTCAGCTTCCATAATACTGTGAACCATGCTAATTCCTCACAATAAATATTAATCTATTTCTATATACATATATCTTACTGGTTCTGTTTCTCTGAAGAGTGCTAATATATGAGCTTTATCTCTTTACACAGAACTATGTATGCTATCAGGACATAAAAAGTTCATTAATCTTCTATTTTCCAGGAAATAAACTAAAAGAGCTTTCTTAGGTACTGAAACTAAAACCACTAAACTGCAGACCTCAAGCTTCAACAACTTTTCATATGTCTCTAAGATACAAGATCCCTAGAATTTCCTCACAATTAGTGACTTCCGATTTCTCTGAAATCTTGAGTTCATCATCAGGTTGTAGGAACAGAGGTGTGGACAGGGAGGAGAGGTAAGAGACCCAGGCTTGGCTCCTATATGATGTCCTTAGAACACTGGAGTTTCATACATACATACATAGCAGGTAAATTTATCATGTATCTATTTCTTAAGCAAATATTGATTGTACATCCCTAATGTTCCAGGCACTGTGCTAGGCACTGGGCATACGGTGGTAAACATGACAGGCAGTGCTTCCACCCCAGCAGCTGGGATTTACAGAGTTCTTATTGAACGAGGAGAGTTTACAGGTCAATGAGAACTTCTCTCATGAGCACCTGGTTGGGACTTCTGCTCTACAAATATAAAAAGTGCCTTAGTAACTGTTGAGACTCACTTCACCATCCAGGTGACTTGTAGCTTTTCATCTGAACGCATTGCTGACTAGCAAGAGCAGGACCCCAGAGGTCTTACAACTTTATTTTAGTCTCTGCTCCTTGTAAACAAACTGAGCAAGACCTTTAACCTGGCTGTTCTCAAATTTTAGTGTGCATAGGAATCACCTGGGGTGCTTGTTTAAACTATAAGTTCCTGGGCTCCCATCAAGATAGTATGATTCAACGGGTATGACTTGAGATCCATGAGTCAGAACTTATAAACAAATACTTTAGGTAAAATATGCTGAAATAACTGCAGACTGTGCTTTGCAAAACACTCATTTAACTGCTACATTTTTCATATCCATAAGACTAAGCATGTCAGTACCCATTTAAAAATTTCTTTTTATTTATTCTGAATTTTTAACATTGAGGAAAAATTACACAAACAATAAATCACCCAGTGTTCTAGTATACAGAGATAACCACTGTTAACATGATTATTTGGTAGGTTTTCTCCAATCTTTTTCTTTTTTTCCCCCCAATCTTTTTCTTAAGTGAATTAATAAATATTTGAAACCATATTGTATGTAAAGCTCTGAGCCATGCCAATTTCAAGTAAATATTATAAATAATTACCCATATAATTAAATCTTTCAAAAATGGAATAGCTTTTCATTAGTCTTCAGGTTGCTTAGTAAAAGTTATAAATTTTCTTTATGTAGATTATATATAGTTTATGGCAATCTTATTCTCAGTTATTTTCAATTTTTGTGACTATTAAAGAAATTGTTTCTATTATGTTTTCACATTTTTAAACTTGAGCATGTAGAAAATCTACTAATTCTTATATTTTTAAGTTTTAAAAAATACAATATTTCATTCTAATAGCTTTTAGGTTGATTCTTTTTAGCTTTCTATATGATCTGCAAATAATAACTTTCTCCTTTCTAATAGTTACAATTCACTGATTTTAGTATATTATTGTATCTATTACAACTTTCAAACCAATATAAAATAATTTATAATAACTAATTTAATTACTTCACTCCAGATTTTGACATTTTTGGTTTTTTACCTTAACCATCACATTTTAAATTTCTTTCAGACTGATAATTTTAGTATTTTAAGTAAGTTTCCTATTTTCATACACTACTAAGACATTTTTAAGTTGAAGATGAGGTGTTGTATTTTACCAAATAATTTTTTTGCATCATCTAATAAACAATACTTTTTTCTGTCTTATCAGGTTAATCTAGTTTAATAAAGCAAACTGGGAAGATGTCCATCTTGTTATAAGCTCTGTTTCAGAGCATATATTTATCTTTTCTTTGAAGATTTAAACAAACTTGCCTTTAGTATACTTTTAGCCTTGCATTTCTGATCATTTCTTTTTGTCGCCATGCACAGGAAAAACAGGTAGATAAAGTATAAAATCCTTAAATCATATTTTCCCCAAAAATCTAAAGATTATCTTCCAGCATTTAATATTGTGAAAGAGAAGTAAATCCTAAATGAGTTTTCTCTTCTTCTTGTTTGCAGAAATTTTTCCAAAATTAAAATATGGTGTAGGTTAAGTCTAGATGCCATTTCTTTTTATTTTGACAGAATTTGACCTAATCATTCATCTGAGGAAATTTTTTTCCTCTTTATAGTTTATTATTATTTATGTCCTTTTTTCTGATACTTCTAGGTTGAATAGCTTGGCACTATTCTTTATATTTTTTATATTTTTCCTTGTAATGATTGTTTATATTTGTTCCATGAGTTTTGAGATCATTTCTCAAATACGGTTGAAGATAGTCACAACATTGAGTGTCATTCATGTGCTTTCAAGTTTGTTTTCCATGTTATGGAAGCTATAAGTTAACTAGGGATGTGATCTTGCTTCCTTAACTGAGGTGACTGTCCCTATAAGGTATCAACTACAACTGGTTCCTTGCTTCATTTAATAGGCTCTTACAATCAAGTATAATCTAGGAGCATCATACAGTAGTAGCTCAAGGTACATGTCTCAGAAACTCTACTGAGATTGATATTTGTGTACCACTTCCTGTACCTTCTGATTACCTCACAGTTCAACTATGCCAAGTCCATGTCATCCTGAAGAAAGGGCCAACCAGCAGATGAGTCCCCACAAGCAAAGAAAAGCCTACTTGGCAAATTCCCTTTAATACTTGCTAGTTCAATCAGTCTCTTCTTTATCATATTCTAAAAAAAAAAAAAAAATTACTTAATGTTTATGGAATTTGGACCTGATTTTTAGTTGTAATAAGGGATTTCCTTTCTTATTGTGACCTTTTAGCAAATGAGAATGTGAAACAGGGAATAAAATGAACAAACAGATTCAGACCATATCACCATATGAGAAGAATACCATCATTCTTATAAAAACCTCAATACAAAGACATAAAAGAGAGCAGGGGACAAAAATAAACCATTCAAAAGTTTGTGGACAACAGCAAATGGTGTAACATAAATATTATTAAAGTGCAAGATGAAGAAGAAAGAGAAAACAGAGCATTAAATATTTGTAGAGTTAATAACAATTTTTAAATAAACCATAGATCCAATAAACTCATTCTACACTAGATAAATATGAAATGACACACCTAGACCTTCTATGATCAAACTGATAAAAAGCAAAGATAAAACATCTTGATAGCCAGAGACAAAAAGAATATACACACAGAGGAACAAAGATAACAATTACAGGAGATATTTTGTCAGAAATTGTGCAAGCCCAGAAACAGTAGAGTTACATATAAAAGGCCAAAAGGAACAAAAACAATAACAAAACAAAAACGAATGGAAGAGCTGCTGACCCAGAATTCTATACTCAACAAAAATTTCTTTCTATAATGAAGGAAAATAAAGTCTTCATACAAACTAAAGCTGAAATAATTGTCAGCAGATGTGTACACAAAAAGTTTTAAAAGAATATTTCCATTAAGAGAACCCAGTCATAAATGTGGATCTTACAAAGAAAATTAAGAGTAGCAGAAATGTTGAAAAGGATGCTAGATATGAAAGACAGTTGTTCTTATTTTAATTGTTTAGCTATAATTAATTATCTAAAGCAAAAATAAAGTCTTGCAGGATTCATAACACATAGAAATAAAATGTATGAAAACAATATAAAAAACTATGTGAGAGGAAATGAAAGTATATTGTTGAAAGTCTCTTATACTATATGTGAAATTGTATATTATTTCAGATACTATGTTAAAGATATGTATTTTAAACCTTAGAGCAATCTTGAAAAATGTTTAAAAGAGATATAAATAATAAGATCATGGTGGAGAAAAATTTAATCAAAAGAAGGTCAAAAAGAAGGGGAAATAAGAATAGATGGGGCAAATAGAAGAGAACGAATAATATGGTAGAATCAATTCTAAGTATGTCAGTAATTACATTAAACATAAGGGTTCAAACACCCCAAATAAAAGACAAAGATTCTTAGATTGGAGTTTTCTAAGCAAGACACAACTATATTTTATCTATAAGAATCCTCTTTACCTATAATGACATAGACAGGTAAATGGTAAATAGTAAAAGGCTGGGAAAAGATATATCGTACAGACACTAATAAAAAGGAAGTTAGAGTGGCTATAATATCAAAAATTCTTCAGCAAAAAGAATATTACGGGGTATAAAAAGGGATATTTTATAATGAAATAACAACTATAAATGTAATTGCACCCAAAAGCAGAGTTTCAAAATACATAAAACGAACTGAAAGAACTAAAAGAAAAAGTCAAATCCATAATTTTTGTTGACCATTTCCATACTCTTTTAGTAATTGATAGAACAGGTAAAAAACCAGTGAAGATGTAGAAGACGTGAACAACACTATCAGCCAACTTATCCAATTGTTATGTATGGGATCCTCCATCTCACAACAGAAGAGTATACTTTATTTTCTGATCATATGGAAGATGCACTGTGTATGATAGACTATGTACTCTGGGCCTTACAATAAATTTGAACAAATTAGAAGAATTGAAATCACACAAAATATAGTTTCTGACCATAATGCAATTAAACTATATCAATAATGGAAAGAATCTCGAAAATATCCAAATGTTAGAAATTATACGAAGTTGGTTCTTATAAGTTTCTCAAATATATTCTTTTTTCTCTTCAAACCTAAATCTACACTGGGGTTTTTACTTCAGAGGACATGACCATCTTCCATTCCTTAAGACACTATTTCATATTCTCCCAACCACCTTTTCCAAACTGTCTAATTCATTGACAAACTATGTGATTCTACCACCAAAAAGAGTATATTTCACAATCCCACTACCGCTCCAATTCTGGCCCTTCTTTTTTTTGTTTTTTTTCCTCCTTAGATTCATTTTCCTCTAATAAGACGAGTTAGAATTTTGAAGTTTTGCATTCTACGCTCTTATACACTTTAGTTATTAGCACCAGAAACACAAAAACATTGCAAGAACTCAAACACAAATAGATACCAAATAAAACCACACACAATATACAGTAAACAAAAATATAAAGCATAATAATGATATCAGAAAATTAGACATGTTGATTGGCGTTCACACCGTGATTATTGCTGAGCAATAACATATTGTCTTCTTTTGTTTTGCTGTGGTTTTGTTTTTTGTTTGTTTTTCTTAGAAGAGCAGGAAAACACAAGGCGTGAAAAACTGGTCACAGCCACCTGGACTGTCAAGATGGGTCCTTGCACGAGCGGTTACCACTGATGGTGATTATTAAAACAGATTAAAAATACAGAATCAAATGAGAGATGGGCCTTCTTTGGTCTTTGTTTTTGGGTAATAGAACTGACTGAAGAGATGAGCTGTCAGGAAAAAAAATGCAGTTCTAAAAATGTATACACTTCCTTCATCACAGACGTTAACCAATAGAGAATTCTTATAGAAATCTTTGGAAGTAAGGGGTCTGTTGTGTTTACCAATGAGGTCATGGGTTTGCTGTTGCAGTTTATCTTATTTGTCTAAGGGGACGAAGTTATAAAAACCAACCACCACGAATTGTATTTGTGGAACAGCCACCCTGGACTTTAACTGTTTTTTTTTTTTTTTCTTTACGAGAGTTCACAAAACAGACTCTAGATAAAGCAGCGGCAGGGGAAATGAAACGCACGTGCTCCTCGGCGCCACTCCGGCTTCCGCAAACCTGACCAGCAGCCTACTGGCCTCAGGTCACCTGGAGCCAGTGGAAAACGCCCCAAGGATGCTTCTGGGTCTTGCCTCCCTTTCCCCAGGTTGACCCTGGCTCCCTGGTGACAACTGGCACTGTCCAGACAGGAGTGATGAATGATGACCAGGTCATCTGAAGACACTGGCCTCATCTGACCTAGACCCTGCTGGACAGTTTCCACTTTGGAGAAAACAAGACATGGGAGGTTTGCAGACAGAAGGGCAGAACTATGGTCTTGGTCTGAGAAGTAGGTTTGGATGACAGACTCCTCTTTCATCACAAACGGTCACAAACGCTCCAAGGGGCCCTTGGAATTCTGCCCAGCTTCCCTCTACAGTCCAATAAAGATCTGCTCTCGAACCGAATGGTAGGACTTCCCAGCTCTGCCCGAGCCCTTTTCAGCACTAATTACCCCAAGCATAGGGACACGTTTCGGAGGTTTGAGGCTGAGGTTTGAGCAAGAGGCCCCTTGAGGAGTCTGAGTTTCTGATCCACCTCTGGAAGCCCAATGGAAACACTGGGGCCAGAAATGTCTGTGGGCGGGCCCAGAATGACAGTGGCGGCATTACTCCTTCCGAGCAGAGGACAAAGGAGCTGTGGGCCCTGGCTTGCCGAGGCGCTGCACGCTTCAGGGTCCAAGGTGGAGTCCTGCCTCTCTCCCCTCCAGCCTTGGGCTGAGGAGGAAATGACTCACTTTGAAATAGACCGGGCTGTGTTTAAAGGTCCATCCAGGCACCTCTCCTCTGCTGGACATTGCGCACCGGCTGCAGGATGCCAGGCCTGCAAGGGGTGACCACCACCAACACACTGCGTATCAGGCCCCTCTCAACTCCCTGCGGCTATAACGTCAACTTCTCAATCTTCCTCCTTCCATTCACTCCTTCAATCCAGTCTTAAAACAAAATGTTCTCTTCTTAAAACAGGATTGCCAATGACGTGTGCACAGTGTTCTACTGGTTCTCTTAGATGCACTATCAATAAAGTACTTCTGCGGCCAAAAGTATTTGGAAAACATAGCATTTTATATCTGTCTCTTTCAGCTTTACAATGCATGTTGGCATATTAAGAGTTATTTGAGTTATTGTAGAAAAAAATTTCACTTTGCTTAACCTAGCATGTCCCAAATTAGCTTGAAAATTAAGTTCTTGTACTCTAAAAGTGTTTTAAAAATGTTCTTTAGCAAATACTCTCCTAAACCACAATATAACTTCACTATTTCCCTTCTTTAAAAAAAATTAATGGTTCAGAATTGGTTATGAGTGACACTGAAGCTCTGTGGCCTACTTGCAAGGCCTTTTATAGTCTGGCTTCGGCCTTTTATGCCTGTGTTCCTCACACTCTCTATCCCTGTCCAGCAAACCCTTATGACTCATCCACTCTGGACTAGTGTCCATGACTGAAAAGGACCTTGTACATAACCTACTACAATCCTTGCTCTTTCACCCATGCTCACTGTTTAATTCCACCTATCCTTCCATATCCATCCCAAATACAGCATCATCTATGATGAGGCACAATTAATTTACCTCAGAAAACATTGATTAACACTAGACACTGGAGTCTATTTCAAGAAAGCCTCTGTTGAAAATAAGCTCTCTTCCCACAATAATCCAATAGCAGATTTTGCCTATTATCTTTTCACTTACAGTATATTTCACATATACTAAAACACTTATCAAAAGTTAATTCAGGAAGGTGAAGTGTGTAAAGGGGATCAAATATACGGTAGCTGAAGGAAACTGGACTTTGGGTGGTAAACACAAAATAGAATATACAGATGTCAAATTATAATGTGCACCTGAAAATGATATAATTGTATTAACCAATGTTACCCCAATAAACTTAATTTTAACAATTAATTAATTAATTAAAAGTTAATCCACAGATAGAGTAGGGCCCTCCTGTCTACAGTTTACATTTGCTGGACTGTACCTCTTCCAGATATTTGTATGGCCACTTCCTTATTTCTTTAAAGGTCTGGACTCAAATGAGAACTTCTCAGTGAGGCTTTCTCTCATCATTCTTTAATATTGTAGTATCCCCTTCTTCTTTTTTACCTATTTTTCTTCATAATATTTACCATATGTCATAATGTAAATGTTACATATTTGACTGTTGTAAACTTCCTAATCATGGGGCTTTTCATTGATCTTGTTCATTCTCATACACTTAGTGCCCAGAACAAGGCCTACCACTTATTGGGTGTGACGGATAATTTGTGCCATCTTCACTAGGCCATGGTAACCAGAAAGGTGGTCAAACACTCATCTAGATGTCACTGTGAAGGTATTAACATTTAAATTAGTAGATTTTAAGTAAAGCAAATGACCCTCCAAAGTGTGGGTGGGTCTCATTCAATCAGTTGAAGGACTTCAGAGAAAAAATACTGAGATTCCCCCAAAGAAGAGGAAATTCTGCTTTCAGACTGCATTTGCACCATAGCATCAACTTGTCTCTCGTTTTCCAGCTTGCTGGCCTGCCCTACCAATCTCAGACTTGCCAGGCCCTGCAATCTTGTGAGCAAATTCCTTAAATTAAATCTCTCTATATCTATTTATCTAGATAGGTAGGTATTTCTTGCTATATATGAATATAGATACAGGTATAGATATTTATATCTATCTATCATCTATGTCTATATCTCTATCGATCTATCTAAGTATCAATCTATCTATCATCTATCGATCTATCATCTATCAATCTGTACATCCATCCATCCATCTGGAAAGAAAAAGAGATATATCCTACTGATTGTCTTTTTCTAGAGAACACTGACTAATACAGTAGGCGCTCAGTAAATATTTGTTGAAAAAATGAACAATTTATTATTACTTATAGATCCAATTTCTTTACTAGACTTTAAGCTCCCTGAAGGGGCTATAACTTTAATACTTATCTCTCTTTAACTTTATACTTATCTTTCTACTTGTTTGGTGCCTAACACCATTATTTATTCATTCATTCAACATTCATTTGTTGATTACCTACCTAGTACCAGGCATTGGGACCATGCCATATACATGCCTGGATTTTCTACCCCTCTGGTTTTACTCCCCCACCCCTCTCCATTCACTTATTTAATTCCAACTATCCTTAAAAATCCAGTTCAAACATCTTCCACAAATAAGCCAGTCATCTATTCAGCAAACATTAATTAAATGTCTACTATGTATAAGTACTAGGTCATGTTTGTTGAATAAATATATGAGCTCCTAAAAAGAAAGCATTACGTCAAGAGAAAACTGGCATGATTAAGAGAAACATATTCATTAAACCTGAACTTGTTAGAGTCTCTATATTAATAGCATCACAAATACCAAAAACAAATAGATCAATTGATCGGAATCTCTTTCGTCATATCTGAAATGTAGTCACCAACCAGCCAAAGAACCATGCACTGGAACATTTGGTACAGAAAAGTAGTAATTCATATGAAATTCAAAGGTCAAATAAATGCAGGCAGTGAGAAGTAGGCAAGTTCAAATATGAGTACAGCATGTTGAGGGTAATAAAGAAGGAAAATGGCAAAGTGTTCTCAAAGGAACATCATTTTTGCACCTCATCCATATTTTCATCATCCATCCAAGGTGATTAGTCCAGGTTCAGTGTCAGCACTAGCAAGTTAAAGCTTTATGTATGAGGTGAAAGTAGTCTTCTTGGCTCCTGCCTTTTGTACTGAAATGATTTATGAGGACAAGAAAGATTGACAGATTAAAAAGGTCACTTGTCCAGTCAGCTTGCCACACCTCGTCTTGTTTCCATGTCATAATAAACTTTACTTGCAGACCCTGTCTGAGAGCAAATCCATATGTCTTGGCTGCTCCAGGAGCTGAAAGGTCATTTTGGACCTAAGTGCCTCTCGGTCACGTGTGGGTACTTCTAGGCTACCCTTACTTGCATATTTTTGTATTTAAAGCCACAGGCAGGTAAATTTTCATCTCTTGTTCAGCTTGTCAGCCTGGGTCTGAATCATAAATTATATTTTTTCATTTTACAGTGAGAAAAATCTCCTCTTCGATGATAATAAAATCAGTGGACCAGATTCTGCCCTTCGTTACTAATGTACAAATCCTGCTGAGGTCAGCAGAATTTAAGGGCATGCAACTTTGAGCAGAATGTATTCCAATTTTTTTTTTCCTTGCTGGATTTTTATTACCTGACATCTTTCTGATTCCTCTAGATTGCACAATAAGGGATGGGTGGCCCAGTTTGGGTAAAATAAAAAATGACCCAAACCACTGACCTAAATCCTGCCTTTGAAATTTAAAATTACATTTACTAGGAAGGAAAATAGTTTTTTGAGTGTGGGTGGTTTTCTTTTTCGAAACCCATTTTTAAATGTTGACCTCCCGAAAGTTATCATACCAGTTTGGATTGGAAAACAGAAGGGTAGGTAAACATTTTTTTTTTTTTTAAGCTTGGTAGGGGGAAGTCATCCTTTCTGAATTCATTATCTGCAAAGAAGCAGGAAATACCAAGAACTTTTTTTTTTTCCCCCCAAAGATTTCCTGGTCACATTGCCAGATTTGACTCCAAAAGAAAATTGTCCAATTTTGTGAAATAGTAAGATTTTTTGTTTTCTCTTCTTTCAAAGGTGAGCTCAGGTGGTAAACAAGCAAAGGTAAGAAAGCTTCGCTTGGGGCAAGGATGAGGCATGAAGGTGAGAAAGCCTCCCCTTTGTGTAAATAAAGGGGCCAGATGTATAGTTGCCACAGAGATGACAGCCCATGTGGTTTGATGTAATGACTCAAAGACTAGCCCACCATTAACCTTACAGCTCTTTCCTGGTACCTGAGATGCTTACAGAAGTCAGTCTTTTCAGATAAGATGCCACCTCCAAGAGCACTCTGTTTAATTGCCTGGGATACAGGACTCTAACACATTGTAACCATATGACCAAGTGTTTATCAATTCTCTGTCTGATATTAGAGCCCGACCCAAACAGAACACGACACAGGCCAATTTTAATAAGAGAAAGGAAGGATAGATTGGATAATGGAGGTAGAAAAGATTTGGAACAAAGCTCTCTGTGCATTATATTTATACTTATCCCACTATGTTGTCATTCTTTGCGTTCATATCTAATCCCTGACCTAAATTGATCTTCTTGTAATTGGGGTCTTTGTCTCATTTCTTTTTGTTTCACCAGCACCTGGAACAGTACCCAATAACATGGAAGCAGTTTAACATAGTAACTTGATTTGACAATCCTGGGCTTGAATTCAAATTCTGCCAGTTGCAAGCTAAGTTACTTTAAGTAAGATATTGCATGTCATTAAGCCTAATCTCTTAAATGGGCATAATAATTCCTTCCTCCAAATGTTCTTCTGATGATCAAGAAGATATAATTTTAACTGCTTTTCATAGTACTTGGTACAGAGTTTGCACTTAATAAAAGCTATAATTATACATTATTATTATACATTCAAAAAGTTTGTTGAAGAAATGAATGAATGAATCAACCTATGAACTAATGAAGAATTCACAAGGGAGCAGCATGAAGTTGTTGGTCACAGGAAGATGCTTCAAGGGTGTGGGTGGGAAGTGCCTCAAGAAGGCATGAAGCAATTAACCTCAATCTTTCTCTGCTCTCAGCACATTTTCAAAAACTCATCACATTCAGTGGGATCTATGAATAGAATAAAAGTCTCAAAACAGCACTAAAACAGCAATAATTCATAATAACAATGTTTCACAATATCAACAGGATGCATTTGAGCCCCGTGTGCCTGTTTATGCAAAATCGTGTACTTGCTCTCTTAAATTCTTATAGAGCAAAGTCACAACATGTTCAGTAAACATATATATACTCTTTCTTTCATGTTGACATGATGTGAATTGTTCCTCTGACCTCATTTTGATCACATTGCACCTCATGCTACACCATGAAAAGCAACATTTATTGAGAGCTTATTATGTACTCAGCACATTTCTAAGTACTTTACATAAATCAATTTATTGAACCCTCTCAACTCTAAGATATAAGTACTCCCTATGTGAGAATGACCATTATCATCTTCATTTCACAGATGAGGAAACTGAGGCACATGGACTCGAATAATTTTGCAAAGGTCAGATATAGGAAGAGCTAACTCCAGAGTTCTTAGCCACTATGTCATATGCCCCACAAGACACACTAGCTCCAGTTGCTAGTACTGGCACCATCATAGCAGTATCTATATATTACACTGTAGTTAAATAAATTTGTTCACATTGGTGGAAATACGGCTGTATAACTGGGAGGCTCAGCACACACAGTATGAGATCTGCTGGCAGACGCAATATCCTATAGGCAAATTCTACTTAAATCACAAATATGCCAAGGTGCAACGTGCCAAGCTGAGGAATTGGGGAAAAATTAACCATACTCTCCAGTATATAATTCCCAAAGGAAACATAGCCTGTCATGAGCTCTCAGCCATAATCCCCCCTGCTTTTACTGAGATGCTGTGGAGGGCCTCTTCAACCCACTTTCCAAATTTTCTGCCAATGGTGCAGACTGACAAATAGCAGCTGGGCAATTGTGAAGCATAGCCAGAGCTCCCTCAAGCCTCCTAGCTAAACTTACAATTCACTAGCAATTCTTTTCTCATGATAATCTTTGCTTAAAAATAAACTTAAGCATGATAGTCACTGAAAGAATGGGTACCAGTTACTGAAGACAGTCACAAACGTGGGATACCGAATCACCCTTTCAGTTTGTGTTCTGGGCACCTGGGTACCTGTAGGTCTTGTCAGTGCTATCATACACCAAGTTCCTGCCCTCAGAAATTTTGCTCACACTTATTTTCATATCTGTGCATGAGCTGGTTAACAGACCTCCCCACTTTGATTTGTTGCCCTTGGATTGATTATATCTATGTGTTAAGATTCAGCAATAGCATCCATTTTCCATATTCTGGACAATAGCAAGATTCAGTAACTCCTGTCTAACTGAACATTTTAAAACCATTGCAATTGTACACTGTATTGCATCCAAATAAAATGTTAGTTCTGTCCTAGAATAGGAGGATTGGATTACATGTTTATTAAAATTTGGAAAACAAGCCAAGGACTTTGGGGAACTCGACTTGTGACCCCTGGGATCTTCACCATTGCAAGCTACCTC
>NW_006494609.1:7271188-7279664 GCF_000325575.1 Pteropus alecto
AACAGAGAACGTAAACTCCTTAGAGAGCTTCAGTTGAAAAGTTCTTAAACAGTCCTTAGAGTGTTTTTTATTCTGCATAACTCCTTTCATCTCTAGAGCTGTCCCTGCTGACTCATTCATCCTCTCCTCCATCTCTAACTCAGAAGAGACTGTGGCTTTTGAAAACGAGGAGCATCCCCACTTGGCAAATGAAGAAAACGAGCATCTGATTGGTTTCTCTCTACTCACATAATCAGTATTTCAGAAAATTAGGCGGCACAGATAGAATCCATGTAATGATTGGAGCATGCCAATTCAAAAATAATCCTTACTCTCAGATCCCACCAAGGTTACCAGATATACTGAGAACAGTATGTCCAGTAAAATAAATACTGTAGAACTCTATGATTCTCACTAAGTTTCAAATATCCTCATACTGCAATGGAAGAGTGGTAACTGATCAATAGGAATGTCCGCAGACTGCTGTGCCTCTTACGGCTATAGGCCTTTAACAGGACTCAGCTAGAAAATTGGTACTGGGTAAACCAAGTCAGGGAAGGATAACATTAGTGCAAGTTACCACCATCTCTTACCTGGACAATTATAATACCTTCTCTGCCACCATGCTTGCCCCCTCCCCCAATTCTTTCTCTTCCTATAATATTGTACAAATACTATATCGGGTCATACCCCTGCCCTACCTAAGAGTTTTAATGGATTTCCACGGCGCAAAACAAAAAAAAAACCACAAATTCCTTAGCATGGCCTACAAGACTTTTATAAGCTGGCCCCTGCCTACCTCTGAAACTTCCTCTTCAGCCTTTTGTCCCTTCTTTTAACATGTTACAACTTCCTGGATCATGAAAAAAAACTCAGAACATACTTCTTCCTCTCCCTGGTACTCGTCCTTCCCTTCTTCCCCACTCACAGGTGACTATCTATCTTCTCTCCGACTCTAAATGGTGTCTTCTTTTTCAAGTTTAAATTTTATTGCCCCTCTTGAGACAGGCCTTTCTTTATTAACCTAGGCAGATCTCACCCACTCTTCCCTGTCA
The DNA here is from genome assembly GCF_000325575.1 of Pteropus alecto. NCBI lineage: Eukaryota > Metazoa > Chordata > Mammalia > Chiroptera > Pteropodidae > Pteropus > Pteropus alecto. The sequence continues at coordinate 7,272,223 of NW_006494609.1, forward strand.
CGACACCTTGTTTATTTTTTCACTCATTTAAATTAATTTGTGTACTTGGTATGTGCCAAGAACTGTTTTAAGCTCTGTGGATACAACAGTGAACAAAATGCACAAAAAAGCGTGCCTTTGAGAAGCTAATATTTTAATCAGAGAAACAGACAAGGGGCCAAGTAAGTAAATGAGGATCAAAAACATTTAGATCCTTCATTTCCTTTTAGATAGAAGGGCAAGGGAAAATTTAACTGGGAGGGTGATATGTGAGAAAAGACAGCCAGGAGGGGAGGGCAAACCCTGTGACCAGCCAAGGAGGGAGTTCCAGGCAGGGAGCACTGGGTGCAAAGGCCGTGAGCAGGAAGGTACCTGCAATGTTTGAGGAAGGCAAGGAGCTGCGGTGGCTGAGGCGGACTGAGGTGGGGTACGGCTGTAAGAGATGAGGCTGTGAAGCAACAGTACAGGATGGAGTGGGACCTCAGATGTCATAGTAGGTTCTTTGGCTTTTCCTAGGACAAATGAGAAGCCCTTGGCTGCTTTCGAGTGGAGGGTGCTGTGATCTGCCTTGTATTTTAAAAGGATCACTCCAGTTGTTCCTTGGGGTAAGAGTCTGAAGGAGAGAGTGATGAAATGAATGCTTGTGTCCCTTCAAATTTTACATGTTGAGGCCCTAACCCCAATGTGTCTGCACTTGGAGATACTGCCTATGAGAAGGTGGCAAAGGTTAAATACAGTCATAAGGGTGAGTCCCTAATCTGATGAGGTCGGTGTCCTTATAAGAAGAGGAAGAGACACCAAGCTCCCTCTCTTTGCACACAGACACCAAGGAAAAGCCAAGCAAACACACACTCAAAAGGAGGCCAGAACTCTACCACGCTGGCACTTGGATCTTGGAGTTCCAGCATCCAGAACTGTGAGCAAATAGATTTCTGTTTTTAAGCCACCCAGTCCATGGTATTTTGTTTTTGCAGCTGGAGCTGCAATATATTTTTATTATTTACTTTCACCAAAGATGGGGTGCAAGAATGGAAGACCTTGTTTGCTTCATAGCACTTAAGAGAATTTGTGTTTATAAATATCTGCCAGTGTGTATTTGTTTCAAATCTTCACTCAGCTGTGAGCTCCAAGACTCTGGGCTCTGGGTCTCTCATCCACCACTCTACCTCCACTTCCCAGGACTGCACCTGGCAGGTCATGGATGTATAATAAATATTTGCTGAATGAGCAGTTTGAGAAACTTAGGATTTCTCCTAAGAGGAGCTCATACATTTAAGACATTTGTTTTTGAATTAAAAATATTTTTGTTAATATTTTTCATTTCTTTAGAGATTTCTTTGAACTGATACTATGATACTTTATGTGAATCAGCTTTTCTCTTTTGCATTCTTTCATTCCACAACTATTCACTGAGAACCTGCTATAAACGTGTCAGCATGCCAGTGCTGGGATGCAAAAATAAACCCTAATGCTTACTTCAAGTTGTTGACAATTTTTAGGTTGGCATTATATTTAATATCATACCACTTAATAAGAGTTCCCTTGCAAAAAATAAATAAATAAAAAAATATAAAATAGAATGTATTTTACCAAAGTCCTGTCTTTCATTTCTGAAATGATTTTTCCTGAACTGCGTAGTAATTATCTACTAGAACGGCAGAGAGCTCCTATTTAAAATGTAACTTTTGTATATGATAGGCAACAGTTTCAAATTTGGGATCACTTTAACAGACTCTTGTATTAGTTTTCAGGGGCTGCCTTAACAAAATGCCATAAACTGGTGGCTCAAATAACAGAAATTTCTTGTCCCACAGTTCTGGATTTAGAAGTCCAAAATCAAGGTGTTAGCAAAGCTGTTTCTCTCTGAGGTCTGTGAGAAAGAATCCACTCCATTCCTTTCCCCTCATTTCTGCTGATTTGCTGGCAAACTTTGCCATTCCTTGGTTTGTAGACGCATCACCCCAATCACCACCTTCACCTTCATGTGGCATTCTCCCTCTATGTGTCTGTGTCCTAATTTCCCCTTTTTATAAGGAGCCCAGTCATGTTGTCTGTGTGACCTCATTTTAACTGGTTATATCTGTAATGACACTATGGCCAAATAAAATCACAATCTGAGGGTTAGGACTTTCGCATGTGAATTTTGGGAGCCACAATTCAACTCATAGCAACTCTTTAAAAAAGGAACAAAGAAATAGCTCTCCTCAAAGGCTCCCCCACACTTCAGGCCTTAATAACTACTTGATAAGTTTTGGGTTAAAAGTTGCAAAAAAAAAAAAAAAGTGGAATTCTGCATTCTACGACTATCATAAGAAAAGTACCATCACGTAGCTAGGAAAACTTCCGCAGGAATCAATCACAAAGCCCTGTCTCTGTCTCCCGTGTCTGATAACATCTGACTGAGCTCGTCTTACTGAAGATATCAGTGAATTTGGTCATATGTAAAAGACAGGGTCAATTTTCAGGATCACTAAAGTCTCAGTCTGTCCCAAAAGGAAGAAAAAGTTGTTATATGTAGTAGAATTCTAAGATGACTCCCATGACCTACACCTCCTGGTCTTAAGCTTTAATTACAACTACAGAATCCTAACAAAAGGCATTTTATAGTTGTAATTAAGATTACTAATCAGTTGATTTTGTCACAGGGCGATTAACCAGGTGATATTATTTAGGTGGGCCTAACCTAAATATAGGAGCCCTCTAAAGGAGTTTTCTCCAGCTGGTAGCTGAAGAGAAAGAGAGGTTCAAAATGTGAGGGAGGATACTTTTGAGGGAGATTCTTTGTTGCAAAGGTGGAAGGGACTATGAGTGCAAGGACCTGAGAGTGGTCTCTAAGAGCTGAGACAGGTATCTGGCCAATAGCCAGCAAGAAAGCAGGGACTTCAGTCCTACAACCACAAGGCACTAAATTCCGCCAACAACCTGAATGAGTTTAGAAGTGGATTATTCTCCAGAGACTCCAGGAAACCCAATCTTTCAAGACCCTATTCAGAGAACCCAATTAATCTCCCCTGGACATTGACCTATAGAACTCTCAAGATACAAATGGGTGTTATCTTAAGCCACTAAGTTTGCAGTAATATATTACACAGCAGCGGACAACTAATACATTATTATATTATGGTGAGAAAGGGACGAGATAAACCAGGAAGAAAGAGGTTGAGAATGGAATGGAGAAAGAAATCAGGTGAAAAATGAGTAGAACAGAGAATTATCAAAGGAAAAGTGAAGAAAGACATAAAGGCAGGAGATATGTGAAGTCATCCTTAAATCTTTCTACTTTGTCAGAGCTAAAACATGCTCATACTTGTTTCTTTGACTGTGTCCTTTTTGCATGAAGTGATGACAGTGCATTTGACCATAAAGTGCAAAATATTTTGCACATAAGTTGAAATTATGATCCATATTCCCTGGGTAAAGCTGATCTAATAAAAGAAATAGAAGGGAGACAGCGTGCTTTTTGCATACATGTGCAAAAAAGTAGAGGGAAAAAAGAGAGAAGGGAAGGGAAGAAGCGAAGATGAAAAAAAGGGGACAGGAAGGAGAGAGGAGAAGGAAGGGAAAGGAGGGAAGAAGGAAATGGCAAAGAAAAAATGTCTTTTAGAGGAATATAAAATTCTTTATTGAAAACTGAACTAACGTATGTCCGAGACAAACATGGCGGTATCAAACCTGTCTTGAAGTTCTCTAGAAGCAGTAGAAAAATTCCTGTTTCCATTTGCTTTTTCAGCCTTTCTGAGCTTCGCTAGTTGCCTGGCTGCTTAAACAGCCTCTGATGCCATCAAAGGAAGCAAAAGCCCCACAGCCATGACATTAAAAAAAAATGTCTTTACCTCATGTAGGTATTTCTGAATCCAACAACTATGAAAACACAAAATCACATCTGTTTGAAAGAGACGGGTAAGCCAATAGCAATGTTAGACATTTCCAATAAAATTCAGTAATTGAAAAGAAGTTTTATTAGGAAAACATCATTTCTGGATTTTCCCTCGGCAAGGCAGAGAAATTACTTTGACATGGTCAAATCCCAAAAAGTTTTTTTCCTGTGTCCTTAATGGTTCTATGGCTCTTTTTTAGTATGTCGGGACATTTCACCCCATGTTCAGTGCCCAGCGACACAGACCAACATCAGCGTATTAAAATAAAACACAAAGACCAACTTGGTGTAGAATTTATAGTAAAAAGCATCAGTGAGAGAGCCAAAGTGGCCAGGCCATTAAACAACAAGCACACACACGTACACGCACACACACACACACAGTGAGCAAATTCTGTGCACAGACTTCGAGGGCTAGTTTCACGTAAGAATTCTTTTTTTAATTGAGCAATTAAACACTAAAAAACAAGAGTTGAATACACAGGACAAAGTTCAGCTATACAAGCTGGCATCCAAATAATGAGTAAAAAGAAAACACATATTAATCTAGCAACTTCTGTTCTGGGTTCTAAAGAAATGCCAACTCTATTTTCTTTGTCTGTGACTAACAATATTATTTGTAAAGTGTTCTCAAAAAGTTGGTTAAATAAGATCTCTTTCCAGCAAGAGCTGACAGACCTCTAATGGAAGTATGCTTTCAGTAGCTCCTCTGGCTGCACTCAGGAAATTCTACATGATTATTGCTATTATTTCCTACATAGATGGCTGTTATATAATTGTCTATTCTGTCTTGTGGCCTTGGAAGACTACTCATGTGATGGTTGATGACCAGCCAAACCTTAAGATGGTCAAATGACCCAAAGAGTTGTTTAGGCAAGAAAAGTACTACATAATTACAAAATAGCATATTTAGATGAGGGGTAAGCAAACGTTTTCTGTAAAGGGCCATGGAATAAATATTTTAGGATTTGTGGACCATATGGTCTTTGTCACAACTACTCAACTCTGGTATAGTATGAAAGCAGTCACAGAGAATATGTAAATGAACGAGTGTGGCTATGTTCCAATAAAACTTTATTTATAGACAAAAATTTGAATTTCTTGCAATTTTCTTGTCATAAAATATTATTCTTATTTAGATCTCCTTTAACCACTTAGAAAGGTAAAAATCATTCTTCGCTCACATCCAAACAAAAACAGGTGGTGGACTGGAATCGCCAGGAGAGTCATAGCTGCCCACTCCACATTGTTACTATTTTATGTGTTTCCAGAATATGTCATATGATTATACTTTTAGATTGAATACCTGATAAAAACATAATAAAAGTGGGTTAAATTTATATACAATGGATACCAGATGCACATTATTGAACTTTATGAAATGTTAATAGAAGTTCATCTTTTCTAATATACTATAATTCTATTTATTTTGCACTTTTGGAGCTTCTAGTCCATGAAGAAAATACAATGCAGAAAATCTAAAAGTCCCAAATAATTTGACTACCTATCAATTACAATTATTTTGACCCTGAAACACTGTGTAATGTCATAAAACCTGAAGATTTGTTTCCCAGAAGATGGAAATTATCTTGAAATTATTTGGTGTTATTTATTTAGCTGAGAATTTGATGATTTATCATATGCAATAAACACAGTTACAAAGGACCTATAGTGAACATCTGCCCTGCCCTGCCCTTTGTCTTCTGATATCAGTGATTGTATTAAATTGATAAATCTAAAGAATTAAGTTAAGCTTGACCCTAATAGCAGGCCCTGGGGATAGCTCTAATGGGAATTTTAATGTAGTTATTACTATTACCCACATAGTGTGATTCATAGTTCAAGGCAACACCAGCCATTGTTGCTGTGACACTGTCTGTATGTGTGTGAGTTGTTCAGTGTGTATGGCTACATACTCTTCATAATAATGCCAAAGAGCTGTCTCGCCCAGTTCAATTGTATCAATTAATTAATCAACAAGTATTTGCCAACTCTGTGATTTATCCAAAGCTTCACAAAATTCCCTTTACGTCTGCTTTCTCTTAATATAACACTGTAAGGCGTGTCTTCTGTTCAGTGGATCTGGCAATTCCTTTTTCCAAACGGTTATTTTTCCCTTACAGCATAATTCAATTTAAGTTTCGGGGATCTGGTTAGGCTCCAGTACCAAGAGAACATCATTCAAGTATTTCAAAAAGAACATAAATCCTAGCTCGGACCCCTCCATTCTCAACAGGAACATGCACCTTCTTGGCTACAGAGAAAAAGTGCCATCCTCTTGTATTTTCTTTCATTTATCTCTGAATTATTCTTTTAGTTCTTCACTGCCATTTACTACTTTCCTTTAACTTTCTTTTCTTCGCTTCTTGTATAGTCTCCCATTTTTTTTCCTATCCTTTCATATTTCCCAACCTTTCTTCCTTTCTTCCTACAAACACTGATTGACTATCAGACCCTGAGCTTGGCACCAGAAATACAATGACGAACAAGACATAGCTGCATGAGCTAGATGGTGGCATAAGATATACAAAGAATAAAATTTGGCATAGAATTCAAAGTCTACTGTGTTCTCTAAGCCTGAGACCCTATATACTTCATCTTCAAGAGGCCATGTTTTATCCCCCATCTCTTCAGAGTCTTAAAAGTCTCCCTCTTTATTAGCACCCTCTAACTTTAGATACAATTATGCCTCCTCAAATTGGAAAATAGTCTTTACTTTCATGTTAGTGTTTTATCTTATTTAACTCAGACAAGAAAGAGAGGGAGGGAAGGAGGGAGGGAGGGAGGGAAGCAGGGAGAGAGAGAGAGAGAGATTGAGAGAGAGAGATCAAATTTGTACTGAGGGTAACAGGTCATTGCTAGTAAGTGAAACAAATCTTGTGTCCGGGACCTACTTAAGCTAGGAGGACATGGAGATTAAAAACTCATGAAGTCACTAAACAGGAGCATTTCAGTAAGAGTAAACACAGCTTGACTGAAATACATATTCTTACTGAATTAGTAAGTAATTAAAAATGACGTACTTTTTAAACTCAAGAATTTCATCAACGGTTTTTTCGTTCTATTTTTATAACGCTGATTTTTCAACTCGAGCGTTCTCTATTCTTTTTCTGAAATCTAAAGAAAGAAAGAAAGAAAGAAAGAAAGAAAGAAAGAAGAAACAAACAAACAAACAAACAAACAAACAAAGAAACAAAGAAACAAAAGAAAGAAAGAAAACATTCCAAGTACAGCTTAAGTGTTCTTTGTAGCTCTTCTTGGTCTCATCTTTACCTAACATCTCTTCCAACCCTTCCCACCGTGCCCCCACCAAGTAACTACTATCCTGAATCCTTCCTAAAAGTTTTGATATACTTTTACTACATATTTATGGGTCTATCTAGTTTTACTAGTTTTTAAAATAGTGTTCTCTTGCATGTTTTTAAAGTATATTATGATATCACACTATCCCATTCTGACTTTGGGCATTAAATATATTTTATACATTATTTATATTCTTAAGATGTATCCATATTCATGCACATGGTTTCATTCATTTTACACAATGAGTGCTATTCATCATGTAAACAGGACACAGATTATTTCT
>NW_006494609.1:7279709-7323436 GCF_000325575.1 Pteropus alecto
AAGTGTTCACTACCAAATATAACATCAAAATGGACATGTTAGTATGTGTCTCTTTATGGACATGGAAAAAGTTTCTCTAAGGTACTTAGCCAGATGTGAAATATCTTAGGCCAGGTGCATTTTCAACTCTATTAGAAACTGTAGATAGTACCAACTGCCTCTCCAAAATAGTTGTTTTCAGTGTGCTCTCCTACTATTAATATATGAAGCTTCCCCACACCTTTGCAGCAATTAGTGTTTCAGATTTTTACATTTTACATGTCCGATGGATTTAAATATATTTTATCATTGCTTTCCAATCTGGTTTCCATCTTCATTTAGATATAAAACTGTTCTTTCTGTGGACATCTAATAATCACCTTCTTGCCAAATCACAAAGACTTTACTTGTCCTCATCATTCTGCTCAACCTCAATTGCATTTGGCATACTGGTAACCATCAAGTCCAAACTCTGCTCTCCCTTTGCTTACATTGACAGTATTCTAGGAGAGAAAAGGCACAGAAGAAGATGTCCCCTTAGAGATTCAGATGTGAATCTGATAGATAATTTAGGGAAGGCACTCTTCAAATAAATACATTGAATAATAGAACTGCAAATTTTGAAAATTAAGAAAAACTACAGGTAGCTTTTATAATATAAAATACATAAAATTAATATCAAAACAAATATTCCTAGGTCTAGGGTATGTGTGCAAGAAACAGCATTAAAACACATTCATAATAAGCACTACATTTGATGCAACATAATTATTTCTTAATTATGTTCAATGTAGTTTGTGTAACACATTTTTTGTTGATACACTTATTACTTATTAAATATAATGATTTTTATGGTTGAAAAATAAACATAATATTCAAGTCTACTGTAATGTCAAAAATGGGACTATGGGTGTCATGAAAGCCATTTATAATGAATCTTTCATTTCCTTTCTCATGAGATATAGTTCACTCTGACTATGCAAACTATAATATAGATTAAAAATAAGATCATTTGGGTCTGGCCCCAGAGAGCTTTAAATGGGTCCAGATAGCTATAGATGAAAAATTATATAAAATATTGCTTACTGGAGTTCATGTATATATGAAATAATCAGCCCCATCATTCACTGCCCACCACTGACATCACTGATATTAAACAAATATTCATTTAAAAATTTACTCAACAGATACTTTCTGAGAACTGACTCATTGAGTTTTCTAGGTGAGGGGATTGAACAACAAATAGGGAAGTCTCATCCCTCACACAATTTAGATTCTAGATTTCTGTGAAAATAATGCCAGACCCTGATAAGCAGCTCCTGTTTTTGTGTTTTTTGAGTAATGAGGAGTTTTTGTTTAGGGAGAAAGAGTAGGGTATCTGTCAATGATGGCAAAAATAAAATTCTGAAATGTAATAAGGCTAATATCACAAATGTAAAATGATAACGTCAAGATTTTTCAAAATAGTCTAAATCTAAAAACACAGAGTAATAGTACCACATGACCTTTCTGAATGACATTGAGTAAAAAATTTTAAATAAAAATCATACAAATCCTTAAAAAAAAAAAAAGGACTTATTCTCTGTCCCACACATGAAGTTGGCAGTTACTAAAACCTATAACCAAGAATCTTCAAAGACTGAAAATTTTATGTAAAATAGCCCCTTTAATTGAAAAAAAGTAAAGACATACTTCTATGGTGACTCTCATTAGACTTTGTATTCTGAATGTTTCCAAAACTTTTATTAAAGAACTATGGTGTTTCTTAATGGAAGAAATAGTGTTTATTAAAGAACACTATGGTGTTTCTTTGTATAATTTCTGTAATCAACATTCAAACAGATAACTCAGCAGAGAATACTAAAAGTTTGGCAAAAAATCTGTTATTATCATATATTTATTTATTTGTGTGTGTGTGTGTGTGTGTGTGTCTGTGTGTCTGTGTGTGTGTATTTTGGTTGACTCGTGATGGTTCTAACAATGAGAGAGTCTCTTCAACTATTAGTTTATTCTGAATGTTTAGCTAAATATTCTATGGAATAGAAATGCTCTTTTTCTCAAGCATTGGGAACTACCAAAAAGATGAATTAATTATCTTCATGATTCTGTCAAAGTTTTGCTAAACAAAGGAGCAGAATTAAGGAGGAGGAGGATTATAGTACAAGCTTTTGCTGTTCTAAAAATATTGGGTTGGTTTTATAGATGGCTACCAAAAAATTTGGAGGAAAGAAAATCATCAATTTAGATGCCCTGTGCCATTTGTTCCCAAGCAATGATTTTTCAGATGCTGCCAAGGTCTCTTAGAGAAGAACCCACATCAATTATGGGATAATCAGTTATGAGAATAACAGTATCCGAAACACTAGATTTTTTTTTTCCTTTGCTTTGTGAAGATATGTATGTGGATCAAAAAATACTTGTGTTCCATGTTGAGGTTCTTTGATTTCTCAAAAGGAAATATGCTGGTCTAAATTTATGGACTATTTTTGGAACACCAGAGAAAAGACCAACTGTGTCAAACTTGAAAAAATTATAACTGTCAGTGGATCTTGGCTGTTTGGCAGATATACTTTAAGCATTGAGTATACTCAATCTGAAACTTCAAGAGAAAATTTCCAACCTCGTTTCTCATTGTATTAAATTTTAAGCATTTAAATGGGTACGGCATAATAATGCTAAAAAAAAAAAAAAAAACTAAAAAACTAATTGTCCCAACTTGATGACGATTTCAAGGACAATATCTTAAAACTGATTTTAAAGTGGAAAATATTGAGTCTCATCTACTTCTATGGTAAGAAAAATGTGAATGATTTTTTTTTTTGATATTATGGCAAAAATCCCTTTTGGAAACTCATAAGAAATATTTTCTAGGATTGGATAGTACACAACTGCTTGGAATAGAGATTTTTAAAGTTATGCTTAATTCGGTTTCCAAAATTAATTTTTATATAATCATGAATGGAGTAAAATGTCACACAAGAGGAAGTAAACAGGCTTTGCTTGTCATTATTTAATGTTCATCACCATATACGTGACACACATTATTTTCACTTTCAATAAACATGAAAAATAACTACATTTGATATTGAAGTACTATTATGCCTGTCATTTTCCACATAATCTACCATATAAAAGTTTATGGCAACTAAGTATACTTAATTCTTAGATAATCAAATTTTAAATGATTATTTGTATAATTAAAGACAACTTTTTTCCTCTAAAACTACCACTGAAATGTTTTTACCTATTACTTTGGAACTGTAGAAAATTTATGCATCAAAGCTACTATCTTTATGGTCTATGTCATTTCTTTGTGAGTTCCTGGTCTTATCATACTTTCTCAGTAGAAGATTTTCACAGGACTTGGCTTTGGTCATTTTTCCTCGTGTGTGTGTGCATGTGTGTGTGACTTAAAAAATTATAATTTCTCATAATTTGAACTATGATCTTCATGCAGGGAACTACCAAATATGTGTTCTTCACATTTAAACCAAATCTCCATTATTATATATTCATTTTCATTTGTTCACTGTCTATGTAGAGAACACTTACTATCTGCAGGTCTTGCCACAAGCACTAGAAATAGAGCAGAACACAAAGCAGTCAGTGTGGGTTCCTTTTGAGTTGCCTGTTGATGACCTCCTTAAATATCGGCTCAAAATATTGCATTCAATTTTTATTCCTTAAAACTCATCATTTTCCATTTCTACTAGCTCTCTTTCTTAATATTTTTGGTCAGTGCTACGATCATCCAAATGTTTAACTATGGGTTAACTTCTTTATCAGGAGGAAGAAAAGATTTTGTTAGTTTTCTCTCTACACCTATCCATTTTTTATTTCATGTCTGTTCTTTCCTACCATTTTCTAATTGCCTCCGCACACCAGCATTCAGTGTCTTCCCTTTCCAATCTATTCTGTACACAGTTGGAATACTGTTTTTAGAATATCATCTGCATAATGTCACATCCCCATTCAAAAACCTTCATTGGTTCATCATCTATGGAATAAATCTAAACCTGTCATTCTAGCATTCAAGACAATCCATAAAGTATGAGATTCTTGCCAGTTTTATCTCCCATCATGCTCTAATATAGATTTTCTGCTACAGTCAGACCATTCTCTTCACTGTCCACAAAAAATACATAAGCTTCTCCACCTCCATATTTAACACCTCCTGAAATCCTGTCCTCTCCCCCAACTGCCCCATTTTCTTCTCTAACTGGCCAGGTTTCACCCAATTTAAGATAAACCTGTAGTACCACCTCCTTCTGAATTTTTTTTTCTTTAACTCTCAATCAATATTCAAATCTCTCAGAAAGTGTGAACTATTTCACTTTTCTTGGCATTCATCATGTTTTGATCTTTTAGCTTTAAAAAAATGAGTATATTTTTAATCTCTGAAACCAAATTCAATTTCCTTAAGGTTGGGGCCCTCGTTTTTTACTTTTCTTTTGCAGCTCCTAATGTTGTGATTCTGTTTGTCTAAACATTTACATTATAGAAAGTGTCAGCCTTTGACAGATTTAAATGTGCCACAGTCTAACCACATCCTCTAAAGGCTGTGCACAGTGAAGCACCATATTAAATGGTTAGCTTTTTACAAAGAGCACAGTTGCACCCCCTTAGAGCAATGTTTTAATGGGATCTCCTGCATGACCATATTCCTTCTGTTTGTATTAGTTCTCCAAACAAAGAATAACTCAGTGCCTCCATACGTACCATTTACAATAATTCGATCAGTGGGGCTTTCATGTCAGTTGTAGAAAATTAGAAATTATTTCTCACTACTAAAAGTAGTGACTGCAAAAAAAAAAAAAAAAAAAGCCAAGGATTGCATTTTGATTTTATATTCTCTTTGTAAACTGTACTTAGGCATTTGATTCTATTAACCGAATTAGTATGTGGAAAGCCTTGTGAAAGATAGGCTACCCAGACAAGTTTATAAATATCATTCGCTCTCTGCACAAAGGAGTAATGGTGAGAGTTATAGATTAAGGAGAAAATATCAGATGCATTTGCTGTGACTAACAGCCCTAACACGGCCTCGTTCTTGCTCCATTACTGTTTATTATCTGCTTTTCAACAGTGCTCTGCATTTTCTCCAAAGATTCTGATTTAGAGATGAGCAGAGTGTTCCTCAAGCGAGAACATGTTCAATGTGCAGTCTGTCGATAGCAAAGTGTTGATAGACATTATTCGAGAATTTCGTTATGTCAGGAACTGCACCCCTGTAGCTCATAATGAGAACCAGGCACAGCTATTAGGTTGATTTGCCGAGGCCACACTTTCCTCTCATCTGGCCAACGGCGCCAGAAAAGATGGAGGTCCTCACCCAGTGCCTCCCAATTAATGGCTTTCTACTAAGCAGCTTGTGCCTGAAAGTCCCAGATAATTCTGTGATTAGAGTAACCCCATCGCCCCCACCCCACCTCACCATCTTTCCAAGGAAAATAGGTGTCCAGTTGGCTGGTAATGCTTCTGCATGGACTCTATGGGATTTGTGAAAAGATCATGATGTTAAGACCAGCATCGTCTAAAAGAAGAGATATCTAGGCTGGACCAGAGCAAAGACAATTCCCCAAGAAATGGGTTTTCAATAGTTTTACATTAAGGAATAACAGGAAGCTTTATTAGAAGTTAATTTTCTTCAACAGCTTTATTTAAGTATAATTTAATAGCATAAATTTACCCATTGCAAGTGCATGATTCAATGCTTTTTAGAAAATTTATAGAGTTGCGCACCTATCATCATGATAGTTTTAGAACATTATCATCACCTCCAAAAGTTTCCTTGTACCCCTTGTTCGCAGTTAATCCTTATTACCCTCCTGACCCCCATGCAACCACTGATCTGCTTTGTGTCTCTATATAGTTGTCTTTTCTCAATGTGTTATATACATGAAATTATATAATACATAGTCTTATATGCTGGGATTTTTTCACTAAGCAAATGTTTGAGGTTCAATTATGTTGTAGCATTTATCAGTAGTATACTCCTTTTCATTGATGACTAGTAATCTATTATATGTTTATCCATTCACCAATTGATGGTCATTTGGATTATTTCCAGTTTGGGGCTATGATGCATAATGTTACTATGAATATTCACATACATGTCCTTGTGTGGATATATGTTTTCACTAAAAATTTATCTTTTTTTCCCTCAAAATTAATTCTTTTTTTAAGTACCATAATTCTAAACTTTATTGGAGTGGTCAATACCCACAGAAAATAGCAACTGCAGCCAAGACTTTAAAAGAATGAAAAGCTGGATTTGATTCATTTCACTCAACTAAATTCTTTACCTCAGCTTTATTCTGTGTCCAGGTAAGTGTATACAGAGAAATGACATAAGGTCAACTCAAAATGCTAGAAGATCAAGGGTTATGAACTTTTTTCTTTTAGGTGTACAATAGTCCGAAGAATACAATAAAATCTTCTCTGGCATCGACTCATTCAATGCCATAGATCTTGAGATAAACAGAACAACAAATCTATTAAGACTTGATTCTCAGTTTAAATAATGTCTGTTCTAAGAAGTCCTCAGCAAAATACTCTCTATCTCAGAACAGAAAATTTTTGCTACCGACTTACAGATATGTAGTGTATTTTTCTGGCAGGCAGACTATCCCTCCAACAGACTAAATGTTGTGTCATCCCCCGCAACCAAATTCTTATGTTGAAGTCCTAACCACCAATGTAAAGATATTAGGAGGTAGGGCTTTGAGAAGTAATCAGATTTAAATGAGGTCATGAGGAGACGTATGCCCTTGTAAGAGGAGACCAAAGAACTGATCTTGCTCTCTCTCTGCCATGTGAGGATACAGCAGGAGGCAACCATCTGCAAGTGTGCAAGAGGGTCCTCACTGGAGCCTGACTGTGCCGGCACCCTGATCTCAGACTTTCAGCCTCCAGAACTATGAGAAATAAATGTCTGTTGTTAAGTCACCCAGTTTAGAGTATTTTGTTATTGCAATCTGAACAGATTGAGACAGCCCCTTTCAATGACTTTCGCCCTACCCTAAGATGACCCTTCCTTTCTCAAAACAAAACAATACAAGCAAAACTATGGAAATTAAGATGAATATTATTTTGTTGTTTGCTTCTAGTATAAGTGCTTATCTTGAAATTTTATGAAATTAAAAACACCCAGCAAGGTATTTTATTTATTCCCAGTATCTTGTAGATAGTTTTTCAGAGGCCCTTCTTTCATAATAAATATGTTATTGCAGTTTTTCCACATAAAAGAATGATTTTAATTTGCTTTAGTGTCAACATTTTTAATGAGGGCACACATTTCTGAAATTATAATTTAAATCACTAGGAAAATGTGATTTTTCTTTACAAAATGTGTTCAGAACAATCCTTGAGAAGCATAACCCTTGGTAAATTGAAGGGCATCCATAATGCACATAATCACTCTAGTGTATGTAGCTTTAACTGAGGTCTCTGATAAATGTCCCTTGTTTAGTTGGCAGAAGATGCATGAGGGAAAAATATAGCATCATCGTATGCCTCTTGGGACACTGCCTCATGAGCCCAAACTGTGCCAAATATTGATAACATAGTAACCACAGCAATGACTGTGTGATAAAATAGAGATGTCAAAAGTTCTGTACAATCAAAAAAGCGCATCAAATATTACCAACAGGATGTATTTCTGGGACAATCAGTAAACAACCTGAGCTGTGGGGATACCTCTTGGGAAGTCATGTGGTCAGACAAAAGGGCACAGGACAATTTCAGCCATAATCAGCACATTTAGCTTTCAAAACCAAAACATTATAATTACAAAAGGTTGCTGTGTCTCTGCATTCAGAGTACATTTACCTGAGGAATAGAAGTTGAACAAGGAGCTACATCTTGCTGCTGTTGCCATCTTCTTGGTTGTCAGAAAAAAACAAAATGGCATTCTTTTTAGGCTCTGATGGGACAGGAGCAACAGTGGTTTGGGCCATTTGAATGTGAGGTGGCCATAGGGTACTGACTTTTGGTATCTTATAGTTGGAGACACCAGTTTGGAACTCAGAAGAAAAATCTGTCTGGAGAGTTGAAATTTTAATTTATTAACATAAAGATGCTAACTGAAGCATGGCAATGCATAAGCCAGTGAATAGATAATTTGCTGATTGAGGAGAAAACCAGGAGAAAACATTCCTAAGTGTCCACATACTATTAAGAACTTGCAGAGACAAAGAGCCTGCAAAAGCTGGTAGGCTGTCTCAGAAGCCTAAGGAAATGAGTGCGTACGACGCATAGATGAGGTGGGGTGTCCCTGTAGTGCCAAATGCTACAGAAACGTTATTGATGAAAAATCCTGAAAAGTATCCATTTGCTTTAGTAGTTAAGAGGTTGTTGGCAATCTTAACCAGACCACAATGGACTGAGAAGTGGAGAGAACAAAGACAGTGGAGATTACTCTTTCAAGATGTTTGGCTCTGAGAAGAAAGAAAGAGAGGTGTCACTAGTGGGAGGAAGAGAAGAAGGATACTTATTTAGTTATTTATTTAGGTAAGTCAATAAACTAAAAGAGGTTTTGGAAAAGAAGTAGGGAGGGAAATATGGAAGACACGAAAAGAAGAAGGATTCTGATGAATTTTAGATACTCAGCCAGTATCAAGTTCAGGAGTGAGCGATCCAGATGCAAGGATCCCAGAGTTCACAGAGATTAGTTTGCTTGACTAGTCATGCTACTAATAACTGTCAGAAACAAAGCCCGTCACAGATCTACCATTTCATAGCCAGGGCGTTTCCCGTTGTACCACTGCACAGTCCTGTTTAAGCCTACAGATCTGCTGAATGGTGCTTCCTGTGGGTGAAAAGGTAGATTCAGAAATGTCAGTAAGATCTGAAGAGGATGCACTCTTGAGAGCCAAATTCCTGATTTTTGTCGAACAGCTTCCCTATACTGAAACAGGTTTCCTCTAATTAATTTTCAATCCTCTTACCCCAATGCATTGTATCTGTTTCTGCTTACTCCTTAATTTGTCTGCCTTGTACCCATGGCTTTGCCTTCACAATGGCCTTTGTCACACTCTCAGGGTATGGTTGCTAGATAAAATGCAGGATGCCAAGTTAAATTTGAATTTCTAATAAATAATAAGTTTTTATTTAGTATAGATATGTCCCATTCAATCCTTGGAACGTGTTTATGCTAAAAAGTTATTCATGTTTATCTGATATTCAAATTCAAATGGGCATCCTGTTTTGTTTGTTTGTTTGTTCATTTGTTTTGTTTTTTACTAAATATGGCAACCCTATCCCTGGGGTCCGATAGCCTGCTGACTTTCTCCTTTCCATCATTCCTACGCATTATGCAATGGTCAGCTCCTATTCCACAGTCTAAATTGAGGCCCAGATTGAGAACTATTCACATGCTCTGCTGGTATAGCTGTCCCCAAATAGCTGATTAACCTTGAATCACATATATTTATCTTAATGAAGTCTAGTGGGTTTTTTCCCCCTAGATTATGCTTCTTTAGACATGTATAGTTCCAATAAATATCAAAATTTCTTAGTACCCCATAAGCAAACACTAATTAATGGCAGATAAAATCAATAGAAATGGAAGGAAAAAAGACAAAACTGCCTCGTATTTTTATTTTTCCTCGGATAATACACAAAGCAAATAAGAAATGATAATCACATTTAATCCTTACTAATTTGTTGATACATAAGGGGCAGTTCATGCAAAAAAATCTGGGTTGTATCCTCCTCATCTTATCTCAAAGAACTGCCTGGAAGTCAGCAACTGTGAGTTGCTGACCCAACATGATAGCCCGAATAATAAATACAATGAAATAAGGGCTCAGTTAATTTATGCAACCCTGCCCTAATCTGCTAACTCAAGTATATACTAAGTACATATGTGAAAGAGTGGGAGAAGTGTTTAGTCCTCAAAAAAACCAAAAACACATTTTGCCCCAAGCATTTTTCCCCTTCATTTAAAAGTTAAATTGTGTATTTCAAAGATAAATCTAAGCCATGTGTCTCACTTTTTCCCGTTAACAGCAAACTGTTCTGAAAAAGCTCACTGTCATATCAAGGACTTCCAGAATGTCATTTTTATTACAAATGAGAAAACTACATTTTTTCCCTAAGCACAAAACAACATTCAATCTTGAAAATACATATTGTTCTAACTCACATTTCATGAACTATAATAATAATCTATTTTCAGCTGAACAATTTATAGCCTTCTGAAGATACTTATCATCTGATCAGTGTCATTAACAGTTTAACGGTTATTAAGAGTCTACTATGCGCTAGACACTAGGCTATGTACTTCACAGTCTAATATCAATCACCCTGGTAGAGTTAGATTATTAACTAATTTTAAAAAGATATTAAAGTCTCAAGATGTTATGTAACATGTGAAGCAAATATACAAGTTCTGGCTAACACAGAAACCCATGGTCTTTTCATTTTCTCAATTGGTAGTATGTTCCCTTACAGATAAGAAAAGCTAAAGCTTCCCTATTTTCTATGAATCCATAGTCTTAATAAAAGATGTACACGAAAGTCTATTGATGCAGAGTTGACTGACCCATATTTTACTCAGTGGAGAACAATACACTAAGATGGTACATGCATGAATCTAAAAACTAATCCGTCTTTACAAGAAATTATAAAATTCATCAAAATAGAATATACAGATTCTCTTTATTAAGATAGTATATAATAAGTTCTATCTTCTGTGCTCACAGCTTTTCTGGAGGGTTGGGAGTTATATATGGATTATATTTTTTGGTATTATGAGGGTATAAGAAATTCTCAAAGTGTATGCATTACAGAGAGCCAAGAGGGAAGAGTGAATGGAAATACAGATTCTGGATTCCGACACTCGTGGGGGCAAAACCAAGTCCTACCGCTCATTTGCTGGTTATTCAATTATGGGTCCTTTGCTGAACTACTCGGTACCTCAGTGTCTTCACTTATAAAATGGACATCATAATACCTATTTACAGGAATGTTATAACAATTAAATGAGATTATATTAGGAAAATAGTTGGCCCAGTGCCTGGAACATAATAAGCAAGCATCCTGTAAATGGTGGTTGTGGTTGTAGCTGAATAATCAAGCCAAAAACTTTGGCAGTCATAGTAGGGCCATGGCGGCCAATGAGGCGACATTTTCAAATAATTATAGTCCATGAATAGGAAAAGGAGAAACCTAGCTAAGTGTTTGGCAGCATGGGAAGAAGAAGGGGGTGAGGGAAGATGACTGTCAGAATTGGCAAATGTGAAGACACCAAAGGGCTTGACAGCAAACTTGCTATGTATAACAAAGAAAAACAGGCTTTTTACATTTTTGGCCATAAATAAACTCCGTCTGAATATTTCACACAAGAACAAAATAAAACATTGAAGGGATTATTTTTATTGGATTAAGAGAAATAAAAAATTAGGAGCTTCAGAATTTATATGACTTAGACATAGAAATGAGCATTAGCCCCACCAGCCTCTTGTCTAAAAGTAACTATATTATTACTAATGGGAATCATACATCGGAACTTTTAAAAACTGAAATTACAATTAATTGTAAGTTGTGTTTGTTTAGTGGTAATAAAAATCTGCCTTTGAGGAAAAAGTCTGAATATAACCACTTTATTATTTATTTATTTATTTATTCATTTATTTATTTATTTATTTATTTATTTATTTTAGGCAAGACAACCCTTGGTTCACCTCACAGATTGCAAAGATCTTGTCAGCTCACAATCTCTTATTTTTTATTTTTTACGCCTACAGCACCTGATCCGATCTTCCTAGGTGGTCTCCCATCCAAGTACTAACCAGGCTTGACCCTGCTTAGCTCCCGAGATCAGATGGGATCGGGCTTGCTCAGGGTGGCATGGCCATAGACTTTACTTTTCTGTTTTAACAGCAAACTATGACCTGTGACCAAATAAGGCCCACGGTCTCTTTTTGTAAATAAAGTTTCATTGGAACACAACCTCATTCACTTTCTTACTGCCATGGCTGCTTTTGTGCTAAAGACTATATGAACTGCAAAGCCTAAAATATTACCACATGGCCCTTTATAACAAAAGTGTGCCAACCTTTTTCTTATAGGTAGGTATTTTGTCTTACTCATATTAGGCAGCCGTAACAAAACACCACAGAGTGGCCTGAACAAAAGACATTCCTTTTCTCATAGTTCTAGAGGCTGGAAGTCAGGGTATCAACATGGTTGGTTTCTGGTGAGGCTTTCCTCCAGGCATACAGGAGGCCACCATATCATTGTGTGCTCACATGTGGGGTTTTGTGGCGGGAGAGGGGGAGGGCAGGAGGAAGAGAGTGAGCACACCTCTCTGGGAATCTTCTTTTTAAGGACAGTAATCCTATTCTATTAGGGCCCCACCTGAAAAGGCAAAAAGGCAAGACCCTACATCAGCAAAAAGCTTATGACTCACTTTATTACAATATTCACTTTATTGTGGTGGCCTGGACAGAACCTGCAAAATCTCTGAGATATGCCTGTACTTCATTTAACCTTAATTATCTTCTTGGAAGCCCTATCTCCAAATACAGTCACATTGAGAGGGAGGGCTTCAAAATATAGATTTTGGGGGGACACATTTAGTCTATAGCATATTTCAAACCTATGAAATATAATTTAGTCTGAAATATCCATTGTATTTCCTTTCCAATACACCCTCCAGTGTGCCTTTCTAAACACATCTGGAAAATAGGTTGAAAACAAAGTACAGTGGAAACCTTCTCCACTAACTATAAATAAAGAGACTATCCAGAAACCTTACCCCAATGTTACTCTTAGCAAAGCATTTAAGCTTGGAGAAAAATAGAGATGAAATGACTTCTGGAGGGCAGAACAAATTCTTCCATTGAGAAACTGAAAGGCACCTATTAATCCATTCCCCAAATGGTAGTTTTCATCATGTGGATGCCTTTTTATCTTACTGAGGAAAACAGCAGTGAAAGTACTTTGGGAGAATCTGTGATCAAGTGGGTTTTAAAGATTCAAATAAGCATTGATGGGTCAAAGTCAAGGTGTAGGCCTCATCATTCTTGCACTATTTGCAAAAAGGATATAACTCTATTTCTCCAATAACCACAGAGCATTTTAAGAGACACTACCTCATTCATCTTCTGGGTGCCCTTTGAAGTAAGTGTCCCATATTTTATTTCTATTTTATAAATGGAAAAACTAGGGCAGAGAGCAGTTATATGCCTCTCCCTAGAGTGAATCAATCACCAGAGGAACTAAAATAGAACAATTTTAAATCCCTTGTTCTCTATGCATTCAACCACGAATTGGTGTATTAAAGACCTCTCCATAAATAAAAAGTGTCCTATGCTCACTGTAATAAAGTATTATTCACATTGTGATCATGATTTGTATTTCCTGCGTTGCCAATATGGTGGATGCCTCTCTAACTTTGTTACTTTTAAGGACTCCCTTTTTCAATTATAAGGAACATGAACATCAATAGGAAAGAAATTTTAAATCAAAATAGGTTATGGCCAAAGCTCCAAAAGTAATGTTGGATTCAGATCCTGGTACCATGCCGCCTCATGACATAGAAACAGGCTCTAGCACCATCTAGTGGGAGACCAAAGAAACTCATGGATTATTAAGAGGGTTGTTTGTCATCCTTGGGGTTCCCTTCATTGAGACGTTTGGATTACTTCCCGACTAAAGCTTCCTGGGGCTCACTCCCATATAAGCAAATATATCTTTCGTCGAAGTCATTGTAAAAGTACACCAAGGGTTGGACTTGGGCAACCTGTCATAGCTTCGTTCCCAATGACACAAAGTAATAAGGACAAGGACTAGAAGTGGGAGAAATGAGTTTAAATCTATTCCGTCACCAGTTCCTTGGTCTTACACGAATTACCCAGTCTCTCCAAGTGCCCATTTATTTATCAATATAATGAAGTTAAGAGTAGTGATGATTAGGGGAGCTCTTTGATTTAGTAATATATCTAGATAGTGACTCTCAACAAATATTAGTTTCTTTCCTTGAAAGGATTCCAGTAACATTTCCCACATAACTCTGTCTTCTTTCTGCATGTGCCTGTGTCCAAATTTCCTCTTCTTATAAGGACACCAGTCCCATTGGATTAGACCCACCCTAATGACCTCATTTTAATTTAACTACCTCTTTAAGGACCCTATCCCCTTCACCATCTGAAGCACTAGGGGCTAGAACTTTAACATATGAATGTGTGAAGGAAGCACAATTTAGCCCATGGCAAGCACGATAGGCACATAGCCTCGCAGCAAGTAATTATAGAGGCAGGATAAATCCCCAGCCCTAGCCTAGTGTGGCCTAGCCAGGCTGCCTCCAGACAGAGGTAAGTAGGAAAACACAGTTTTATAGATCAAATGAAAGATCCCACTTACTTTCGTTTAAGGTAAACTGTGAAATCTTTTTCCTCTAGGATCATAGGTTTCTGAGATAAAAAGAAGTCTGCAAGTACAACAATGTATTGTTAATTACAGAAAGCCCCTCAGGTGTCCTTCACAAATAAGGAGGAGGAATCGAAACATTGATTCTATCCCCTAAATGGATTGAATCAATGATTTCTCAGTTATTATGTTACCTACAGTGCTAAACTAACTTGGAGAAACTTCATTTCATTATTTAGCTGACTCAGGAAGAGCTTTTTGTAACTTCTAGCTAATCTATAGTACAATTCAACATCTTCAGCTTCTAAAAAAAACTGCACTCTCCAGTTTTCATTCCGGAAAAAAAAAGTGTCTGCCAGCATTTTCAAAATGTATTTTGTGAGGTGCACATATGTTAATATAGGTCTAGCAAAGACTGTCCACCTCGTTGCTCTCCTATTAAGCAGATTTCCCTTTACAGCCTCCCATATAGCCAGCCTCTGCACTTCACGTTTAGAGAGAACAGAATTGCAATGCTTTCCCTGCCTGCTGTACCATGACTATAACAGTTTTCTCCTTCCAATTTCTCCACCACAGCTATTTGCGTGCCTGGTATCCAGTCTTCCTCTGCCTGGGACAAAATAAAAAGTCGTAATAATAAAACACGAGCAGGGGCTTCAGCATCCCACACAATTGCGCTCTCTAGTAATCATTATCATTATTTCCTCCGTTTATATTTTAAGCGACTCGAGTTTACTTCATAAGGAGAGAGAAAACTCAGGGCAAACATAGCAATATCAAGCAGGACTTATTTTGGAGGAATCCAAATGAAGCTAGGCCTGAAGGTCGGCCATGAATTTTTCTAGAAAAATTGTATATCATATTCAATTTTAAAGGCAGCTTGTTATATATTTACCCTGGGGTTGCATTATCAATCTAAAACGCCTGTGTTCAGTTGCCGTGCATGTTCACGTGCCCGGCTTCACATGGGTAAGCCACTAGGTGCCATGTTTGATCTCCAGCTTCAACGGCTCATTCAGTCCTCAATATCATCTAACCCACTCCCTTAGTTCTTTTCTCTTCCTTCTTCCACTTGACAACTAGCTAATCCCTTCTTTTCCCTGAAGCTGACATAGTCCCCACTATACCAACATCACTGCTTTTACATCTTGGTTTCTAATACCATTCTTCAACTTAAATAAATAAATACATAAATAAATACATAAATAAATAGATATAGATAGATAGATAGATAGATAGATAGATAGATAGATAGATAGATAAAAAACTAGCGCTGATTCTAGGTCTGACTCAGGGGGTACGCAAGGCGAGCCTGGAGCATCTCGTAGTGCCAGAAAGTACTCAATGAAAAAAGTTTTTAATATTAAAAAAGGATGGAGCATGTCAAAGGAACAAAAATAAACCAAACTTAATAGAGCTCCAATAGCCAAAGCTGGAAAATTTGAGCAGCAAAATAAATAACATAGAATTGGATTATAACGTAAATATGAAATAAATATATGAGTCCATATTGATATAAATCAGTGATTGATTAAATAGGTAGAAGAGACAAATCTTTTGTACAGAAAAAGTACAAGTAATATATATATATAGATACTCTCCCCTCATTAGGGACTGAATGTCTGTGTCCCTCCAAAACACATATGTTAATATTGTAGCCTCCAAGGTGATGGTATTAGGAGAAGGCACCTTCAGGAGGTGACTAGGTAGAGCCCTCGGGAATGGAATAGTGCATGGCACTCACTTACTATGGACCAATAAGTGAGTTCTTACTAGGCATCTAATCTTCTGGTGCCTTAATCTTGGATTCCCAGCCTCCAGAACTGTTAGAAATAAATTTCTGTTGTTTATAAGCCATTCAGTCTACAGTATTTTGTGACAGCAGCCCAAGCTGACTAAGACATTCTTCCAGAAGGTAGAGCTTAATCTCCCCACACCCTGCTCTGAATGTGAGCTGGATTAATGACTCACTTCCAAAAAATATAGAAAGAGAAAAATAGTACATTTATAATGAAGAAAACTGGCAAACGCTAATTCAAGTGAGTGATCAAGGTTAATATTCCAGCAACAAGTCATGTCGATACCATGTACTCTCTCATATGATGCTATGAGAAAGGCATATTACCTCTATGATATTCATCTCCCAAACACATAACCTCAATTTAATCATGAGAAAAACATCAAACTTAAACTGAGGGACAATTTTTAAAATACCTGAACAATTCTCTTCAAAACTGTCAAGGTCACGAAAAACAGTGAGACACTCACAGATCAGAGGAGACTAAAGAGATGGGACAACTAAAAGCAAAGTGGTGTCCAGGATTGGTCCTGGGTACAGAAAAGAGGCATCCGTGGAAAAAAACTGGTAAAATCTAAATAAAGTCCAGAGTTTATTTAATATCTACGTGAATTTCTTAGTTTTCCATCTTGGTCCCATGGTTTTGTGAGATGCTGACATTATGGGAAACTGGGTGAAGATCATACAGGATTTCTCTGGATTATCTTTATCACTTTTCCATAAATCTGAAAGCACTCTAAACTAAAAATATCAAAAAATTAAGAAGCAAAAATAATTGTTGCTTTTTAACATTTTTTCATCTATGACTTGACCACTACAGAATTTTCCTTCAGGAAAAGGTAGACAGAGGAAGAAGATAACTAAAATGAATATGACGATAACTTTGGAGGATAGTAACATATTTGAGACATAAGTCACATAGCATAGAATTAATACTTTTAAGATGTACAATTCATTGCGTTTTAGTATATTCACAAAGTTGTACAACTATCACCATTATCCAATTCCAGAATGTCTTTATTAGCCCAAAAGAAACCCCATATCCCTTGGCAGTCACTCTCATTCCCCTCTCTCCAAAGTCCCTGACAACCAATAATCTATTTTGTATATTTATCAATTTGCCTTTTCTGGACATTTTATATAAATAAAATCGTAATATTTGGCCTTTTATTTCCACCTTCTTTCACTTAGAATAATGTTTTTAAGATTGATCCTATTATAGCATAAATCAGTACATCATTCCTTTTTATGGCTTAATAATATTTCATTGTACAGATATGTCACATTTAGTTTATCCATTCATCATTTGATGAGCACTGGCTTGTTTCTGTTTTTTTGGTTGCTACAAATAGTCCTGCTATGAATACTCTTGCATAAGTTTTTCTGGAAGTATATGCTTTCCTTCCTCTAGGGTATTTTTGGAGTGAAATTCTCTAGGAGTAAAATTGCTATATCACATGATAACTGTGTTTAACATTATGAGAAACTGCCAAACTGTTTTTTCAATGTGGCTGCACAATTTACATTCTCATCAGCAACACATGAGAGTTCCAGTTTTTCCATATCTTCACCAATGCCTTTTATTATCCTTTTTTTTTTTATTATAAACATCCTAATGAATATGAAGAAGTATCTCATTGTAGTTTTGATTTGCATTTCTCTAATGGCTAATAATGTTGAGCATCTTTTCATGTGCTTATTAGCCATTTCTATATCTTCTTTGGAGAAATGTCTATTCAAATCCGTCGCCCACTTTTAATTGAATTGTATGTCTTTTTATTGTCAAATTTTAATAGTTATTATGTATTCTGGATAGTTAACCTTTATCAGATATATGATTTGCAAATATTTTTTGCCATTCTGTAGGTCACCTTTTCACTTTCTTAATAGTATCCTTTGATGCACAAATGTTTTTAATTTTGTCATGTTTTTTTTATTGTATTTTTGGTGTCATATCTAAAAACTTATTGCCTCATAGAGGCAATTACTCCAAGGCAACTACCTTGTTTTCATGTGGAATTCTGTTGTTGCCAAATTTCAACAAAACAGAGAGTATTGGGCTATAGGCACTACATAAAGCTCCAGCTTTAATCACAATATAGTAAATTTTTCATGAAACACTCATGACTACAGAATAAATCAAAATAACTTTGAGTCAGGGGAGAGTGAGAAGGGAAATTGTCATATCCTTTCTTGAAGTTTTGTTACTTTTTTAAGTTTAAATTATTCATGAGCTCAGATGCATTATAGTAAGTTTTAATTTTCTGTCTTTAACTGAAAATTAATAAAAATTCTAGTAATATACAAAAAAAAAATTCAGCAGTAGAGATCATTCATTTGTGATTGGGTCGATATCATGAATGTTTTGAAGAAAACAAACCAAATTACAATTTCCAAATCAAGGAATAAAAAATATTAAACTTTTTGAGTATAAGTACAGAAAATGTTGTACCTCGCTTTTGCAGAATTTATGAATCTTACTATCACCCTGTTTGGAAAAAGAGTCTTAAATTTATTGAGTCAGAGGAAACACTGACTTGATATTGGTCTAGAGATCATTGGGAGGCAAAAGAAAAGGATATGGCACTCAAATTCTCCAGGCAATATTTTTAAATACAGGATCCTTCTTTAATTTTTCTAGCCCATTCAAGGCTGAAGTCATGCTGACTAAATCCCCATCATTCAGTCCCATACCTATTTCCAACATCCTGTCTTGCTGGACCACTTTGACACTGACTGGCAGCTGAATTGTCAAGTTCTAAAAATAGCATGTTCCCCTGGTTGGCTGAACATCTCCTCATCTGTTTAGAATAGTTCTAAAATACCAGCTCCCCACACCTTCCATCCATACACCTGGGTGGGCAGGTCAAGAGGTTGGGACTCTGGAGCTAAGTCAATTTTCCTGGTGCCTAACCCTCCTGGCTCTCAGGCGATCTCCTGAGCTCAAAATTTCCTTCTCAAATATAACCCACGCCTACAGGCATAGGCAGAAACCCAGATGGGATTACCATTCCAAACTCAAGAATCCCCTAGGCCAGTTACTGATTATTTTTCAAAGTTTATAACATTCTGCTCTGTAAATTTAACATTATCTAAGTAAATGATTATTAGAACTTTCCACTCTTGTGACATAGAAGTAACGGTTATAGTTTAATTATTCCATTGAATTAAATTTAAACATTTGAACATAGAAAAAGTAATTTTATTTAATAAATTTTGTAAAAGATAGGTTATTCCTAAATTCTAGATGTTAAGAATAAATATCTGAGTCATAATTCAATAGCAGTGGCCTAATCATTTAAAGATGGGTTCTTTGAGGTCAGGGTTAAGGTATTTTGGCAGCAAATGGCATACACATGGGTCCACAGATCACAACCTCCCTGGCCATGGTTGAGTCACTGTGGACAGAATATTAAAAGGATGGGGGATGGGGACAGATTTCTAAACATGAGTCTGGAATGAGCTAATCAGCCTAGTCTCATTCACCATTGTGTCTTTTCAGTAAAAAGGAACAATTTATTTATCTTCTGAAACAGGATAAGATGGAAACTTCTCCAGATTTCACATGTTTCTCAGAAAATGAAAGCATCTGCCTTATTCTCCCACATCCGCTCTCCCCTCTGCCTTTGGTTTTGCAACGAGAAGTTTCCCTTAACTCATACTGAGGCAACACATGGAACGTTGCCACAGACAAAGCAGATGGAAACTGGAAGGCTAACTGGCCCCGTGTTTGTCAGTGTGACCACTTCAGAATCACGTTTGTGAAACGGTTCCCAAACTCCATCAGAGACCAACTGCATCAATCAGAATATCTGGGCATGGGTTCAGGGAGGCTATATTTTGGGGTGATGGGCTTCAGAAAGTTAACCTTGCTGACTCTAATGATACTGAAGTTTGAGAAGTATTAGCAGTAGACACTTTACCAAAGACAGAAGGGAGCCCCAGAGGTGGAGCCGGAGTTGGTAGAAGGTAACTGACCTTGGCAGAGAGAAAGGATTCGGGAAGAATTTGATGTTTGAACAGAGAAGAAATCATAATATATCATCTTCTTCAGTCACGAAAAGGGGTCTTTCCTCACACAAGCTTCAGAGACTGGAGAAATAATATGTACAGCACTAGAGACATCACCCTTGATTTAGAGGGAGGCTCCTTAAGGTCAAAGTCGCTAGAGGAGGCATGTTCCAGGAGTGGGCATGAGGGAGCAAAGGAAAAAAGTATGGAGAAGAGGGATAATCTGGTAGAAAATAAGAGGTATTACCTTTGTGGCTACAAAGCGAATCTCTAAAAAGCAGACATGTATTGGCTTTATGAGATACCAATGCAAAAGACACACAGGAAGAATTCTGCAATAAGAACAGCAAGCATAAAAAGATACCTTGCTCTCGGTGAGGCAAAAACCAGTTAGAATGACTTTGTGCAGAGTAGCCATACTGACTAAAATTAAAGATCTGTGTTTTGAAAGCAGAAACTTTAGCAAAGAAGTGCCATGTGTGTACAATGATATAACGATGATATTGCCTATCATATAGACAAGGTGAATGTATATGAGGACTTTAATTTTTCCGTGTACATTAATAATTAACCTGCTCATTAGGCTTATTAGAGAGAATTAGTCCCTAATTGGAACAGAACCACCACAAGGCAAATTATTAAAATAACTGATGGAACTTTCTTGGCCGCTCCAGATAGTTATATGTCTAGTGTGAGAAAAGAATGGAGAATTTTCGATCTCAAAGAACTAGAAAGTGTGATTGCTTTGATGCAGTCAAGTAAAGATTGAATTCTTTGAGTACTGAAGTAGGGTTTAATACAGACACTGTGAAGAGAGAATATTTTAAAAATAGATATGTTTTTCTGGTGGGAGATAATAAAGGAGGCTGTGATGCGTGGGGAAGGGGTATATGGGAAGTCTCTGTACTTTCCTCTCATTTTCACCACGAGCCTAAAAATGCTCTAAAACAAAATAGAACCTTAAAGAGAAAACAGGTATGTTTCTGTGTTTTGACATAACAAGTTTTCTACCTAGTATATGAGGCCACCGTATGGCTTGTCACTGTTGATGCCACATTAGGTAAGAAGACTACAACTGTGTATATGTATATGAATACATTCATGTAAATTAACTTTTTAAAACTATATTTGACATGGCTTTGGTATCTTGAGGTCTTACAGATTTAGTAACTAAATAATGCTATCTTTCAAAAAATCTATACTTGAAACTTTCCACTTGGAAATTGAAGAATAAACTTTGCTAAATATAAAAATAAGTGATACTAAAGATGATTGCATCCAATATTTTATCTGAACTTTTCACGCCCATCTCAAATATTTACAAATACTTTTAAGGCATTACGAACTATGGCTCAGCTCTTTTTAGATTCTGGGATATCTTCGCTGATTTATATCCTAGAATATTACAGAAAAAAAAAATCAAAATAACTCTTTGAAAAATGCCTGGCTCCATTGATTTTGTGGAGAGGCTCTTGCTTGGCTGAATTTAATTTAAATGTAGTCCTTTGTTATTGCTTCGAGAGGACGACAGTCATTTCTAACAAGCACAAATTATTCAGAGCATGACCCTAAATGCTGTATTTCAAATAGCAAAAGAAAACAAGCTATCCTCTAACCTACTTCGCATCGCAGGAAGAGGGGCTGTGTGAAAAGAGAGCTGAGAAAGGACAACCTGACCCAGAGAGATTAGCCCTCCCAGTTTTAGTGGGTCTCTGGATGAGCCAGTTGCACAAATACAAGAAGATCAGGCCAGCATCCTGGAAGGAGGGAGGGGAGTTGGTATCACCCTCCTTGGATAGATGTTTGCCAAGTTCTAGTTAACCCACTTACAGTAAAACCATTGTGGACTCTTTAGTAGAGCAAGCCTCAAATCTACATGGCATGCACGATTTTTTGATGGCCATGGCCACAGCCAGTAACTGCAATTTAGTGGCTTACACATTATCATGAAAGGGGGCGGGCAAAGGCTCAAGAGCAGTGGATTGTATGGCAATAGGAAATAGGACACATTTTGTGCAGTCGCCAACTCCTTTGCATTTCTGAGGATGAAATGCCCCCTAGATCAAAGTGACAAAGTGGTTAGGATATTCACGGGACGGAAGACAAAAGGAGTTCATTTGCTGCCAAAAAACAGTCTTCTGTTAAGTATTTAGAAGTTTAATAACAGTACTTACATGAGAAGCAGAATGCAGGAGAGTAACTTGAAAGTGTGCACAGTTTAACAGAAACTGGTCATTCTTCTTTACAAAGCCAGGCAATTGGTGATGAGGCTTAACCTCATTCACTCATTCATTCATTCATCAGACATATATTGAGTACCTACTGTATGAGGCACTGAGCTCGGTATTGTAAGGAATGTAAATATGCTAAAGAAAAGCCTCAACCTTTACGGAGCATGGAGGCTAATATAACAATATATTTAATACACGTACAAATCAAGATGTCAGGCTACCTATCGAGCACTTGCAAAGAAAGTAGACAAAAACTAGTTCTGCAATTTTAGCCCATCATTCTCCTCAAGAGGATAAAAGGATTGTAGTTAAAGAGGCAAAGGGAGAGAATTTTTTTTGGAGGGAGCTGCTGGAATTCTATGCATTTTCCTCTCTACATGCACTTCCCCTGCTAATAGAGAAGTTGGGGTGGTGGGGTGGGTATTTTCTTTTTTTTTCATACCGAATGAAAGATATTTCAAGAGAACCGCTTGGGGAATTTGGCCTGCATCTCTTTATACGGGGCTGCAAGATGCAATGCAAGACCCACGCTTGAAAAAAATCTCCAGGCAAGAAGCTGGATGAAGCTGCCTGTGGCGTATGATTTGAGGGCTGTATGGAGAGCAAACTGTGCCTGTACTGATGGCAAAGACAAGAACGCATAAATGTTTCCCAAGTAGTTCACGATGTTCATAGCCCATGGGAAACAGCTATGTTAGAGCTGTTTAAAGTTCTTTACCCAAGAGGGCTGCTGAGAGGATTGTAGGGTTTAAGAGGAATAGAAGAAGATGACGGGAGTGGA
The DNA here is from genome assembly GCF_000325575.1 of Pteropus alecto. NCBI lineage: Eukaryota > Metazoa > Chordata > Mammalia > Chiroptera > Pteropodidae > Pteropus > Pteropus alecto. The sequence continues at coordinate 7,302,886 of NW_006494609.1, forward strand.
AAATAAAGGTGCTTTGCACCTACATCTGACGGAGATCAGCACATTTTATTTAGTAGTTATAACACATTAAGGTGGAAACCCTCAGTCTCATTGAGAAACTTAAACTGTTATGGGAGAAATTTTTTTTAAGTCCCTTAAGACTTGTCATACATCACTAATGTGTCACTGAATAAAGGCTGGGTCTAAACCAATATATCTATAAACCCAAGTAGTCAAATGAACAGTGAAATTTTAAGTTATTATTCAGATATTTAAGTTAGAGAACTTTAAGTTTTTGGAAAGTTACAGTATGGAAGTTTGAGAAATTATAATTTTTATCTACATGTCTAAGATATTAAGACATGATAGAAATAAAAACGCAGACTCAAAGTCAGTCCAAGTGTATTTGGTTCTTTAGCATAAAAAACCTTTAGGGTGATGCCCTTTAAGAATAAGTCATATGGGGAATTATAGAGGGTTTGCATCCTCTTTCGTAGAGGAGCTGGGATGGGGTAAAGGTAGGAGAAAGAAAGTGGCTTCTCTCATCTTAGCCTTACTCCTCCAAATGGGGAGGTGAGGACATGCAGAAAGCCAAGGACAAACCCTGCCTCCGTGCTCCAGCTTCCTTCCTTCTTTACCTCAATAGCAAGTCCCCCTTCCCATTGCCTTGCTCCTCTAACCCCTTGACTGCCTCGCCGAAGAGGCCATGGCCTTACTAGTCCCCTCGAGGATGAGGCCATGGTGTGCCATAGTCCATAGACAGCTAAAGCATAAGGCCTTCACAGAAGGTCCTCGCTTTGAAAGCAAAAGGCTGAACAGAGCTGTTGCTAAGAGAATCTCCTACACTTGGGGACACATTCCTTTATCTGACTATGGGGATAAAACCAAATGGCTCAAATAAAACACCTGGTCTCCCCCTGCCAACTGTTCTTTCAGTGGCGAAAAAAAAAAAAAAGCAATTTTTTTTCATAACATGAATAATTTTTTAAAATGTACTAATGAGATTTTTACACAATATTAGAAAGAAGGACTGTGAATAGTTAATTCCCTTTTTAAGAGATTTATGGATTTCAACCAGTTAAGCCCCAGGGTATGACTACCTCATTACTCCTGTGCACTCAGAATAGATATGGAATAGGTTGACCATTGAATACCACGTTTTGCCAAAAACTTGTAAAGAACAAGCTGTGGATGCAGAAGGATATGTACCAAGTGTTACCTAAGTGGAATTCACATTTATGAAAGGCAAGCAGCATCTGGCAGAGCAAGCGACCCGTGTTTAGAGCCATTCACATATCTGCCACGTTGCCAGGCCCCCAAACAAACCACATTGTCTTGTCCCCATCCCGGGCCTCTGCCCCTCAGAGTATTTCCTCTTCTTTCTCTACCACACGGAAACTGCCGACCTGCTCTCTCTCCGGTCTCCTCTGTGACTTGTTTCTCTAGCTGTTCCTGGAAATGGATATATTCTCATCCACTCTTACTCCTGGGAGGCACATGAGCAGTGTGGAAGTTTACACCTACTGTTTCCATTCAATTCTACTCTTAAAGAGTTCTCCTAAAGAGAGAGAGCTAGGAAGGGCACAGGAGTTCTTCTTGACAGAAACACTCATTGGGTGAAAAAAGGAGCAACTGGTCCGAAGAATTCCATCGATAAGGACTCGCATCAAATGAGCCCCTACTCTATGCTGGGCACTGTTCTAAGAGCTTTACCAGAAACAACTCATCTAATTCTTTTCACGTTCTCATGACCAAGATGCTTCTAGAATCCCCATTTACAGAGTAGGCAACAGAAATACAGAGAAACAAAGTCAATCATTCAGGATTAGAATGCTAGAGCCAGACAGTTCTGCTCAAGAATGAAAATAAAATTAATTGAACACTCAGTCGGTTTCATTAGTGTTAGTTATGTGCCAGGCATTGTGCTGTGTGAGTTATAGATATTATTTTATTGAATGCCAACAACAACCCCTTGATGTTCATTTATACAATGTTCTATATCCCATCCAAAGTTCGGAAATATTAAACAATGGAGCCAGGATCTAAACCATGGTTAGAATGAAGAAAGATTTATTTCTTCTCCTCACTGTTGCCCCTGCGAAGTTATGTATAGCTAGTCCCTACAGAGAGAGGGTGGAATGCTGATGACATGAAGTACCCACCATTACAGGTGCTCAGGGAGGGGCCAGACGCTTACTTGAATGGGACGGCCTCTTAAAGTCATTTCCGTATTTCCACAGATCTAGGGATATATGTTTATATTCATTCGCATTTTTTTCATGTCTTTCTTGTCTTCTTTTCCTACCAGGTTTCTATTTACTCACCTTGAGGTCACAAACTGCCTTTTCTTTTTCATGTTTATCTTCTCACAATATCTGGGTGACATATTCAATAATTCTACTGCTGCTGCTGCTATGGCTGAGAAGTTTGGGATGATGAAAGGCCCTGAAAAACAAGTCCGAATTGTCTTCTTACAAAACAGACATTTCTTTGCTCAGTGTTTTCTGCCCAGAGCGAGGATCGCATTGTTCAGACTTGCAGTGGACTGGGTGCTCCCGAAACAGTGGCGCCTCCACACCCATGCATTACCTCAGGGAGGTTTTCTTCCTCTTCGGGTCTGGAATATCTCGGTTGATGGTAGTTCTGGTATACCTGGAACTTTGTGATCAGGCACAGATGAAGAAGAAAAGTGTTCCACGTTGACGGAAAGTCATTAGGTTCTGAATTCATTATTGCAATGGACCGTTTCTCCAAGAGGGAGGACATCATAACAAACATAATAATAATAATTAGCTAATATGTATTAAGCATATACTATGTGCCACTCTAACTGAGCACTTCACATTTATTATCTCATTTAATCCTCACATACACGAGAAAACTGAAATATGGACTGAGATCCATCATCAGGTTACAAGTAGGAAACTGAGACTTCGGAAAATTAAATAACTAGTTCAGGGTCTCACGTTCAAGAGGAATGGAAATAGTATTGTAAAATAACTACTACATCCGGGAAGCCAGCCCACTTGACCACTATCCAACATGGCCTCTCACCATCCAATGTGAATGACTGACACAGCATCACTAAGTTGTGCCAACACAAGTGCACCTATGGATGCCACTCACTAGCACTTTTACGGAGGCCTTCTTGTAGAGGTAAGTTCTCACCTGACCTAAATTACTGCCACACTGACTGCTAGTTCAAAATAACCTTGACTCAACTTGACATTTACTGGGTAGACTTTTACTATACTTCCAAATGTCATCAAATCCATACACTGTATTCGGTGTACTTCTTGAAGCCCATCTTCTGTGGGAACTTCTTCTCTTCTTATATGCTTATTTATTTATGTCTAGTGATCCTCAGATTTATAGTTTAAAGAATTGGAGACAGGAGACAGGATGATGTGTGTGTGTGTGTATGTGTGTGTGTGTGTGTGTGTGTGTGTGTGTGTAATCTCAAAGGTCTTGCTTTAAAACACACTGATTTTTTTTCTGTTGTTATTATTTAGGGAGAGGGTGTTCACTTTTGTTTTATCCCATCGAGGCTTATCTTTTTTAAAGTATTTAGCTTCAGAAACATGGTAAAATATATATTTTTTAATTTTGGCCACTTGCTTTTTACAAAATAGCTTTAGGGTATATTTTGTGTCACTGATTACTTAAAACCATGGAAATAAAAAATAATTATTATTTATAAAAGTACAAGAACCAATTAGATGGACATTTCAATATCTAAAACATTAAGACTATCGAGACAATACCAGGCTAACTAAAGATAGAGGGAATTAAGCCTCTAAATTGGCTTGAAATGATAATACTATGGAAGTTTTACCTTAAAACTTCCTTAGAAATGAATTATCTCATTACCCTTACTTTCAGGTGAGAAAGAATAAGACCCACTGTGTGAGGGGAATTCGTTGGGTTCATATGGGTAGTTAGGATGAGAAGCAAGGCCACATTTTGCAATCCTTTCTCAGGCTTGTCACTTATTCTCACCACTTGCATCTTCTGTTTCCTATTTAGTTTTATCCCTGATCTTTCTTCCTCACTCCTTCACCAAATGATATTTTTCATTAGAGAGCACTCTGGCCCATTCTCCAAGAGATCTACATTCAGATTCTATCCCTGCTACTAATTCACCATGGGACACACCATTTGCCCTAGTGCTGGCCCTGTGCTGTAACTTTGCTCAGCTGCCTCTCTGTCTGTCTGTCTGTCTATCTGTCTGTCTGTCGCTAATTCACCATGGGACACACCGTTTGCCCTAGTGCTGGCCCTGTGCTGTTACTTTGCTCAGCTGCCTCTCTCTCTCTCTCTCTCTCTCTCTCTCTCTCTCTCTCTCTCTCTCTCTCTCTCTCTCTCTCTCTCTCTCTCTCTCTCTCTCTCTCTCTCTCTCTCTCTCTCTCTCTCTCTCTCTCTCTCTCTCTCTCTCTCTCTCTCCCATTGATCCCAAAATAACAGCAATGAGTGCAGTGCTGATGCATGTACCATAGACCACGGACTACATTAACAGAGACAACTGACTCGCTCTGAATTTTACAATCTGGGAAGCCCTATATCTCAGCCAGTTACTTCTTAAAGCACCTGGAAGTTACAAGCAAGTGATGTAACATGTCCTCTTAATAACACGCCAGAGACAAGATTAAATATTGGTCTTTCTCATGGACATTCAGCCAGGAGTCAAACGCTGCCTTTCCCCTTTACTATGGTGAAGTAAAATATTTGTGTCAGATGGTTCCAGTGTATTTCATCACCTTGGTGTTTTCCTTTCACAGAAATTCTTTTGCCAGAACAGATCAATGGTGTTCATCTGCTGATGGCAGGGTTCTGAGTAGCCAATAACAGATACTACCCTAAAATTTTCGCTTGCCTTCTTCATACACTGGAGTAGCAGAGGGGACTGTGCTGTAAGTGCCAGGGAGGAGGAGAGTTTTTGCATCCTCTGCAGACATTAGAAGTCTTCTCATACTGTCTCATGTGATGTCCGTAACTGCCACTGGAGATGGCACAGAGAGGGGTGCCAGCTGGCAAGCTACCTGCTGGCTGGCTCTCTGAAACAGGTTCAACTACTTAAATCAAAGTTAATTGCCAAGGCAAGATCATCCTAATCCCGCATCAGAAAAAGATCGAAACCCTGACAGTGAAAGGAGTTGGCAGGGACTATGGGGAGGTGCTTCTGCGTGCAAAGATTCTGGCTGAGCAGATGCATCTTTTGTTCAATAGCTATATCCTACTGGATCATGTTATGGTTAAGTTGTGTCCACTCAAAATTCCTATGTTGAAGTCCTAACCCCCAGTACCACAGAAAGTAACCTTATTTTGAAATAGGGTTGTGGCAGATATAATTAGTTCAGATGAGATTATACTAGAATAGGGTGGGCCCCAAACCAAAATGACTGGTGTCCTTATAAGAGGACACAGACGCACAGGGAAAACACCATGTGACCATGAAGGCAGAGATCAGGGTGATGTTTCTATAAGCCAAGGAATGCCAGAGATTGCCAGGAACCACCAGAAGCTGGAGAGAGGCATGGAAGAAATTTCTTTCACAGTTGTGAAGGAACCAACCCTGGTGGGCACCTTGATCTTGGACTTCTAGGCTCCAGAACAGAGAGACAATGAATTTCTGTTGTTTAAGTCACCCAATTTGTGGTACTTTTTATGGTAACCCCTGATAAACTGGTATAGACTACTTTTCCAAAGTTCTGAAAGATGTAACATAAAGCTCTAGCAATCTGTATATTCCAGTAACAAGTTGGTGGAATAGAAGAAGGTTCGTATAATTCATCACAGTGAATATTTCTCCTTATTGGGTGAATTCTCAAAATAAACTAAAACAATAAGCAAAACTAACTCATTAATAAAATGTAGGTCTTTCTGCACAATTCTTTCAAAAGCAGAGTGTCATTTTCAGCATAGAGTTAAGACCAGCTAAAGACTTTCCATGACTCGGCTGGTGCACTGGAGAGGTATATTCTTTCCTTTCCCACCACAAATATCATCATGCAGCTGTGGTGTATCAGACACTCTGACAGGCCTTAGAGACCCAACAGCAGGCAAAACTGATAGCAATTATTTTCACAGTGAGAAAGACAGATATCGAACAAATAGTTCCTCAAATGGACGCGACTCTTAATTGTGACAACTGCAATGAAGGAGAAGTATCACCATACTTTGTAGGTAGCTATTTCCTGTGGGCAGGCAGGAGCTGGGCTTACCCTGTATTCCAAGCGAAGGCTAAAATACTATGAGTTTTCTCCCATCAAAAGAAAACACTGAATATTACATTCAGGGAACCAAACCACTGTCAAAAATAATCATCTTCGTAAAACATAGGCCCCCAAAGAAGGAGGAGATAGGAGCTGAAAGTGGTAAGGAAGAGAAGCAAAGAGGCAAATGGGGCACGGGGAGAATTAAAGAAATGGGAAACTCAGGACAAGATGCTGGTCCATCCTTATTCAGGATTCACGAATAGAGAGTGAAGACATACAGCCAGGCTGTGAGCGTGGCGGTGGTGAATGGCATGCGGTCAGACATGAGATTTTGTGCAGTTGAAAGAATCTACCCAAAACAAAAGCTTACCTTTGTTTGCAGCTCTGTCCTTTTTAAACTGGAACATCACTGTTCAGAATGCTCCTTGCTCTGTGCAGTTGTGAACACTTGAGCCGGCTGCCAAACGACGTAGCTGGTCACCAAAGAAGCTGCTGAATGCTGCTGAAGAAGGAGAAGAAAATCCATTGAATCAGTCCTGAGCACTGCAAATGCAGCTGCCTCTCTCAATTACTTTGTCAAGTCCCATTATAATTGTAGCTCTGATCACATGTGAGGTTTTCCCACCAGGGATACAGAGCCAAGATCCTCAAAGTGCCAGCGTGTACCCCAAGGCCACCATGGACAGGTCTGCAGCTGCTGTGTCACTTGCCCTTGGTGGAATTTAACAAGATAAACTGCTTCCTTGGCATTTATACTGCACTTAGCATGGGTTATATTTACACCTCTTGCCTGCTGGTGATGACCAACTTGATGATCTACTTCGAGATCTCTCAAACAACCTAGGCATAGCGGATTTGAAAATACTTTGAAAACAATAAATGCATCAATGCATGAACCCTACTGTTTTTTCAAAACAAATATTCAGGGAACACCTCTCTTGATAGTTGGAGGCTGGGTCGACTAGTAAATGATACCACCAGGCAGGAGAACTCCATCGTGGAACAGAAATAAGCTGGCATCCCAGCACATAATTCTACCATGATCCTTGATTCATTCTTGTCTGTTTGAGCTTGCATAATTCAGAAGCATGGCTGTCATAGTTGGAGGTATCAAACTATCTTGATGTAACTAGTTGCATTACTATAATGCCTGGGTGAATAATACAAGAGAAAAGCTATTTTGAAAGCTATTAAGTTATATGGCAAAGCTGACCTATGGCACATTTAGCATCCTATTTAAAAGTGAGTGGGAAAAAGATAATAAAAATGTATCATCTGTGAACAAAAGAAAAGTGGAATATTCTGGAATGGGGGGGTATTGGTGGCTGGTTAGAGCAACAGTTCTCAAAGTGTGGCCCTGAGACCAGCAGCATCGACCATACCAGGGAATCTTTAGAAACACAAATTCTCAGGCCGTCCCTGCAACTCTGCTGTGGGGGAGCTCAGCAATCCATAGTTTAACAAGCCATTAGGTGATTCTGAGGCTCGCTCACATGTGAGAACCCCCGAGGCAGGGCGTGAAGACCGAAGTGCAAATGGGACAGAATAAACCATCTTCCCCTCAGCAGGACTGTCAGGGCAGAATTTCAGCATCTCCAGGGAAAAGGACTGTAACCCCGAAACCTGTAAGTTATCGGAGGGTCTAACAATCTAATGATGATGACATTTGTTGTTGTTGTTGTTGTTGTTGTTAAAGCAGACTGATGGTTAAATGGTTTTTCAACTGAATAAGTGGCAGACACAATCCCTGCCTCGTGACATTTGCAGAACTTCTACTACAAGTTTACTACAAATAGTGTTTTCATTCCCAAATTCTTAAGCAACTGAAATCAGCCTTAAGACCAGGCAGCTGAAGTTTTTGTGGTCTGGCAAGTATTTGGTATGACTCCCTTCACCTGAATCTGAGCGTTTTCTTTCTGAATCATTCACTGAGCGAGAAGAATTTGAAAAGGAATTAATAAAACACATTCTTTGAGGTTGGAAAACTATATTCTCCCATGATCATAGAATGGCTAGGCTGGTACAAGCAAATGACATGTAGATCAGAAAAACAGAATGCTTCTACATTGCGTAGCCTTCTTAATTACTGTACGTACCTAGGGAAATTCCTAGCAGGGGTCTTTGGTGAAAGAAAACGTTGAAAGGACTGAAATCCAGCAATGGAAAAATGCACTATAATAAAAGTGTAGAGTTAATGTGGTTTGTCCAGCCTAAAGCTAAATGCCAGAGATATTTCTCCATCTTCCTCATCTCAATATTACAAGCAACAGTTAACTCTAGGATATTAACAAGAGTTTTATGTAAATAAAAGTTGGCTTTTTTTTTTTTAATCTTTCATTTAGCATACACCCAAAAGACATTTGTGTGCTTATTTTAAAAGTGACATCTATTTGCTAGTTCAGTTCCCTCAGGCTAAAAAAGTAAATGGATGTTTTGGCAAAACATTCTAATTAGCACTCCAGTTGGGTATACCAGCCATGCTTAAGATACATTTTATTTATTCAGCATTCCCCTATGATGGAAGATGGTGGATGATTAATTTTGAAAAGACTGGGAATATTCTAATGAAATTTCTCTTTTGATATGCCTAACTTTTTTCAAATATTATTGTGAACCTCATATCTCTACCACAAATAGACATTCCAAAACTCTTTTAAAAAGGTAGTAGCCTCAGAGCCATCAAATCAATTTAATTCCAATTTGTAGATATTGTTTCACTGAAAAACTAACATTTACTCCACAAGGCCTGCCTCTATGAGTCCAGATCCTGAATTCAGTTTTCTCCTCAAAATCCTTTTTTTTTTTTTGGTACAGCAAGGGTGGCAGTCTATAGTCATATCTCTGCCCAAACTTTTGAGAGCACTAGAAAGAAAAGTACAAAAATAGTAACTTAATATTTTCCACCTATAGCTATAGCTCTCCTTCAGTATTCGCTGGTCTCATGCTGGCAAGACTCATAGGATGCTGTCGAAGCACCTGAATTTTGTAACTTTCTCAACCTTTCACTCACCATCAAGAATAGATAAATTGTATATTTCTTGTTTTAAGACAATGCAATTTTAGTCTGGGATCCCATATCAATTCTGATCATCAACCAAAGGTCTAGTCTAACTCATTCATCAGTGATTTTCAAAGCTAAGATGAAAGGGGAATTAGTTTGGGATACTCCTGATCTCATGACTGCTGCTGATGCAAAGAACCCCTCTAAAAAGAACCAGCCCAGAGAATGTTCAAAGGAATTTAAAAATTTGGCTGAGGTTAATTTCCTTTGGGACCTAAAAAGCTGACCAGTTATTTGACCTGATACATAGCCAGCTTTACTATGATCTGCTTCTTAGAGTCTGTAGACAAGTACCTTTGCATTCGGTTAAGGAAGCCAAACACCTCAAACAAAGAACAACTCGAGTATTTAAAGAATTAAGACTATGTGACACACACACGCGTGCACACACAGAGTCTAGGAACCCAAATTCTTACAGTGGGGTGTTTCTCAACTGCAGAGGTATGGTGCCTTTTTGTTTGGTACTCCCTTCTTTACATGATCAACTAATGGGATTTGACAGTAATTGGAGTCAGGCCAATTTTGTGCTTCAGGTTTTGTGCTTTGTTACAACAGAAACCTTTGAAAGACAGACATTTCCAAACCTTTGAACCATGATTGCATCTTTTTTTCAGACAATATACAGTGCTATAGGTTTTCCTTGTAACAAAATTAACGGGAAAGTCCTTTGGAGTAGGACTGAAAGAAATTGATAACTACAAAGTTGAACACAAATAATTTGAGAAGAAACCAAATCTTGTCCTTGACAGCAGTCATTTTCTTAATATTTTTCCATAGATTCTGATTTTATCTACTGATATATTTGGCATAAATGAATGTTTTCATGAACACTTCATTTTGCCCTCCATACCATCTCCTGGTTACATCACTAGTTTATGTAAGTTACTATCTGCTTAGCATAAAAAGATGTGGTTGCCCTATCTAGTTACTAAATTTCTTTCTAAGCTCTAAAAGTCTCTAATTCTCCTGTAAGAGGCTCAGAGATTCCTATTCTTCAGGATATTTCATGGACTTTTCCTACCAAGTCCAAAATATTCCACTTAATTCAATTTAAGTCAATTTACTCACTCATTTAACAAATATATATTGAGCATCTACTGTGTTCTGAGCCTTTTGTTCATATGAAATTTTACATATTTCATATTTGACATATTTATTTTTTAAAGGGTTACATATACTCTTATGTAGCACATTATCCATTTTGTTCATGTGTGTCAGCATAGGTATACCCAACTTGACCTACCCTTAGAACTACAGACATCTTTAAGTTTAGGAGAATATTTTATCAATTTAGGCACCATTAAAAAAGGAGTTAAGAGACAATCTATACATCTGGTGTAAAAACAATAACAAATAGTTTATTCAAACAAATTAAGGGAATACTATAGATATTTTTCTTAAATTTTCCAGATAAGATAGAAATCAATACTTTAAATCCCTGATTGTGAAAAGAACTGGATGGAATGAAATTCAAGAAATTTGAGGAATATATTTACTGACAAGTTATTTCTCATTAATCCTAAACCATTACCAATTATTACTTAAATCTGTATAGAAATCTAGTATAAGATTAGATCAATTAGGCAAATAAATTCAGATTTCATTCTGATAACATTTTTATTAAATCCTGCTAGGCTTTAAAGTCCATTACTTAGATTTAGAATTCTAGTCCAAGTGCTGTGAAACTCTATAAAGTGAGCTTATGACTTATCAGCATTCCCAAGTATGCCAGAATATTATCTTTTCATTGTTCTCCAGCCTTTATCTTAGGTATAGAAATTTTAACTACATCAGATTTAGGAAACATTAGATAAATTACTATGCCTCCAAATTCTCCCCAATTGACAGAAAAACATCTGAATTTCTCCATTAAAGGTGACTTCTTTGGGGTTCAGACATTGCATCATCTAGAGTGGCCTGATTACAATAATGATGCCCATACACTGAGTGTCTATGCTATCCTAGACACTGTAATAAGTGTTTTACATACTTTCCCCAAAACATCCCTGTAAAATAAGTATTATCTCTTTTTTTCACAGATGAGGGAAGTGAAGTTAGGATGGTCATATAGCTAATAAATAACAGAGTCAACATTTGGCCCCTATGCTCTTCCACTGTGTCACCTTGGAGCACTGTATTAAGCCATTATCACTTTTAGTGGCCTATCATTAAAATTTTTTATTTTATTACTCTTCCAGATGGATGAAAATTGTGAGACAAATATTTATAGTAGCATAAAAAAATATATCAAATGATACATCTGGGAAATGATGCCTTTCTCAGGGTGATAGTAACAGAATTGGTCTCATTAGTGAAGAGTGGCAGAATGAGATATATAAAAGGCTGCAAAATTTGGAGAAAATTAATATAACAATCATTATTATAGCTAGCATTCACTGAGGACTTAACAATGTACAGTCACTGTCCTAAGTGCCACACATATCATAACTGATTTAAACCCCTAAGATTAGAGAAATGTCTCAGATTTGGAGAAATATCAGGGAAACGTGGGGATAGGAAAAATAAGTCTTGCCAAACAAACTGTGTGCCTCGAGGACATTCCTTTGCATAGACAGCTACCTTAAAAAGCTACCTTGTGACTATCTGGACACATCATTCTTTTCTAATCTAGGACCCACCACCTTAAAAAAAAGTATTTATGTAATAAGCAAGGACAGATCCAGGTTTGTTAGGCCTAAAGGTTATGTAGTTTAAAGGATCCTTCTTTAAGAAAAAGAATACAAAATTGCAAATACAGAATCATTCGTGAAAGTACATAGTGATTATAACTAAGTGTTATTAGATTATCTTATATTTTCAAGTTTTACAAAAAACGTGATCATGTGGACATATTGCCAAGAGCTCTTGCCAGAGACTTGGGAGAGGCTCATGCCAGTGAGGGGTATTAAAGGTTATGTTTCATTTGGTTCAGGGTAAACTTACCTCTGATAATGAGCAAGAGTGATGTGAATACATTTATCAGGATGTTGAAAAAGAAATCATCAATGAAGCTGCAAATTGAGGATATCTTTCAAATTAACGAGAAATAGTCCAACTATTTAAGTTAAAAAATTTATAACATCTAGATCTCAGGAACTGAGATAAATCTTACAGCTGATCACCCAGCTGGAGACTGAGATACATGTAATCAGGTTCAAAAGTGAGGCAAAAGGTACTTGCCTGGCAGAATGACGGAGTGGCATATTGTTACACTCCTTAAACCCCTTCTGGGAAATAGCAGCCACCTCTCCCTCCTGAAAGTGTCAAAACACATCAGAGTGCTAGACAAACAACTCAGACATTTACCACATTTCCATTCTTGGATATTGACCCAAGGGATAGGGAGGGGCAAGGCTTGGTGAAGCAGTGAGCATCCTGTTACACATAATCCACCCAACAGTACAGAATTCATTTCTTAAATTGCTATCACACCCTGGGCCCCTTTGTTGTTCAATAATAGATGGACTCATTTTTCTTTCCACCTTGTAAAATCCACTTAGAAGGGATTGAATGCAGTCAGAGAGCATTAAAAAATTCCTTAGTGGGACCACCCATTAATAATGTTACCCTAGAAGAGATAAAGACAAACAAAGTATAGATACAAGAATCAAAGGGATCAGGTGAACAGGATCCTAATGGCTTTCATAGAGAATGATCTAATGAAATGAACTGGCAAGGTTTTCCTTTCAAAAGCAATCTTGAAATGAAAGAAAAATATCTTAAGCAGAATGAAACATACATTTTTAGATGACAGACACAGACTGACTTCCTTATTTGCACCCTCAGATTTTTAGAAGGCTGGAAAGATTGAACCTTTCCCTGCTGTTTGTTTGATTTGGTCTGAGCTGAAGCCAAGAGATGTGGTGATGGAAGTTTGGAAAAACAATTAAAAAGAAATGTATGCAGTGGTTTTTCTGGGATCCTAATTAACGGACCCATTTCTATGTAACATTAGGGAAGTTGTAGGCAGTGATTACTATCTCTTTAAAGTCCTAATTAAAATGTCAAAATGTAAGGTAGAATGTCTTCAAAGCTGCATGTAATTTGATTGTGTTGGCTTATTGGAAAAATGGCCTTGGAAATACAAATAAACCAGCCACTAAAGAGATCCCAGAAGTCCAGGCTTTATTCCAGAAGTATAATCTGTTGAACCAATAGCATTTCATAACTAACCACTCACCAAATGGTAGACATCCAAATGTCAAAGCCAGTTTCATAACATGGTAACACATAACATGCTGCAGAGGAATGCCTCACCGTTGCATACTTGGATTTAAAAAAGGTGTTTGGGGTTAGTTCCTCTACAAATACGTATCACCCAACTTTAAATGTTCTCATTTGATTAGCTTCAGAAATGGCCAGCACACTACCTACTCTCTAAATTGGTCTGCTAGAAATTTGGAACTCTAAAAGAACTCCTGCATATTATGACAGACTTCTGCTACTTTTAAGTGTCAAGATCTCGGGCAGAAGAGAATCCTTATCACATCTGTGCATGGGCATCGGTAAAGTCGTCCTTTATTTAAGAAGGTGATGTGGTTATGACACTTTGGAATAAAAGTAACAAAAAAAGCCAATCACGAAGTTACTTAAGCAAAAAAGATATCTGTTGTATAATAAGTATGGCAGTTGATTAATAGAAATTTTTCAATGACATCAGCAATACCCACTTCCTTTCCGTTTTTTCATACTGCCACTCTTTGTGTGCCAACTATTCCCCTCATTCTCACACTTTGGTTGCATGAGCTCTAGGCATCATCTCTTCATATAACCATACCAAAAGGGAGAGAAACGGGCAAGTTGCTTCCCATACACCTCCTTTTATCCTTTTCTAGACACCCCTCAGCAGACTTGCCATCACATTTTATTGCCCATAATTGCAAAACATGCCCATGCCTAAACCCAACACTGTCAAAGGGAATTACTATGACTGGATCAGCTTAATTAAGACCCTTCTCCCACCCCCAAACTAAGGGGCGATCCAGTCTCCCCTGATGTGCATATTATACTTCTACTGTAAAACAAAGCATAATTTCATTTGCAAGGAACTAATGGAAGAATAGTTGCTAGGTAGGCAACCAACAGTGGCCACCCAATAGGTGATGAGTCTAGTGCACCATTGTCAGCAACTCTGAGTTGCTTTTCCAACGGTGAGCATATTTATACAGACATGTTTATACACATTCTCTCTTCTATCTCCACTCATGACAACATTACATAAAACAACATTTATATAAAATACCTGCCAAGACTTTTAGCTATGAATAAGAGGAAAATCTATTTCTACCTTGGAATTCATATATTCACTCACTTGTTTATTCGCAAATATAGATTGAGCATCTACTAGGTGGTGGGCCCCCTGTTACAGTTCTAATAAAAACAAGTCAAATGCGGTCTCTAATATCACAGAGCTTATAATCTAGTGGGAAGAATACATAAAAGTAAACAGGCAGTATAGTATCATAGTTCTTTGGGAAAGCATACAGTAAAGTACTTTAATAGTACTGTGTCATAAGTGCGCTGATAGCAAATGTTCTGGGCACCACATAGATGCACGTAGAAGATGTACCTCACCCAGTCTCCTAGAGGGAGAAATTCCTGAGGTAAAAAATAAAGAATGATAGGAGGGTGGGTTGTAAGTAGAAAGAGTTAAAAGGAAATGAATAAAACCTACAGCCTTGGTTCTCATCTAGTTACTATTAAATAATTAATTCAAAACTTCTTAAGAATACCTATCCCACTAACTCCTCAACGGTACCTATACCACAGGGATTCTTGATTTGGGGTATATGGATGTAATTCAGAAGATTAGTGAACCTGGAGAAGAAAAAATACATCTATATTTCCATTAACTTCTATCTGAAACTTAGCAGTTCCTGTGACAAAATGTGGGCAAAAATAAATAAATAAATAACCCACAGTAGCATTATCATTACCCATGATTTTGTCAATAACAGAAATCATAGCTATTTCATATTATAGTTGATGCAGCTATCTCATAAAAGTGTTCAAGATGATGGCACTTATAAGAACTGCTGCTAGAGTTTATTCTTTAGTGTTTATTTTAAAGAACATGTTTTTTAAAAAAAATATTACTGTATTTCAATATAATTGAGTTTTTTTATTCTATACATTTTATTTTATACATCTAAAAGCAATAGTCTGAGAAGGGGTTGATAGATTTCACCAGGCTAATAGGGGTACATTTCTTCCCAAGTGAAATTTAGAGCTTGCACATGAGAGACTTAGAAAAGCTGTGAATTTCTTTCCTGTCCAATTAAATTTTACATTTGATTTTCAGCAATGTTAGCCTTGTGGCTACAAAAAAATAAAATATTCTTTTAGGGCTGCAGTAGAAGCTCTCTGAGTCTCCGAGTTTGCTATTTTCTTTCTGTAAGAATTCCAGTGCAATCGGAAAATTCATCCACACCAAATTCCTTATAGTCATCATTACTGCCATAATGGTCAAGTCTAGTAGCTTCTTAGGCTCTTGTTTAGTAGATACTTCATCATAGTCAATCATAGGTGATAATTTAATTAAACGACATGACATTGCATGTCATGGATTACTGGTACATACTTTCAGCACTGTGTTCAAATCCAAGAACATGACCAAACAAATTCTCAAATTCTCATTTGGAGTGTCTAGTTCCTGAAACTACTTGAGGAACCAATTTTCGTATCAATCAGGATCCAAGCAGGAGACAGAAACCATATCAATTATTTGAACGGAGAATTTAATACAAAAATTTTTAGTTCCAGGTAAACTTATTAACTAAAAAGGCAAAAATAACACTATGACAGAATTCAGTAAACTTTATGTACGAATTGCCAGATAGCTAATATTTTCAGCTTTTCAGTCATATGGTCTTCATCACAAGTTCTCTTTTAGAACAAAAGCAGCTATAGGCAATACCTACAAAAATTTGCCTACCACTGCCTTAGGGTATTATGAAGGTATCAGTTGGAAAAGGCGGCCCGCACTCCTTGGTCTGGGAGAACAAAGGGAAGAGGTGATTTTTTAAAAAATTTAGAAGTCTAGAGGAAAGACCCAGTGGAGCTGAAACTCAAACTCCTCTGAAGCTGGTGCTGATGTCTTTGAGGTGGTACCATAACTCAACTCTGCAAGTATTGGAAAAGCTGCAAAATTAATTCAGCTGTTGTTATGGGAAGATACAGCTGATGGTAAGGAGAAAGAGTATTGCACAGTAAGGAAACAGACAGGAAACAAACAAGAAGGAGAAAATCTCTTCTCCCTCTTTGTCATTTCTAGCTAGTACCCTCCATTGGCATAGCCTAGCAGGGAGCCAGGTGGCCGTGCTGAAATGTGGTTGGCAAAGTCTTAGTCTTAGCATCACAAACTGGATTTTAAAAGAGTGGGCTTGAAGCTAAGAAATGATAGCTTTATAACTGGAACAGAAGTTGGTTTTTAAGTTTCACCAGACAACTAAAGAATATGCCGCACATAAAAAAACAAGTTAGGAATGAACAGGCTCAACATTTTCCTGAATCCTAATTGCTGAATGAGCCCATTAAGTAGTCTACATAAACTATTTATCTCGGTAAACCTTCCTTTTTACTGTCCTGAAAGAGAATTAAGCCTCCCTTGTTATCAGTTTGAAAGAAGATTAAAGACTATAACTAATCAGTAAAGACAATGACCTGACTCAGGTCACTTTTGAAAAAGAAAGGGCCACCAAAGCTTAGGCAGGTTCTCCTGCTATTATTATTACTGCTTCTAGGCATATGCAGATAGTTCCATAATCTCTTCAAAATCTACTGGGAAATTAAACAGAATACTAAATCAATTTAGCATTTTTAATAAAATAGTAATGTTTTTTAATAGAGTCCTTCATTGCTTTGGGTGGCAGAAATGGACTGAAGACAGAACAGATGATAATTAGTAAGTTATTTTATTTTTGGAAACTAATCCCTAGTCAAAAAGACCACAGATTCTTTGCCCTTGGATAATCGCCACTATTAATAAGAACAGGGATTCTGAGGCATAAAAGAAAGCACACTTCGGGGTCCATTAAATATTCCAGGTTCCATTTTAGGACGTACCAAACAACGCAGTGGACAATATAGTATTTTGAATTTTTCTTTTTTATCCCTCCCTCCCATTCTAAGTCTTTGAAGAAAGAAGAAACAAAAACCTTTACAAAATTATATTACCTTCTTTGGAAACTATCTCTGCCTAGTGCCATTCAATTTTTGATCACTTTCCTATCATTTGCATCCTTGTAACATTTTGTCTCCTTCAATATGGCTTCCTCCATCAGCAAGCATGTGCTGTGTATTAACTGCTCCAGTTCCCAGCACTGTCCAGGGTACAGGATTCTCAGAATGGCCTTCATTGTCAGAATGTTTATGGTTAGAAAAGCAGAATGGAAATATATGAAACTATCGGATCCAATAGAATGTGAAATGAGGTCATTTCTTTCTCAGCATCCTAGTTAATAGACTTATACCTTGGCAAATATATATTTGTGAGCCGAAGTATGTAGCCTCAGGTTTCAAGTTAAAATTAGGATTTAGACTGGGCTTTGAAGGATGAGTAGGATCTAAACAGAAGGAAGTGGGGCTGAGAAAACAGCTGAGCAAAAGCACAGAGCAGAAATAAAAATTCTGACTTTGGTAAAGCAAGGGCTAAAGATCTGAGAAAAGAACTGTGTGACATTAAGTTTCATGAGTGTTTCTGGGAGCTCTTAAAAACGATGAGTAAAGTATGAACTTGAAGCAGAAACATCAAGTAGGCAGGATCAGATATGCTGAAAGTGGAGTTTTGAAAAGATCGATTATATATATTACATTATATATTATATCTATTATATAACATATAATCATTATATATATATATATACATATATATATTTATATGTGTGTGTGTATATATATATATATATAAAATATATAGAATGGTTAACTACCAGGAGGGAAGGCCTTGTAAGGAATGCCAAGCAAGGTCTAGCGTAGGGGTCCAGACATGGGTAGGTGATATTCTTACTAAAGTAGTAGCTATGAAAATAAAGAGAAAGGCTCTCAGAATCCAGAAATTGGATCAAAGTGGAAGACACACACTGGTAGTTGATTACTTTGATAGTGTCTTTCTCGTACCCTGGGTCCCCTACTAGTCCGTCGACCTTCAGCATGCCCCTTCCCAGCCTATGCGTGGACTGCTCCAGGTCCAAAGGCAGCACCGTGCCCCTGGAGGATGATGATGAACTCTTGGGTGTCATGCTGATCGTGCTGATCCGCAGCTTTCAGTTCTTTTTTCATTGCATCCCACCCACCCCCACTCCCACCCCACTCCCCGCCACACACAGTATTTACACCAGCCTATCATGTCCTGAAATTTTCCTTTCTTTCTCCTAAACTGAAGGGACAAATATGCTCCCTAGATTATAATTTGAAGGGGAATAAAGGGACACTGGAGATCATACCTGGCCACTTCATGCTTTCTTCTCAAGCCCCCAGCTCATTCAGAACATTTGGCTTTTGCACAGCAGGATATATTCTTGTTTGACCTGACTTCTCTAGCCACTATCCCCACTGGTCCTTTAAACATCTCTACATATTATATAGGTACTCAGTGTTCTGGTGTGGCCTTGGTCTTAAGCAGCTCAGATATACAAAGCTGCACGATACATTTTTTACACTACATCATTATGTATTTTTATCTCACTAGTTGAAATCTAAAATCACCAAGCAAGAGGACCTTTTGCTGCCTAGGTCGACATAGCATAGCCGTTTTGCATCTCAATAAATAGTAAATGAACTAATCTTTTGCATGTTTACGTTCCTTATTAAGAAGCTGGGGATGCAGATGTAGATGTCTTGATAAGAAACCCTAGAATTTATGAACTTTAAAAGGCATGGACTTTGCTAACAGGTGAGTAAATTTTCATAAAAGCATCTTTCCCTTTTAATGTATGAGATAAATTATATATAGACATGAAACCTCAGGCTTCGAAATGTGGTATTTCAAAAAGACTCTTACAGCATTCCTTGGAAAACAACTTTGAGTAAAACAGAGCTCAACACAAGGACTATGTCTTTCTCTTTTTTAAAAACAAAATGTCATTTGTTCTTGAGCACAGTGATCCCCAAACAGAAATTTATAATAAACTCTAATAGCATGAAAGTTCAGACTGTTAACAGTTAATAATCATTATCTTTTCCTGTTTGATTCATCTGGTGCAGATTTTCATGAATTTTCTTTGGTCCCTTTCCTGTTCTTTCAAATGGCTCCTTGCCTTCCATTCTTTAACTCAGCTTGTTTCTCATAATCCTACCTCTGCAAACTGTCTACTACACACACCCAATTTCTCAGTCAATTTGTGTGTATCTAGCTGAAAGATTTCATTATTTCTCGTGATGATTGTTTAGACAAGCTAAAGATATTCATTCAATCCAGCTATAAACTTAAAAGAAACCAAACTTTCTACCAACTTTATTTACTCACCAAGCCCTGCACTATTAAACAATGTATTCTTAAGGGCCAAATTCCTGATACTCTCTTCTCAGCCTGGAATACAAAGAAAAAAAAGAAAGACTTGAAATAGCTTTGATAACTAGATATCATAGAAGTAATCAGTATAAAGTACAGTTGAATAAGGGAATGTAAAAAAAACAATAAATAAAAACGTTATCAATGGATACGTATACATGGTATTTTAAATTATCAAAGCATAGTAAAGGAAAACACTGAAACATCCTAGATACAATGGGGATGTTTAAGAATAAACAATTTGTTGCAAAGAGATACCAGTCACTTAAGTATATTCCCTAAGCACTTTCAGGTGAGTGGTTCTGTCCTGGGTCCTCTGAAGGTCACCTGGAAGTAAAAGCTGGACTCTGTTCTAAAAGAAGCTGACTACTCAGTTGGAGGGAAAACATGAGTACAATAAATATTAAATTGAATTAGAAAAATCTATGCCTTTTGATCCAGATATGCTACTTCTCAGATCTTAGCCTAAATAAACAATCATAGATACAACCACCTGAGTTTATAGAATCATTTTTAGAATAACTAACCTTAGAGAAATGACAAGAGAATTAATTTTAAAAGGTGACTACATACAGCAGAATTGTGTGCAGGCATTACAGTGACATACAGAAGACTATTTAATGACACGGAGAAATGTTTGTGGTTATATTGGGTGGAAAATCAAGCTAAAAATTAACAAACTTGGTATGATTGCCTTGGTGTTAAAAATACATACAAAAAGTTACTTACATGAAATCCACAACTAACATCATATTTAATGGTGATTATCAGAAACTAGACAAAGAC
>NW_006494609.1:7323475-7328628 GCF_000325575.1 Pteropus alecto
GGAGAGGTCTTCACTGGGGAATTTAAATAAAAGCCTCCAGATTGGAAAAGAAGAAGTAAAACTATCTCTATTTGCCAAATGTGATCCTGTATATAGAAAATCCTCTAGAAATTTACTAAAGAACTATTAGAGCTAATCAATGAGTTCAACAAGGTTGCAAGATATATAAAAATATGAATATTAATTATTATATTTCTATACAGTAGCAATGATCATATAAAAAATGAAATCAAGAAAACAATTCCACTTAAAATGCATCAGAAAGGATAAAATATTCAGGAATAAATTTAACAAAGAAGTTGTAAAACTTAAATTCTGAAAACTATAAAACATAATTGAAAGAAATTAAATACCTAAACCAATGGAAAAGCCATTTGTGTTCATGGATCAGAACATTTAATATTGTTACAATGACAATATTCCCCAAATTGATCCATAAAGTTAATACAATCCCTATCAATATACCAGCTGACTTCTCTGCAAAAATGAACAAGCTGCTCCTAAAATTCATATAGAAACACAAAAGATAGAGTAGCCAAAATAATCTTGAAAAAGAAAAATAAAATTGGAAGGCTCACATTTCCTAATTTCAAAACTGTGGTACCAGTATAAGCACAGACATAAAGACAAATGGAATAAAATTAAGAATACTGAAATAAACCCTTTTTTTATGGTCAATTGATTTTCAACAAGATTGTCAAGTCTACTTGATATTACTATTCCAGTGGTTTAAGTGACATATAGAAACATTACCTTTACCCTCGTCCACTTATAACTTTAATAAATGTTTTCTCTACATATGTTTAGAACCATATCAGACAGTGTAATAATTTTGTTTCAACCATTAAACATAATTTCTATTTAGAGAACTTCCTTTAGTTATTGATTTAAGGTAGATCTCCTGGCAACAAATTCTGTTTTCCTTCATTTTATTTTTTTCCCGTATGTATGTATGTATGTATGTATGTATGTATGTATGTATGCATGTATGTATGTATGTATGTATTTAAACAGTAAGGCGTATATCAGAGAACAGTAGCAACAGCAAACGCTCGTCTCACCTGGGGGAGGGTAGGACGTGCTGGCCAGGAGCCGCTGCACCTGCTCGGCAGTCAGGGAGGTGATGGGGGTGAGCAGCTTCTGCTCCCGGCTGGGCATAGTCCATGTTCATGAGTCTCTGTTTGTCCTGTTCATTTGTTGCTTTTAGGTCTATATCCCACATATAAGTGATATCATGTGATTTTCAACTTTTCCCATCTGGCTTATTTCGCTTAGCACGATTATCTTAAGTCCATCCATGTTGTTGCAAATGGCAGTATCTCATCTCTTCTTATGGCTGAGTAATATTCCATTGTATATATGTACCACAGCTTCTTTAGCCAATCATCTATTGGAGGACACTTCGGTTGCTTCCATGTTCTGGCCACCATGAATAATGCTGCTACGAATATTGGTGTGCAAATATCTTTTCGGATATGGGTTTTCAAGTCTTTGGGGTAAATACCCAGTAATTTTCCTTCATTTTAAAATCATCTCTGATTTCCCCCTTCATTCTTGAAGTATATTTTCTCTAGGAATGAGATTGGAGGTTGAAATCTCAGATTCCTAGACCCTGAGGGTTGCATGGAAAAGAGCAACAGCACCCCTGGATTTAAAGGATCTTGGGGTGTTTAGTGCTCACTAGAATGAAGCCCCAAAACACCTACTCGGCCAAAGATTTTTTGCATTAACACTTGTAAATAGGGAGGAAGTCTCAATTATAATAACTCATAATAAATTTACCATTATTCCTGTGGTATTGAAGTTTACAGCCCAATTTAATTTGATTTAAAAGGAATAAAGTAATATTATATGCCTTACACATCTAGCTTTGTAAATATACTGCACAGTTGTTGTTTTGTTTTTTAATTTTTACCTAATTCTGGCAGAGGAACAGAAACTCTTGACCCCAGAACAATTATATTTACTCTTTCTTTAATTTTTCTAATGTGTTTAATTTCTAGATCAATTTCTAGAGCCTTCTATGATAATTATATGTACTTGTTTTTTTTCTATTTTGGTCTTTCTTTTAAAGCTTTAAAATAAATCAGCTCTTCTTACAAAGCTAGCATTATACACTGTGGAACTACTTTGGCCTCGTATTCAAAAGAAATTTATCAAAAGCAACATGGGTTTCAAATGTGACATTTCCCTCACCTTACACTGGAATGTCATCTGTGACTTTAAAGGTAAAAATTCCTCTTTGTATACTCTTCCTTCCATGGTCTGGGAAATGCAGATATTACCTAGTCAATATGAATCTACCTCTGTAGTTTGACAGACATAGTGGACATTATTGGTTCCACCTGAGATATCTGGTGTACCATGTCCTCTTCCTGAGGTTGCACCTTCCATTGCTTTTTTGCTGAGTCCTGAGACCTCTGTTCTCCTCTTCTGCTTAAAATATGTTAAGCTATTTTTTGCTCTCATTTTTTCTAATTATTTTCCCAATTATCAATTTTAAAAATGTGGGGCACCTAAAAGATGTCCTTAGTTGTAAATATACTCTTGACTTACAGATATTCATCTCAAATCTAATCCCGTCTCTGTCTCCCAACGCCCGACCTGTATACCTCTCCTACTGAATATGGGAATCTCTCTGGGGATACAGCAGATGTGTCTCAGACACAATATAGACAAACCTGAAACCAACTGTTCCATTAAAATCAGCGTCTCCTCCCGTGGTTCCCATCTCAGGAAAGGGCACCACTATCTAGCCAGTGCCCACGCTATCTTCTTACCCCCTCCTAAATCAAAGTGCTACCAAGACTTAACACCTAAATAATACACAAAATTCTTTCCCCTCTCCTTCCCCACTGCGACTTTTTTCGTTTAGCATCCAATCATTTCTCGTCTAAAGCACTGTTACTACTGCCGCTTCTCCTTCTCTCCTTGTGCTACGACTGCTACTACTACTAATAAAACAATAACAAGAGCCAACATTCATCGAGCACTTTCTATTATCCAGGCACTGTTCTGAGCACTTAACAGGATTTGATTAATTTAATCTCACATAACCTTAAATGATAAGTTCTACTTTTATCCCCATTGTACAGATAAGGAAACTGAAGGCACTGAGAAAATTATATATATTTACCCCAAGTGTTACAACTAGTGAAGGGAAGGTTAGGGAATCAAACCCAGGAAATCCAGCTCCAGAGTCAGGAAACCACTGCCCTGTTGCCTCCGAACTCACCTTTACTCCCACCCTCCTCCAACCTTTGACTTCCAGCCTCCAGGACTGTGAGAAATAAATGTGGTTTAGGCGGCCATGGAATTTTATTACAGTAACCTGAACAGACTGATACAATGTGTGCGTGCCTACATACACAGATATATACGCACATAAACATATATCAATCCCGGGTCTGTCCTCGCACATAAACATATATCAATCCCGGGTCTGTCCTCGGGGAAACTGATTTAATGTGTGCTGCACAAACACTGGTGTTTCCTGGTGCTCAGAACGCTTGGAACTTCTAGGTTTTCTCTGCCTGGGACAAGTGTATGTTCTGAAGCCCACAGATTTTTACTATCCCCCAGAGCAGGACATCATTCTTCTTCTCTCCCCTTCATCCTTCACTTCTTTAGTTTTGGAGGCAGTGTGTGCTAGGATGAAAAAGAAGGTGGACTTTGGAGTCAGCCACACAGGTCTTGTTTATATTCCCACTCTGCCACTTCATGGCTTTGTGAGCTTGAGTACATCACTTCATCTTTCTTAGCCTCAGTTTGTCATCCAAAAAATAATAATTAAAAAAAAGAATAATACCTACTGTCTAAATAAGTCAAAACTAAATTAAGTTACATATATATATATATATATATACACACACATATACCTAGTATAGCACATACAGCTAAGCAAATGCCATTTATCCTTTAAAGTAAACAAGCCTTCCTCTCAAAGATCATATTATAAATGTAAAGGCTTCCACAAACTTCAGAATCATAACAAAATAAAGCAAAGTGTATTTTTGTCATTTCTGACAGATACATATAAAAGCAATAGAAAACGGAGCTTTTTTTTTCTTTTAGAGAATGTTTCCTCAATGACACAGCACAGAATATCTACATATTCACTAATAAATAGTATTAACCTTGACACTCCAATTATTAAAATATCAAGTGAAAACAGAACCTAAAATAATAATTTTAGAATGGGGTTTTAAGGGAGTTTGAAATATGTTCCAAAAACACAAAACAATATGCTTTAAGACAGTCTTACTTCTGTGGTGAATGAACACATGGACTTATATTTTATGGTTATTTTCCCCAAAGCTAAGGAAAATTTTGAGAGTTTAATTCTTTCATTTTGTCTTCTCACTCTGAGTCCTCAGAAAGTAACAAGAGGCATTAGACTACCTTCTGAATAAAAGGGTATATTACTCTCACTTTCATGAAAGACAATTTAGTTTTCTTCTACAAATTTTTAAAAATCAGCTTTTTAATGAATAATTTATCTACAATAACATCCACCAACCTTAAACGATCAATTTGTTGAGATTATCCAATCATGTACACAGTTATAGAAATACCACACAGTCATGATACAGAATATTTGCATCACTTCAAAAAGTTCTTTCTCCTTCTGCAGTTAATTCTCTTCCCCAAACTCCAGACTTTAAAATATGCTGGTCTGCTTTCTATCACTGTAGTTTTGACTCTTCTAGAATTTTAGGTAAATGCAATCATATAGTCTTTTGTATTTGGCTTCTTTTATTTAGCATAATGCTTTTAATGGGTCTTTGATTTGTTTCCAGTTCTTAGCTATTACATACAAAGTTTCTATGAATATTTCTGTATAATTTATTGTGTGGATATTAATATGTTTTTATTTCTTTGGATACTTAGGAGTGAGATTGCTGGATTATATGGTGGGTGGGTGTTTAACTTTATAAACAACTGCAAAACTGTTTGCCAAAGTGTCTGTACCATTTTTTATTCCCAAAAGCAATGTGCGAGCTGTGTGGTCATTTCACATCCTCACCAACAGTATTGTCAGTATGTTTTATTTTAGCCATTATAGTGTACCTATATAGTATCTATTTTTGGTTTTATTTTACGTTCCTCTGATAAATATAATTCTTTAATATTTTAATATTAATATTTATATT
>NW_006494609.1:7328665-7331887 GCF_000325575.1 Pteropus alecto
ATATTTTAATTAATATTTATATTATATTAATTTAATATATTTGATAGTTGACTATATTAAATTAACTTAATGATAAGTTAATATTAATATATTTAATCTTTTTCAGCAATATTACAGTTAATAAAGTATAGTTTAAAGTGTATATGAATTTCACATATTTTATAAATTCATTCCTAAGTACTTCATACTTTTATTGCTATTATAAATGATACTTTTTACATATCAATTTCCAATTGTTTATTGCTTATATATTGAAATACAATTATTCTTTTGTGCATTAACCAGACACCCTGCAACTTTGCTAAGTTCATATTAGTCAGCAATTTTATAAGGTTTTCCTTAAGATTTTCAAGATAAATATATTTGTGGTCTGAAAATAAAGCAGTTTTATTTACTTCTTCTTCCCCAGAAACCACACTTAAATCTCATATAACTTTATTTAACAACTCTTTACCATTACAGCTCTTGAAAAATTAAACTGTATTTGGACAACCCCTTTTTTTCAGAATAACATTTTTCATCCCAAAATATACTAGACAAATACACAATAAAAGGTGATAGTTCGACATTATACTCTTACTAATTTTCTAGTCAAGGAATATCATATGGAAGCAAATATAAATTGTGTGTTTATATAGATGAATGCAAAATGTTTTGCTTACGTACATATGCAGACATACAGATGTTTGGCTTTTATACATGCATGCAAAGTAGGAGGAATGGAAAAGTAACATCTACCACTCTTTTGTCTATATTGGATGTGTGTTATTTTCAGCTGTGTTTAAGAATTTATTCTTTATTTTGCCTTAACAGTGATTTTCTACACTATAACTTTTTTTAAAGCGTAGCTCGATTGCAACATCAGAACAAGCCCCAAAGTATTGCCAATTGTTTGCTGCAGGATTTCTGTTTGCTTCCTAACTATTCTTATTCCCATGAGTATCCCCCTTAGCAATGCTTTTCACCTTGGTAGCTGCAGTCTCTTTCAGTAATAGCAGCTGAATCCAGTTCTTCCAATACTGGTGAAATCGTCCTCATCACCCACTTCCTGGCCCTCAACACACACACACACACACACACACACACACACACACACACGATGATGGCACCAGCTAAGCAGAGGCACTTTGTCAGAAGTCTGAATCTCAGCACTTGAGCCCATTTCTCCAGCTTCTAGGGATTAAAATTTCCAACCTTTGTCCCCTGCCCCCAGCACTAATGGTGGTAGCTGCTTCCTGCAATTGTTACCTCTGTGACACCTTAGAGTTTTCTCTCTTTCTTCTCTCTCTCTTTCTCCTTCTTTCTCTCCTTCTCTCTCCCTCTCCTTTTTCTGTTACATACATAATAATTTTAGACATAATTAATAATTCACTAAATTAAATAATTTGTTTAAAAACTGATATGCTTTGTATTTGATGAACCCTAACTAATAAAGATACTATCACTAGGAACAGTCTCATGAAACAGACCATTAACATAGCACTTATGGTTAATTTTGTCATTTTTGTGGGCTTGCATGAGTGTTAAGCTACTTGTTAATGGGAAGTGGATTGTTAGTGATCCATGACATGCATTGGCATGTGATTAATCCAAGCATCACTTGCGATTGATTGTGGTGACTGAGCAGGTCCTTGGGAAACCAAATGGTTACTGTCCCTCAGTACTGTGGTGTGGGATCCATCCTCTGAGTCACTGGAACATTTACAGAGAGGACATGGGGAATGCTTTGGAAGTATTATAAGGGTATTAGACCAAGGAGGATGGAACAGAATTTTGGAAAGGACCAAACTTGTTGATGGTGATGTATTTATGAGTGCTTTCTGGATCGAATGTGTTGATAGTAAGTGGTTCTAATAGTTCATTTTGGTTGAGTGACACTTGACTCTGAGAGTCTTCATTTAATGAGATTGAGACACCAGAATATCCCTGTCAAAATGTAGAACAGCAGATCCAAAAGTCTTGGGGAGATAAAGAATGTTAGAACAGATTTATCATATGCGACCTACATTCCCACACCACCACCCTTGACCCACAGTACATTCCCCGAGAGAGTTCTAAGGATACTCTTCTCACATTGGTGAGGAGAGAACCAAAACCTTGGGGAAGCTCTCTGGTTGCTGTCCTTTGTAGGAACGGAAGTGGGAGATGCTGCCCTGAGATGTGCTCCCTGCTCTTCAATGGGAACCTGCAGTTGCAGAGGCCAAGTGTCAGTGCTTAACCAACAAAGACATTATGGATGCATTTACCATAATGGGCAGAAGGAATAAACTGGTAATCAGTGAGTTTCAACTTGCAGATACCTTTGGCAGTAGCAAATTGATTAGTGTCTCTAGGAATGAAATACAGAGACAGCTTACTAAAATGTTACTTGGTCTTTAAAATAAGAACAATTTCAAGTCTAATAATCAGGCATGAGTTAATACAATGTAGTGTCATAGACTCTCACTCAGTTTCTACAGAGAAGCCTAGAATCCCTTGGTTAAAGGAGGAGAAGCTAAGTTCATTTGAAGGTAGAGCCTACTACACTGCCACATGTATATATGTGTATATATACATATATGTATTGTAGGTATTTATTAGCATGACCGTGCTATGAGAAAAGGACACACCCAGATCCCTTGGGAATTATGAGGCACTGGCTTTGAACTAACTCTGACTTCTAGGAACCCTAAATGCCACTTGGTCTACCAGTCATATTGGGGTTTATGGTGGTCATGTAGCAAATGAAGTTAACAGTGGTATGCTGAAGAAAGATATTAGAGATATAATTTTGGAGTTATTAGAATATACATTAATATTTGGAACCCAGATACAAGATGACATCACCAAAAAGTGGTGCAGAGAGATAAAAGAAGTCCAAGGATTAAGCCATACGATACTTCAAATTTTAGACATTGATGAGATGAGAAGGAACTAGCAAAAGAGATGGAGAGACAGTAGCCAGAGGTAGAGTAGGAATATCAGGTACGCGTGGTGTGCTGGAAGCAGGGGAAGGAAAGAGAATAAACAATCGTGTCAAATGCTACAGAGCAGGCACATAGGAAAAGAACCAAGAGATGACAACCAGATTTTAGCCGTGCTGATGACCAGGAGAAAAGGAGTTTCAGAGCAGGGGTTGATGCCAAAGCCTGATTAGAATGGGTTCAAGGTAAAAACGGAGAAGATACATTGAAAACAGCAAGTGCAGATAACTTTCAAAAGGAGTTTTGCTGTAGAGGGAAA
>NW_006494609.1:7331918-7348946 GCF_000325575.1 Pteropus alecto
AAGAGAGAAATAGGGAAGCAGCTGGAAGAAGTAGTGAGGTCATGAGAATATTGTCTGGTTGTTGCTGTAAGATAAAGAAATAAGAACACGTTTTATGCTGATGGAAATATTCCAATAACAAGGCAGGAATATGATGATGTAGAGAGAGAAAGGAGAATTGTCAGACCGATGCCTTTGGGTAGGAGAAAGGAATGGAACTTACTGCACAAAGGAAGGGATTAGACTTAGCTTTGAGCACAGATAGTTTACCCACAGTAACAGGAGAATGTAAAAAATTATTAGTACAGGTTTAGGACATATATAGAAATAATCTGCAAATAATATAGTTGGCTTTTATAAAATTAAAAATATTCTTATAAATGTATAAAGTTGAAAAAACACTGGCAAGTTTTATCAAGAAAATAAGAGAACATTTTTATAAGCAAAATAAAAAATAAAATAGAAGACATAACTAAAAATGTTGCAGTTATTTCAAAGATAATAAAAGAATGTCATGGCCAACTTTATGACAACATATTTGAAAGCAAATTCTAGGAAAATGCAGCTTAGTAAAATCAACCAATGAAGAAACAGAAAATTAATGGTCTTATGACTATTTTTAAAAATTGAATCTGTGGTTTAAAATTTTCCTACAAAATAAACTTATACTTAATGATGAAGCATTCAAACAATTTCCATTGAGATTAAAAATAAAAATAAGAAGAAAATAAGCTATTACCATTTAGATTCATTAATGTTCCCTTTTTGTCTGGTTTCTTTCACTTGTAGTTAATTTCACATCCTAGAAATCCTCATACTGATGGACCTTCACAAAGTTTCTCATTCTGGTCCTGATTTTGCTGCCCCATGCTAGAAAGTTGTGCTTTTAATGAATCACATTCTCCTCAAAGAGCCTGTTGCCGAACACCACCTTTCCTTTTCACAGACTTTGTTTAGCCGAATACAGCACATTGTTACAAAATCATGGCTACGGATGTGGTTTCCTTCTGAGCCATATAGGCTTTGTGTTATTCTATTTCTATAAACTGCAGTCTTGTGCACCAGCTAGCTGATGTTAGCTTTTGATCTCAACAAAGAGTTGGTGGATAGGTCAGCCTTATTCAAGCGACTGCAAGAAAGGCAATTCAAAGAACAAGTTGACAGATTATCAGGAGAGACAACACAAGTAGCAAAACTTCTAATAGATACATCTCCTCTAGTGCAGTCAAACAACTAACACTGACTCCAGTATTTTCTTTGTACTTGGCATTTTTATCAGCGTTTTACATGTATTGGGTCATTTAATCCTTAAATCCCCACGAGCTTGATGCTATTAAATATTTTTATTTTATACAGAGGAAACGGAGGCATGGAGACAGTACAGTCACAGAGGAAATGGCACAGCACAAGAGAACATGGACTCTAGAGACAGATATACTGAAGAATTCCAGCCCTGAAATTTTAGTATTGCCCAGTTTGCTTGCTGGTTAAATAGACTTTTGTGAAATAAATACCATAAAATAACAGCACCAGCCCACAAGATTGTTGTGTGGCTTAGACAGATACAATGCATGCAAAGTGCTTAGCAGAGTGACTAGTCCAAAGTTAATAAATGGTAGCTACAATAATCATTATCATTATTATTATTACCATGACCAAGCTGTTAATACTTTCAACTATTATTACTCTGAGTCAATTACTTGAAAGTAAAATATTTCCAAACATCCTAATCAAAATGAGCTTGTGTCACTTCTAAATATTGGACATTTACGAAGCATGGCAGATTAATAGTAATTGAAATACATTCTGATTTTCCACCAAAAGTGTTCATTTATACCCCGTCATTAAGAGTTTTTACTTACAACATTTTAAGACAACTAATTTTCCTTAAAACACATACAGAAAGAAACATGCCTAATATTTTAGTCCAGTGACAAATGTGTTCCCCACCTGGGTATTATCTGACAGTTAATTCAACTCCTTGATCAACAAGTCCTGCTTTACTTGTTCAGTTCAGCCAACTCCCATTTCTTTTACTTTTTTCAGCACATAATGTGATAAATGTTTCCACTGCCATGTGCTTCACAGGGTAACTGTGAGGTTGCCAAGGCACACACACATAAAAGTCTCACCAGGAGGAGATGAGGAGGAGGGTAATACAGCAAGGCTGCCACAGCATTCTGGAATTCTTTATGGCTAGAGAAACTTGAAGGCTTGCTATTGAATACAGTTAACCTCATGGTAACTTTTAGTGCAACTGCTTCCTCCCCCATACATCTGATCACAACCAAGGATATAAGGTGAAGACCACCAGCTTGCCACATGCCCTTGCATACCATTTGACAAAATCAGCCTTGCTATTTGCATCTCTCCCTACCCCCATTCCAGCTCAGGATTAGTGCAATGACCTTTTGTAATTGGATGACATGAATTCCTGTCTGGAATCTTATTCTGAATTGTAGTTACAATCATATGACTGTAAGAAAATACTCTGGGCTGTTAACATCAGGCAGCTGGAAGGGTAAACTAAGGTAGGAATCCTTGTTCTACAGAGCTGCCCTTGGCTCTTTCTTTGTAACAGAACAAAACTGGAAGCACTGTCTAGCCTCGTGGGGAAATAAAGATGAGCAGTTGGCTACTGTTGCCCATAATCATCAAGTCCTTCTCAAATACCAACGTGGAAGATGGTTCTACTAATTTTAGCCTGTTCTTGGAAACAAGAAAGAGTGAGCAGGGACCTTAGTCTAGGCCCACTAATCTCTGTTTTCGGTTTATTGCCCCAGTCATTGGCATTTAGGGTCTATCACATCACTTGCCTGTCTCTCCCTCAATAATATCTGCTCCGACACACACAAACACCGAGCCCTCAATAACATCTGGCAATACTGTGATGTCTCTTTTGTTGACTCACTCTTCCATTCATCATGAGTAGTACGCCCAGCTCTCTACTGTCCTTAAATCTCTAGCCTCCCACACCTGCCCAATCCTTTTCAATCGGGGACCTCATCTTCCTCCTTTACAGTGAACACTGAAGCCTTTGCAAAGAGTAAACCTAAAAGGTACATGCATTGACACATGTCGTATCCTTCCAGAGTGAAGAATAGATGATCTCTTTATTTAAAAGGATAATCTATCCATCTGTACCGTGGATCCTCTGACAGTCCTGCCTTTTTAAGAACCTAGTCCTGTGGATGCTCAACCACATTAATTCATTTTCATCCTTTTTTTCTCTGTGGCCTCTTTGCCTTCAATGTTTAATCATTCTTAAGTTTCTCTTCTCTTAAAAAGAAAAAAAAATCTTCAACTTATTTCTCCCACCTGTTACCACTCTATGTTTTTATTCACAGTCACTACTTCTATTTTCGTCCCTTTCGTCCCTTTATTAGCTCCTCGGAATCTTGTCTCCCAGCCTACCACAAATCCCCTAAAACAGTTCTCGCCAAGGTCAACAATGACCTCAATATCACCAAATTTGGTCTAGCTCTGTTTACCTGACTTTTCTATGGTATTCGACACGCTCCTTCCTGTTTGAAATATTCTCTGTTCTTGATTTCAGGTCACGTCTATCTCCTGTTTCCTCCAACCATAGATATCTCCACCTCTTTTCAACTTCCCCAACTCATCCTGCTCAACCTCACCAGTAAATGATGGAATTTCCTAAAACTTAGTTCAAGGTTCTCTTCTCATATAAACTTCCCTAGATGATTCCAACTGCTCTGCACATATTTATTTACCATTGATATGCTATTTAAGCCAAATTAACCTTGCTGCTAGGTT
Source organism: Pteropus alecto (assembly GCF_000325575.1). NCBI lineage: Eukaryota > Metazoa > Chordata > Mammalia > Chiroptera > Pteropodidae > Pteropus > Pteropus alecto. The sequence goes on from NW_006494609.1 coordinate 7,335,675, forward strand.
AATATCTATATCCATATCTATACAGTTAACTACACATTCATCCTTGTTCACACATTTCAGAGGCACCTTAAATCTAACTTGTCCAAAACCCATCTCAATTTCTTCTTCCAAAACTGTTTAATCTGAATGTTCCCCCATCTAATAGTACTACTATATATCCAAGAAGGTATTATTTTTGATACCTTCTTCTCCTTTAACTGTCACATCCGATCTAGAATCTGTTTCTCCTTAATAGAGAGAATCGCTATTTCTCTTTGGTCATGTTGCCTTAAAGAACTTCTGGTTCTAGGAGAGAATTATATTAAAATAACACTTTCAGTTCTCTTTCCATCCCTCCTCTCCTCACCCTCCTCAGAGGAGAAGAAATAAATTGCCTTATTGATGAGTTTAGTAGAAGGAGCCAGGCCATTCTGTATTTCCCTCTTTGGCTGTTTATGTTGCAACAGTGGGCACATTCTAAAACACAGAGAAATAATAAACATAACCAAAATATGCAAGACTTGTACATTATAAACTACAAAACATTATTGAGAGAAATTAAAGAACTAAATAAACGGAAAGACATCCTATGTTCATGGATCAGATTATTTCATATTATTAACATTTACCTGCAAATGATCTACAGATTCCCTACAAATTTTATTGAAATCCCAGCTGGTTTCAATATAGAAATTGACAAACTATTAATAAAATTCCTATGAAAATGCAGAATAGTCAAAATAATCTTGAGAAAGAAGAACAACATTGGAAGATTCATACTTCTCAATTTTAAAATTATTAAAGAACTATAGTAATCAAGACAGGGTAGTACTGCCACAATGAAAGACAAATAAATCAGTGGAGTTAATAATTCTAATTAAGAATTCCTAAATAAAACTTCCTGTTTATAGTCAATCGATTTTCATCAAAGGGACCAACACAATTCAATAGAGGAAAGAATAGTTTTTCTGATAAATGGTTCTGGAACAATAGATATCTGCATGCAAAAGAATGAAGTTGAACACCTACCTCATATTATATATAAAAATTAACTAAAAGTAGATTAGAGATCTAACTGTCATTGATAATTTAAAAATGGATTTAATAAACTATAAAACTCTTAGAAGAAAACAAAGGCATAAACTTCTATGACCTTGGGTTAGCAATGATTTATTACATATTACTCCAAAAGCACAAGCAGCAAAAGAAAAATTGCATAAATTGGACTTCATAGCAATCAAAAACTTCCATACTTCAAAGGCCACCATGAAGAAAGTGAAAAAGACAACCCACAGAGTGGGAGAAAATATTTGCAAATTATGTATATGTTATAAGAGATTTCTATCTAGACTATATAAAGACAATCTCTTACAACTCAACAATGAAAAGATAAATACCAATTTTAAAAAGAGCTAAGAATCTGAATAGTTCCCCAAAGAAATTATTCAAATAGCCAATAAGCACATGAAATGATACTCAACAATATTAGTTATCAGAGAAATGCAAGTTGAAATCACAATGAGATAATATTTCACACTCACTTGGATGAATATAATAATAAAAAAAAAAACCCAGACAAGTGCTGGTGAGGGTGTAGAGATATTAGAGCCCTCATACATTGCTGGTAGAAATGTAAAATAGTGCAGCCACTTTGGAAAACCATCTGGCAGCTCCTAAAATATTAAACAAAGAGTTACCATATGATCCAGAAATTTCACTCTTAGTTATGTCTCAGAGAAATGAAACTATGTGCACATGAAAACTTGTACATGAATTTCATAGCAATATTATTCATCATAGCTCGAAGTGAAAACAACCTAAATGCTCATCAACTGATGAATAAACAAAATGTGGTACACCCACACAGTGAAATACTATTCAACAATAAAAAGGAATTAAGGACTACTACGTGCTGCAACACGGATGACCCTCAAAAACATTAGAGTATGTGGAAGAAGCCAGTCACAAAAGACCACGTATTGTATAACTTCACTTACATTAAATGTCTAGAACAGGCAAATCTATAAAGACACAATTACATCATGTGCAATTATGTTGAAAAACACTGAATTTTTCACTTTAGACAAGTAAATTTTATGGTATGTGTACTACGTTCCTATCTTCGAAGTAAGCAAACTCACACATCTCTTACCTTTAGTACCCTGTCAAATCTTTCTAACCCAATCAGAAAAGGTTCTCTGCTTTTAAGAACTCATGTCATGAGACTAAGCCCACTTGGATAACTCAGGATACAATACCCATCTCGAGATCCCTAACCTTAATCACATCTGTGAAGTTCTTTTCATCAGAGAAGATAATATATTCAGAGGTTTCAGGGTTAAGTTATGGACATCTTTGAGCATCTGTTAGTTTGCCTATCACGCTTTGTAAATTGTTATCTCAATAAATGTTTTTTAAAAAAAAGCATGTGCATTCTGCCCTTCTGCTTCCAGGTGGACTCATACCAGAGTCAGAGCCCAGCTTTGGCTTGCAGAGGCGGTTTGGAAGCCCATCTCTCTCTCTCTCTGTCCCTGTGATGGGACCTGCACAGATATGAGATACCAATCCAAGGAAAGTGGATCTATGGGCTATAAAACTCCCTTAGTGGGTCATTTCACATTCTAGACTTGGACAGAATGCATTAGGAAAGAATTGGTCACACACCTAACCTTCCCTTGAATGATGTAATTGTCTCATGGGTCAACTTTCCTCAATTTATTCCAAACTCAGAGGATAGAGAAAGAGGATAAACTGCTGTCCCCAGAAGCTCAAGCATTAATTTTGTCTTCTGGATAATGCTCATAAACATCAATTTTACTCCATCTTTACTGTCACCACCTTACTTTAAGCCTCAATCATGGCTCAACAAGATTATTAAAATGACTGCTTTGCATATTTTCTCTTCTTCTAATCCATTCTCCTAACATGCAGCCAAAGTAACCTTATTAAAATGCAAATCTCACCATGCGATTCTGCTGCTTAAGCCTCCACTTTGCTTCTCATTACTATGGGGATAAAAAATTTTAAATGTCCCACATACTTTGGCTTCCAACCCCAGCGACAGCCTCCACTTAAGCCATTCGTCTCTTGATCATCACATCTCGAAGCCCTCGTGTGCTGCTTTTTTTTCCAGGTGATCTTCCTGTCCTCTCGGTCTTCACCTGGACAATTCCATCATAGCCCACAATGTCTGATTAAACTTCCCTTCCCAGAACTCCCCTCAAAGAAAACTTACCATTGTGCACTTTTCTTTAGTGTCTTTTTCCTTTGAGAAACTTATAACTTTTATTTAATATTAATTAATATTATCCATCACTTTCAATCCCAACTGGTACATTAACACACCATTACTAGTGTAAGAAAGAAAGTCACAATGGCGTTCCCACTGTCCCATGACTATATGATAACTGAAGAGAAATCACTCTGGGAAAGATGGCACAACTCAAAAGACTTGTTTTGCTATAATTTTGTACCCTTTGTCAGGTGGTAGAATATGCATAATAGGACTATGCAGACACCCATAAAAAATCATAAATAAGTCCATGAAAAAATAGCCATATTATAGAAATTAATATTTCAATATTTCATATTTGTTTTTTCTGCTATTTTCATAACACAATAATAAACAATCCAATTTTTAAATGATTGGAATCATGGGGTTAGAAGGGACTTCAGATTATCACTAATGATCTTATTATTATTTATGTGGTAGCATATAAAGAAGCAGAGTAGACAGCGAAAAAGCCTTTAAATTTTAAGTCTCAACTATGCCACCTGGTAGCTGTGTGACTTGAGGTAAATTATTTAACCTCTCTTAGCCTGCATTTCTTTATCTGTAAATAAGAACAGATTATAATACCTAACTCAAATGGCTATAAAAAGTAAATTATGATATTTTGAAGCAATTAGCACAGATCGTTAATGTTAAACACACACAATAATGTTAAACACAATAATTCTAGACTTGTAGATTTCATGAAAATTTTATATATAAAATATATGCACATTACGTATAAAATAGATTACATATGTAATATATAAAATATAAAAGTACTATATATTCAAATATACATATCTTGTTTTAGGTAAGACCCACAGGATGTGATGTTGCTTATTTTGTCAAATATTGTGAAAAAAAAATTATAGGACAGCATAGTTTCTCAGAAGAAAAGACATTTTAATAACAAAAAGTTGTTAAATGTAAAGTATATTTTTACATTTAAATTGACTACATTTAGCTTTAGTTATGCATTTCTCTACAGAAGGATAAAACTTGATCTCAGCCTCTCGCTCACTGATTTATGAGCTGGTTGGTCTTGGAGACCTATGCTGTAGTAGATATTTCATAAATGTAACTTGAACCTAAACCCATTCTAAGGCTCCAAATAGTCTAAATCATTCAGGACCAATTCTTGCCTGGGCTCTTTAAGTTCTCAAGAAGAGACTCTCTTGTGTCTCATGGCATATCTAAATCTATATATGCCATATAAGACTAACCTTTCATATATTTTCGAGTAAACTCATGCCTATTGTTTTAATGGCAGAAGAGTATGATTCCTGGTAGGAGTTTTTTAATTTAATAAATATATACACACACTTTTCAGCTGGTTAAGAAAATTCCAGCTAGGATGTACCAGTCTACTTTAAAGTAGATTTGAAGGACTTTTTAAATATGAGATTAAGACCCTAGGTAATGAAGGTACAGAGATACCACAGAATATTTGAAAGATGACTCAGGACTATTGTGGAATATAGCTTGTAAAACTTTTGGAAAGCAAGCTGGCAACACCATAGTAAAAATATTTAAATATTTATACCTTCCAACTTGCATAATAAATTATCCATAATACAAGTCTTTACAAACAAAGATATTCATCTTATTTTTGATTAAAACTTGAAAAAAATCCTAAAAATTCAAAAGTAAAATTCAACATACACACACTACACACACATACATGATAGAATATTATAGAATTATGAGTGTTCATAAAGAATTTTTAGTTATATTATATTATAGGCATTTTCTCATTTACAGTAGTCCTCCCTCATCCATGGAGGATACACTCCAAAACTCCCAGTGGATACCTGAAACTGCAGATATTACCTAACCCTATATTGTTTTTTCCTATACCTACATACACACCTATGATAAAATTTAATTTATAAATTAGACACAGTAAGAGATTAATAACTAATAATAAAATACAATTAAAATACACTGCAATAATAGTTACATGAATGTGGTTTCTCTCTTTTCCTCCACTAATTTTTTAAATTTTTATTACATTTATTGGGGTGACATTGGTTAATAAAATTATATAGGTTTCAAGTGTACTATTCTCTAACACATCATATGTGTATTGCATTGTGTGTTTACCACCCAAAGTCAAATCTCTTTCTTTCTCCATATATTTGTCCCCTTTTCTACTTCCAATAATTTTTATTTTTTTATTTTTCAGTCAGAACATATTCCCAAATCTGTGTATCCATCCCTTACCTCCAGTAAATGACTTGATATCACTCATTTCAGGGGATCCCTTGCTGAAGTCTGCCTATAGGCTCAGTACTTTCTGGCATGACACATTCTATCAATTGGAACACATTTCTGTTCATGTCTTCCACCCATAAATTTAATGCCTTTTCCATCTTAACTAAGCACTTATGCACTGTGGCTGTAACTTTTGCAGTTGGAGGTGTGACAGCAAAAATAGCACAAATTTCTTTTTCCTTCTTCACAATTTCATGAATAGAAAATTCATTCTTACCATAGATCTTAGGAACCTTAGCACACAATTTTTTTCTTTCCTAATTAAGTCGAGAACTTTCACCTTTTCACTTAAAAAAAGCAGTTTATAGCTTCTTTTTGGCATATCCAAATTGCTAGTATCATTACTCTTGTCCTTTGGGGTCATTATAAGTAAAATAAGAGTCACTTGAACACAAGCACTGCAATACCACAACAATCAATCTGATAACCGATGTGACTACTAAGTGACTAATGGTCAGGTAGCATATGGAGCATGGATATAATGGACATAAAGGGATGATTCACATGCAGGATGGAGCGAGACTCATGAGATTTTATCACACTACTCAGAATAGCGTACAATTTAAAACTTGTGAATTGTTTATTTCTGGAATTTTTCATTTAATATTTTCAGACCAAGGTTGACCATGGGGAACTGAAACTACAGAAAGTGAAACTGTGGATAAAAGTGTGCTATGTTCTAGGCCGGAAGACAGCAAACTATAACAGCCCATGGGCCAAACATTCTGCCCTCTGTCTGTGTATGGCCCATGAGCAAAGAAATAATTTTTATATTTTTTAATTATTAAAACATTTCAAGATAAAAATATTTTGTAATATCAAAAAAATACATGAAATATAAATTCCAGTGTCTATAAATAAAGTTCTATTGGAACACAGTCAAGATCATATGCTTCTGCATTGTCTGTGGTTTATTTGGTACTACACAACTGCAGAGATGAATAGTTGTGAAAAGAAATGATATTGCTCATGTTGCTTAAAATATTTATTGAGTGGTTCTTTATAGTAAAAAAATTTACCAAACCCTGTTCTGGGAAATGGTGCTATTTGGTGATGGTTTAATCCCAAAGGTGGTTCCTCTACGCTATCCCGCCCCACCTCCCCCGCCCCACTGATGTTCATACGGAGTGGAGGTGAAAGGCAGCACATCAAAGTGTTAACGGTGGAAAATTACCTTTGAGAGAACATCATCTGAGCTGTGACAGACATTTAATATTTTTTAAGTGAATGAATGCATACAGAGGGATTCACAATGAATCAGTGTTTTTTAAAAGTCCTATGTCAGTCTGTCCCTTGCCACTCCATTGAAGAAGCCAACAATTGCTTTGGGAACTTTTGGATTCCTTACTGTGGGGAGATGCTCTGGTTTAAGAATTTCTAGAGTCATGGAATAATGGGGAAAGACTCTTCTCTCACCGAAATCTGGTTTCTGAGAGGGCTTTCCTGACCCTACTGAGTTTGACAGGCCACCCTGACCAGTGGAATTAACCATGCTTCAAGCAGGGGCTATGAAATAAGAACTTCTGGTATATTAACTTGTCTCTAGACTTGTGCCACTAGCCATACGTGGCTATTTAAATTTATATTCAAATTATTTAAAATTAAATAAGATTAATATTTTAATTCCTCAATCACACTTTTAAGTACTCAATAACCACACATGGTTAAGGGCTTCTGTTTTGGATGGCTCAGAGTAGATCATTTCTATCATCATAGAAAGTTCTATTGAACAGTGCTGCTCCAGACAGTAGAACAACTCTTTTATGCAATTGATGATATTGCATAGGATTGAGCATTTTTGCCTTACATCATCTGTGTAATTTATTAAGCTAAGCTTCTGTTCCCAGTATTTTCTATGGCAACATATCTCTAAATTGAGAAATCACTGAGACTGAAGATTTGCCATCCAAAAGTCTGTTTTCTAAATTTCAAAACTCTATGTGTATCTCTCTTACCTAGGCTTGTGATCCAAAACTTAGAAGTGGCTCCTCATCTCACATGAGAAACTCGAAGGCTGGTTTTTCACTGAATATAATTCTTATTATGCAATTATGCTATACCAAGGTCTGTGAGTATACATTAGCAATCATTTATTTCTCTGTGATGTGTTTAAAGCCTTATGGGCTATAAATCAAGTAATTATGAATGTTTTCTGGCTTGCAGCTTTACTTATACCACTGTTCTCTACACCCAGGGCCTTCTGACCAAGCCTCTGAGAGTACTTCACATCTCTGTACTCATTAGAACATCTCATTCTCCTAGATGGATGACAGGGGTTAAGTCTACTCACAGATGGAGAGACCAAAGGAAAGAAAATTACAAGGTTGTGTGTGACATTGACCATTCTAAGAACTGAATCCACGAAACCAATAGTAACTGACCCAGTCCTCACAGTGATGATTTGACCTTTGAAGAACATTCCTTACCCGAAATTCCTTTACAGGCTTTTTTGGTTTTTGGTTTTTTTTCCAGATTCATTTTCTGCATTTATGGAAAAGAGCAATTCTTTTCCTTTCTTTTTTTTTCTTCTTTTACTAATTAGAAAAGTGCTTAATGTTCATTTAAAAATTTTTAGCAAGTATAAAGGAGAAAAAAAATCCAGAAACCAATTGCTAGTTAATTCCGCTTTTTTTTTTTTCTTCATTCCAGAACTATTTAGAAATGCAGCTTTCCACTTTACCTCTTGGTGCTTACTTTTCTCCCTTTCTATAAATCTGACAGATAACATAGTATGTTGGAAACAGCATAATCTTCGGCATCAGACCAACCTGTGTACAAATCCTGGCTCTGACACTGTGTGAAGTTGGGTAAATCATTTAAACTCTCTGAGTTCCATTTCCTTATATGTAAAATCAGTGTACTTATAGTAGCTCTGCAGGCTTTCTAGCAACAAACTACAGAAATGATCCCTGAAAGTATAGTCTTTCTGTAGGTTTTCTAAGGATTCAAATAATCTCTGCTATTTAGGGCACTATCTAGGCTGTTTGGGACACAAGACAATGAGTTCCACCCAAATCGTTTCTCTGCACCAACTTGGAGCAACACAAATGAGCAGAATTTTTTTTTAATCATAAAAAGAAGTTTGGAACAGGGAATCAGGGAATGTGAGCCCCTGGGGTAGTGCCCAAGTTTTTCCATGATTCAGGGAGGGAAGACAGATTTTTTTCTTTTTCCTGGGCCAGGCTTGCAAATCCCCAAGTATGCCACCAACTACAAAACATCCCATGTTAATACACCATTCAGAGCAATGATTGTTAGGTTCTCAAGTAAAGTTGTAGACTCAACACAGAAGAGGATGTATGCAAGGCAGGTAGGGCTGTGTAATCTTAAATTACAGTTAGTTAAATGGGAGCCTTTGAGAAATGATTAGGTTTATCCATAGTATTTAGAGGTCTCTCTTGCCAACTCACATACTACTGCCACAATAGGGATGAAGGAATCATGGAACCTTCTATACAGCCTTGCCAATTCTCTTTTTTTCCAGGCTGATTATTCAGTTTGGAAATTAACCCAGATTCCTTGTTTCTCTTTCTGCTTACTTTCCTCCACTGTTTTCTGATCAATTCGCTTATTAGAAGCTCTGCCAGAGGGTAGAAAGGAACATGTTCAGGAAGCATTGAGTCAATGTTTCATTGTTTTCTAGTAACACAGATAAAAGTTATTTGGAAGACTATACTCTAAGACTGTCCTTTGCTCCTGATTATGCAAATGACAGATCAATCAAAGCCCTGGTAGAATTATCTTGTTTTCTACAGCTACATGCCATTCTTTAGAACTGGACATTCAAGAGCTATCATCTCCTTTTTCCCTCATTACCATGAACAAATTAAAATCTGGGTATACCAAAACTCTCCCAGAGGCTGTATATTTATTTTTAGCTCCACACATTGATCTAAAACTAGTTTAGAAAAAAAAAAAAAAAAGTGAATTTTATCTTTCAACTAATGAGAACAATTTATAACATATTGAATAACTTAGAGGGTTTCCATTGTATTGTAAAGTCAGCAATTGATATAGCTTACTTTCCTGCCTTACGACCTGATTTTATGAAAAGTACAGTTGTTTGGGAAAAGTTTTAAGAACATTGTTTTCTAACCACCTCACCACTATGCAATATTTATTGTTACTGCAGAGATATTTTTTCCCCGTAGGCCCAGCTTGAGATCATTTTATGCCCTAAAACACATCACAGTATGCCCTGGAGCGTATCTTGGGAATCAGAAGTGAATCTTTAAATCACCTAATTTTACATTTCAGTAACTATGGTTTGGTCAGTATCTGTGCAGAACACACACTGAGGCAGAGGTTAAAAACACAAAGACAAAACCTCAGACTCAGTGGAATAAATAATTTGACTTTAGGTGGAAAGAGTCTGTAATTTTTGTCGACTTTGTCTTTCAAAATACCCCTTTCAAAAAATATTAGCACCTCAACATACATAAAACGACACCCTCCTCTAACCAAAGTATTTTTAAAAATAATTAGTCACTGTCTTTATTATATGTGAGTGGTCAAATAAACAAGATATGCCTGCTTCTAAATGATTTATCACTTCTGATCTTTATTTGTTCAATTTGAAGATTTTTGCTTTTCATATTGCCAGTGAGCCCTTGGAAGCTAAAAATGAGATCCAGTTACCAAGATCTAGGTAAGCTATCTATTTGGAATTTTTTTTTTTTTTGAATGCTCAGGTATGCAGATCCAACTATGACCATAAAACTACCTTTATTTTATTCTTAAAATTATAAAAAATGTACATGGACTTTGGCAAACAACAAAATTTGCCATGGGATCTTCATCGGTTTAATCAGGCCCAGTTTTTTGTCCTGAAAAGTGGATTTAGAAATACTTACTTCATAGGATGGTTGCAATCTAACACAGGTCTCAGTGTAAACATCTGAGAATTTTGCCTGTCATGCAAGAGACAATTAAATACTCTCTTTATAAGCAAACTGGAAAAGTTAATTGAATACCTTCTTATTGTGTTATAGGCAAGACGGTCTCATTTGGAAAAAGAAATGCCTCTAGGATATATCGGGTTTTCTGAAGTGTATAAAGAAGCAAGTTTTTTTCTTTTTTTTCTCTTTCTTTTTGCTTTAGTTTTGATTTAGCTGTGTTTGAGGTCCTTCTATACACCACACATTAAGCTAGGCATTGGTATTTATTTCCTTCTGGACTACAGCAGCCAAGGCTGACTCCCTATTATTATCCATTTCATCCCCAAATCATTGGCCCAAGTAAACACTGATGATTCCATAGCTTCCGTAAGTGATGGGTTTGGGAGAAACAAATTTTGGTTAAAAAGGTATGGGGCAAATTTGGAAGACAGGACACTTGCTAAGAGACTGCCACCTGTTGTAATAATTTCTCTTCTATCTCTGGACTGGGTCATTTTAGGAGATATAGCAGCTATCTGTGACTAGCATGAAGATAAAATCCAGGGATGACAGAGGGCACTCTTTGATGATACTCCTTGAGTTGCTAAAACAACAAACGCTGAAGTCCGCTCTTCTGCTGGATTTCTTATATGTGAAATAAAACATGTCCTTGTGTAAGTCAGTCTGGATCACTTGGATTTAACAAGTCAAAACACCATTCTAACTAAAATTGTTCCCTTGCTTCTACTAGTTCCTTTTCCCTCACAGTTCTATGGTCAACACAGTAGCCAGAGTGATCTTTTAAACTACTGTCTTCTCATTTCCTGGCAAAAAAACCATCTGGTGGCCTCCAATAACCCTAAGAATAAAATCCCAAATCAGTACCAAGGTTTACAGCCTTTCATAAGCAATTCTATAGCGGCCTCCAGGAGAAAGGACAACAGCATCCAGTGTCATCTCCTATCCGCCTTAACCGGTCTAGCTCTGCTACACCCACAGTAGCCTTCTTTCTGTTCTTTGAATATAGCTCATTCCCATCTCATGTCCTTCTCTCTTGTTCTTCCTTCTGTCTGAAGTGCTCTTTTTCCATTTTTATTTTATTGTGTTCTCAGCTCAAAGTCACCTTTTCAGAGAGACCTTAATCATCTTATTTAAAAAAAAAAATAGCTTGCCTACTTAACTCTCTACTTCATTATATTATATTTCTTCATTACATATGTCACTATCTAAAATTATATTATTTATTTGTTTACTGGGTTTGTCTGTCTTCTATACTAATATGAAAACTTTATGAGAATAGAGAGGCCTGTCTGCCTTGTTTTCCCTTACATCTCCGAGGCCTTGCACTGTGCATAGCATATAATTCCTATCAAATAAATGAAAGGCAGAACTATTGTAGGGATAGGAGTAACTCAGCCTGAGATAAATAGACAAAGCAGAATGAATAATCAAAGGCAATAGGAAAATAATGTTCAAAAGAAATCTCAATAGAGTAATTAAAATATAAAAAGTACAAATAGAAACATGTAATATAAAACAAATGGCTAGAAATACCAATGGCTAGGGGTCTAGCTCTGAGAAAAGAAAAATAAATGGATGTTACTTATGCACAACAGCAAATCTAAATACAAAAAGAAAGACATGGAACCTAGGTCCCAAGAGGAGGTAACCTTGGCTGCTCAGGATATTAGAAGGACCTGAGATCTAAGTTGAAGTACTCCAAAGATGTAAATTTAGTTATAATTGGTCAAAAAGTTTAGAATTGCATATTTTCTCCCTTCTTTCTGGGAAAAGAATATGAACTATTAGAAAGAGATAAGAGCTCTGTCTCTAGGAAACTGCTGAAAATTTAAAGGAGTATGAAAAAATAGGAGGGGCACAACCTTTAAAAAGTACATCTTTAAATAGTATTATGATGACATGCTCTTTGAAATAAATAAACAGAAAAAAGGTTTGAATCAGGAAAACGAACAGAACATACAAGGAAAGAGAAGCCATCTGAAATGTAAAGTGGTATCTTCTCTGTTCACACAACAGTATAGCTAAAGTTAAGTCTTCCAAAGCTTAGAAATTAGACAGTTATACAATGGTTGGGGTCGGGGGAGGGCAGAGTCAGCTATAACAGGAAGTACTTAAAACATGCTTGAAGGGAAGAACAAGATGTGAGAACTTTGTAATAGATATTAAAAATACATACGAAAAAGATGTCGATGCAGAGGTAAACTCAAAAGCTATAAAACACTGAGAGATCCCCATCTACATAAGCGATTGGAGAGAAGAAAAAAGGTGAAATTCTAATGGACTTCAAGCAATTGGAAAACTAAAGTCGATTTAAAGAAATTTATGATGGTCTTTCAGAACAGTTAGGCCCCAACCAGAGTTCATGATCTATAACTCTGTTTTTGCATAAAAGTTCACCATTAAGCCAAGGACAGCAACGTGATCATAAACAGATCAAGGAAAAAGTATATGAAGAGCAGTAATCTTCAAAACAAACAAAAACCTTAAAAAAAAAAAAAAGGGCTTACCTGGCAGAAATAAGAAGAGGAAAAACATAAAGCCATCTGTGCTGACCAGATCTCCTTAACTCAATCACCAGGAGAAGTCTCCCAGGACTGGAGACTGAATTGTGAGAGGAGGATAGGAAGGACTGTGGGGTCCTGAAAATTTTGATCTTTTTCTACTATGTAAGACATGCGAGGCTATTTTGACTAAAATAATGGTAACAGCTAACATTTTTTAGTACTGACTGGTTACCACTGTTCTAAGCATTTTATATGTAGAATCTTCTCTCTCAGAACACTACAAAGTAGGTTCTCTTTCTCCTCCAGTTTATAAGAGGAAAAAGTATCTTATCTGATTTCACAG
>NW_006494609.1:7348975-7387433 GCF_000325575.1 Pteropus alecto
ATAGCCATTGATAAATTAAGGAATGAGTGAAAAAGATTCAGAATGAAGTAAAAAAAAAAAAGAAAGAAAGAAGAGATAGTGATAAGATAGAGAGGAAAGGAAGAGGGAAGAAAAGAGATGAGTCTGGAACAAAGATCAAACAAAATTAAGACAAACCACAAGACCCCAAACAGAAGATGAAGATGAAAGTCTGAGGATCTCAATAGGACCCTTTAGAAAAACAACAAAATGACAACAGGCATAATTGCATAAAATACACCAGAAATCTCAAGTGGCTATAACAATGTCTAACATGCCAGACAGGATGTAAAAACACACAAGTCTAACCATTTGGGGATGTGCTACATTTACCTTGGGTATAGTTTAGACAAAGAAGAGAAGTAATTCACCTTACCAGAGAAGATGTTTGGAATTCTTTCTTTCAAGGTAAATAAAATACAAAAGAAAACAAGAAAGAGCGAAAGAAAGAACAGAAAGGAAGGGTTAAAGGGAAGAAGAAAGACTAACTTTATTATATTTACATTGACTACCGAGACCTGGATATATTCCACAATATACAGTTCTGCTCTGAAGGGATTGCAAAAATAAAGGTAAAAACTAAGCACACTGAAGCATGCTTTTCTCTACTATAGAAATTTATATGAAAATTAACAAGAAATATAGCCTATTTCATGCATGTTTGTTCTGGAAGAAAGGATCACCATTCTTATTAGGATTTTAATATAATGAAGCAACTCTTCATTTCAAGATCTCGGAAGACTAAAATGCAGGGATTTCCCCCAGTAGAATACAGAAAGATGGTGAACAGGATGACATAAGCTTTCAAACTGTGCTAACAGTATACAGAAGAATAGTAAGGGAGAGATTAGAGGATCACATCTCTGAGAACTTGGTAATGTGTTTAAAAGACGGTTCTTAAGGCCATGATGAAAGAAAATATTTAGAATAGCACAAAGGCTGTCAGATACACCCAGAAGGTTGTCAATCGCCACAGTGACACTTACCTCTCTATGCCTAGGCTTGACCCAACTAAAAGTAGACTAGACTGATTGTCTGACATGGGATACCGAAAAAGACCATCTCACATTCAAGATTTCTATTGTCCAGTACCATTTCTACAACCAACTAGTTGTGACCTTGGGCAACTTATATAACCTCTCTCGGATTCTGTTTTCTCATCTGTAGGAGGCAGGAATTAATTTTGAAGATCAGAGAAATTGCTTCTAATTCAGAAAGCAATTCTACAGGGGCCTCTATTAAGAACTGGAATAGTAACTACTGCAAGGAAAAACGTGAAACAGCAAACAGGACAAGTTCCAATGAAAAAGTCGATTGCTTCAAAGATGGACAATTTCAACATAAAAATCTCTTAATGGTAGTCCTTTGCAAAAGTGGCTCATGAAATTCAGAAATATTTAAACTATTATGAGATAAATATTACGGCCATAATTTCAAGTGCCTGTGAATTTTAAGTTTTTTTTTCCAGTTTTAAGAATTATCCTCCAACCCGTGGAATAGCTTGTCCTCAACCTTAATTTACAACGATGATATATTGTCTTAGGATAGAATTTCTTCTTATAACAATAATATGATTTACCTTAGTTTGAACTGTTCCCACACAGATTATGATGTTGATCTTGAGTTATAGGTAGAGATATGAGATGGAGCCCATCAGCTCCAATCAACTGCATAGTTGAAGAGCAACACGATTAAGAAGAATACGCTCCTGGATGGATATTGTTTTTGTTTTCCCAGCATCCCTTCATAGGAGAATCATTTATCCCTCACGACATGAGTTCTGGAATGGCTGCAATGGCAGGACCCTGCTCCCTTTTCCTTCACATAGATACTTTTTCTCCTGGGAATTTGAACCTTGATCAGAAACACACAGTCACATAAGCAAATTATAAAGGAATAATCCAACAGACGTGCCTTGGAAGGAATATATATATATATTTTTCCAGCTCTTCCTTGATTCTGTGAGCTACTCTGTACCTAAGCTAACCCGAGTCAGTTTCAGTTGCTTACAACCAAAGAATCCTGATGCCAAAATACAGCAGTGCAAGTGTTCCTAATCAAGTTTCTTGAAGGGAAACGTCAGGATAACACATTCCTTAATCTTTCGCTAAAAGAAAGAAAAGAGTAGCTAAGCTCTAGAATAACAGAAACGAACTGACTTATTTTACTAATGAGAAAACTGAATTCCGAAGAGAAGAGACTGATCTGAGATCATACAATTATAATTGATGGACCTGGATTTAAAACACCTGATGCTTACATGTGACACTTTTCTCCAAACACCAACAGTTTTAATCAATAATCCACAAATAAGTAATTATCTCATAATGGAATGCAGGCTCTATTTCTAAAGAAAAAAAAAAGATTACTAAAAGTAATCGTTTTGTTTTTAAAGTTTTTAAATGTTTTAATAGGAAATATATTCATACAGCTCAAAAAAAACATTAAAACATACGCAGCGAGAGGTCTTTCTCGTACCTCTGCCTCACGACCCTTCTTCATCCTCAGATAACCACATTGATTCACTTCTTACATATGCAAACACAAAAATATTTTTTTCATTTCCTACACAAAAGGCAGCATAATCTACCAACTTTGGTGTATCTTGCTTTTTTTAAGCAGCAAGATATAGATTTTTCAGATCATTACATTATTTTTATTTTCACAGGTGTATAATAATCCATTCTATGACAATACTATAATTTATTTAACCTTCCTCCAACTGACATTTAGATTGTTTCCAGTCTTTTGTTCAAATAATGTCTTCGTAAGTAATCAGTTGGTAGCTAAGCCATATTTGGGGGGAATAAGTTTCCAGAAAGGTGTTTGCTGGGTCAAAAGGGATGTGTGCATTTGAAAATGTGATATATATTGAAAAGTTGCCCTTCATAGGAGTTCATGTAGGTTTGTATGATACACTCAGGAATCATAATATCTGTTTCCCTACCATTTCTCTAACAGTGCATTACCAAAGAATCATTGTCCATTTCAGCTATTTGAGGGAAAATAAATCAAAATAGTTAATTTTTTTTAGTACTGAAAGAATATTTTATATCAGTTTCACTTGTAGGTTTTCTACCTTGAACATGCAACAAAAAACATAACAGACAGCTCTAATCTATGGTTTTAAAGAGTCACACACACTCAAAGTTTTCTTCTGAAATTATTTTTGTCGCATGAGAATCCTTTCTTTCCATCAGCCATTGCTGTAATTCTTTAAGCCAGTGAATTGCCAAGGATCCAGGCTCCAAATGATTTTAATCACAACTCCACCTACCTGGAAACCAGACTTCTGGTGACTCCAGCCATCCAACTTGAAAGTGGCACAGGCTTCCAGTAAACAGCCGTTGCAAAACCAGGCTACTTTAATCTTTGCAGATACATCCTCAGGGCAAAGTGAGGGCCTGAGATTCTGGGTAAAAATGATTTAGTTCACTTTGCAAGCTCACTTGTCTGAGCTCCCAATTCGAGGCAATCCAGATCTTCTCCTACTTCTCTGAAAATTCACCAGTAACACCAGCAACCAGGGGGATCTTGTTAAAGCCTGCTACAGATCAGCTGTGTGACCTTAAGGAACTCTCCAGCCTCTTTTTCCTTCTGCCTTCTGATATAGAAAATGAGGGGATTGAACAGGGCCCTTTTGTTGTAAAATTCTCTTTCACAGACCCTTTCTTGGCCTCGACCCATCCTTCCACTCTTCGAATGTTGTAATCTCTACATTCTAGTCTCAACTCTTCTCCCTACATTCTTTCTCTCTGAGAGTTCACACCTCCTTACAGCTTTGACTATCAGCTCCAGGCAAATGAAAGTCAGTATTACAGATCTTATCTCTCTCTCTCTGTTGGCAGATTGCATAGAGTCAAGAATGCTGAGAGAAACTCTGTAGCCACCCTACCACCTCTTAACCATACAATAACCAAGTGAGAAGAGACTTACTCTTAATGATTGGAGGATGCCTGTAGAACGGGGAGGCTAGTGTTCTTATTCTCTGTTTAGATGGTTGCCTAGGTAGCTGACTTATTGGTCTATATTATGCTTCCTTAAATAAAAGAATTGGTGAGAGAGGTGAAAGTAGGTGGCAGAGGAGCTCCTGGAAACCTACTTTATGGCGTGGCAAGGATGCCAAGTTTCTCCTGGGGCATCTAACTGGGCTGTAACTATTCTTGGAGGTATTTACCTTGGCTAGAGCTTTTCTTGCCAATACCCCAGGCAAGGGGGCCCAGGATTAAGAACCTATACTATGTAATATTGGGGGTGGGAGCTGAGTGGGCAAGGTAGAATCAGTGTGGGAACTCCTAAAATGGGTCTAATATCATATGGAGAGTCCTAGTCCCAGGCTATTTTCAAAGAACTTATACATATGACATACTATAGAATCAGCATTTGGAGACCCATTATACAAATAGCACAGCAGGCCAGTTTGTATTGTCCAGAGAAGCAAAGACAAGCTACAGAAAGAGAAATACAACCTGGACAATTGAATCAAGAACCATCTGCCATTCCTCTATTCTTTTCCCTAACCATTCCTCTACAGCAGAGGTCATAGGCCTTAGAAAGAGAATAGGAAAACCAAATCATGGTCCCAATTCCCACCCTACATATACTCACAAAAGGCACACATTGTTTGGTACAGGAGTGGGAGAGAAATGAGTGAAAACCACCACTCTTTCTCTTCTGTCCCTTTGAGCCCAGAATCAAGATTTTGATCAAGAAGGGAAAGATTTGAGGTAGAGTTGAGATTCGAGTTTTAAACTGGACAGTCTTTTAACACCTAAAAGCGACTGGGAAGTTATAAATCTAGCTAAGATGTGGTAAAGGTATTTGCTACCAGGAAAGAAAGGAGGAGTGAAGATAGGACAGCTGCGGAAAGTGTTTACACAAAAATAATCCCTGTCTCATGTTTGAGCTGACCTAGTGGAAACTGTTCAATAAACTGCAGTTGTCAAATCAGGCTCTTCCACTTGCAGCTGTTGACCTTTGGCAAGTTACTTAACTTACCTTTGCCTTATCTACGAAATCGATTCATGAGATAGACATCTAAAACATTAGAATAATCTCTGAACACGTAATTGTTCAATTCATACTAGCTATCATGTGACTAGTTTACATGTGTCATATTCATCTTAAAATCAATGTACCTAAGGATAAGTGGTGATGACATTATTGTGGAACATGAATTCAAATGTATTCAAAGGTATGGAGTGTGAAAAAGGGGAGGTCAAGAAAGTAAAGAACTTGAGAGTATATGACTTATCTTATACATTCCAATCCAAATTTTAAAAACAATCTATACTGGCCAAACAAAACTATTCTGCAGATAAATTCTGCCTTGGAGATCGCAATCTCGAAAATAATTTAAAAATCTCATTCAGTTTTAACATTCTATGGTTACTAAACTAGTCTGTTTTTTGTCTTCCTCATTTTGGCCAGTGGTGCCAGGATTCAACCTGGACTGGACCACTTAGTCAGCTTTGATGCCTTTTCCTTATTGCCTCTTTATCCTGTCAGTCATCACATACCATTCATGCTCCCATTCAACAAATTGTTAGCCTCTTCTCCAACATAACTTCTGAATACTCCTTGTCTTTGCCTACTTCCACGCCTGTATTAGTGAGCTATTGCTACAAACCTAGGATCTTACAAGAATAGTGTGTATTTTTCTTGCTCACTGTTTTGGGGGTTAGCAAGGGCAGATTTGCTTCATTCTGTAACTGGCTGGGTTCCAAGCTTTGGGTCAGGAACAAATTGACATCATACATTTTTCACCCTCCTTGGACCAGCAGCTATTTAGGGGCAAGTTCTTTTTTTTTTTTTTAAAAAAAAAAAAAAGTTTTTTAATTAAATTTATTGGAGTAACATTGTTTAATATTATATAAATTTCGAGTGACCTTATAATACCACATCTATATACTCTATCATGTACTCACCACCCAAAGCCTAGTCTCCTTCCCTCACCATGTATTTGGGGACAAGTTTTTTTATGGTAAATGGCAAAAGTATAAGGGGGTGAAAAGAAAATCACAATGTCTCTTGTGGTCTTAGCCTAAAACTGACACTCTGTGACTTCTGCCCACATTCCATTGGCCAGAGCAAACCACACAGCCAATCTCAACATCAGTGAGGCTGAAAAATATACTCCATTCACTCTAGCGAAAGGTATTGCAAAATCATATGGCAAAGGGTATAGAATTATATGGCAAAACATATAATTCTAACAAAAAGAGGTCATGGATAATTGTGAACAATGAATGAATGAATAAATGAAAGCCCATTCTCGGTCACAATTATTCAGGTCTCTCTCACACCCAGATTATTCTTAACCTCCCCCCTTCCCTATGCCAAGACACCACAAGGATAGAGACATGTGGAGCAGACCTGGACCCAACCACAGCCTGGAGCCAACGCCAGCTCAGGTGACCTGCATCCTGACACAGAGCTACTTGGCTAAGCCAGCCTAAATCAGCAGACCTACAAGTGTAAAAATAAATGTTTGCTGTTATAAGACACCGAGTTTTAGGGTGGTTTATTAGGCAGCATTTATATGGCACTAGCTGATTAATATAATGCATTTTCTCATATTTTTTTTCCTATGTCCTTGACATGACTTCCACACTTTTTCAATCTCCTTAAATCCTTATTTAAGAAGATATTTCAGATTGACTCAAATCTTCTTTTGGTATCTTCATCTCATCTCCAAAAATATCCTTAGAGGCTCTGCTACTTACTTTAAAAACAGTTGCTCTGTGTATTTTTGAGAACTTTTTAAGTATTCATCTTTCAGCAAAGATTTTTGAACACCTACTATGTGAATAATGACAGAAGCTGGGGATACAATGGGGAAACGGGATCCATCTTCAAGGACTTTATAGTCTAATAGGAACAAAACAGTAACAATTAAAAAGGACTACGAATGTTCTAATTTTCAAAATAATAGTCTTAGATGCTCAATTAAATTTCAAGCTAGGGCAAAGAGTTAAGGGCAAAGATTGTTTTATTCTTTCTTGATTCCCTATGGTACCAAACAAGAGCTTTTCTAGAGTAAGTATTCAATAAACAGTTGATTGCTTTGTTGTTAAATGGCCACTGCCTTTGTGTTATGTCTAGCAACTGAGTCTTTAGTTCCCAATGAAACATTTGCTGATTGGCTATCATGTGCCAGGCATTGTGCAAGGCCCAGGTGGCCCTGGCTGTCAAGGCATAGTTTGTATGAGATTGGCTTGTAAACACATTATTATGATAGCCCTTAAGATACACAAGAGCACAACTGGAGCAAAGAAGGGTGACCAACTTCATTTGAGGAAGTAACTTTATCATTATAATTGCATCTTGAAAGTATAGAAGTTTTTCAGGCAGGAGGAAACAGGAAAGGCTACTCTAGGTCATAAGAACATCATGTACAAAAGTACAGAGGCATGAAAAAGCAGTTGGGTTTGGAGATTAGCAAAGCATTAAGTTTGGATAGAATTTAGGTTGGGTGGAAGCTGGGTGATGAGAGATGAAGCCACAGCTGAACTGAGAAGAGCGTTGTATGCCAAAGTAGTGAACTGAGATATTATTCTATAGAGATCAAAGAACAAATAGAACATTTTGAGAATGGAAGAATTGTGACTGGATGCTTTTATTTATTTTGGGGTGACCACCTCATAACAATGTGGAGACTTGAATAAATAAGGAGAACTCAATTATAGAAACACAAGTTAGGAAACAGTTCCAGGCCCAAAATGATAAAGTCCTAACTAGGCTAGAGGGTGAATTGGAGAGAATTCGGCAATATTGCTGTCAGTAGATGAGAAATATAGAGGAGTAGGAGGTAAACCAAGTCTGCACTGTGTCAAAGTTGGGAGCCCATGGGAATAGTGATTTTAGAGGTTATGAGCAGAAAGTTCATTCTTTAGTAATATAAAAAAATGGCATGCCTGTGTACACTACTTGTGTTATATAAACTAGAAACTACTTTCACATCTTCTCATTAAAAACAAAGCCAAGTGCACAGCTAAATCTTCGTGCATCATGTAGGTGACTGAGAAAACTTGAGAACCACTATTTTAAATAACCCAAGTACTACCAGCATTGCTTCATTTTTCATTTGAATGTCTTTAATGATTCATTTATTCCTGCTTGAATAAGTGCGTTTTACTTTGTATATTGTGGCTGTGGCAGATGCTGCTAGATGTTCTCCAGTATCTCTTCCCACTTTCTTTTAGTAATTAAACCCACCCCTCCACCCTCTGACCCTCCTCCTCTACCCAGTAGGAACATGGCCTCGCAGCTACAGACTACATTTCCCAGCATTCCTTGAAGCTAAATAAGTTCATGTGCTAAAGTTCAAGACAATGGGGGACGAGTGGAATTGATATCATTTCTGGGTCATCTCCTTAAAGACAGTTTCCCTGGACTCTCTCTTATATCCTCTTCTACGGACTGTAGCACAGAAGTGATGGAGACCCAGCTTTGGTAACACTGAGCATGACCTCAGGGAATAGCAATGCAGCAGAAAGGAAGAAACCTGTGTCCTTTAATGACCCAGAGTCATCGATCTACTGTGCCACCTGGACCAGCAGGAAGGTAATGTGAGAAGTATACGTCTATCTATGTAAGCAACTATATTTGTTTTTTTTGTTTTGTTTTGTTGTTGTCATCATAACACCTTAAACTCCACCCCATGGAATGCCAGGTTTCACCTTGTTTTTCAAGAAAAAAGAATTGTTTCAATTGTGAAAATTGCCTTTAGGACTTTTTGGAACAAACAGATTTTTAATTATAAAAGTCTAATGTGTCAGGCTGAACTTTCTGAATACTCATTATCACACGAAGATTATTACTAAGGGCTTTTCCATTGCTCCTGATTTAGTAACAGTATTTAGAGTTTTAATGGAGAATACTTAATAGTCACCTTGGTTGGTTTTGATTATGATTATACTGTTGTTTGTAATGAAGTAGGAGTTTTCCACTTATTTTACTAACTGCCAGTGAGCTCTGGTTGAGTACACTAAAGACCTTTCAGTTTGCCCTATCTCTGTTATTAGATTTAACCATAAATTAAATTTTTTAAAAAACAAGGATCTGAAAAGAGAATGTCTAAAATAAGTGGTTTGCCAAGTTTTAACCTTGAAATAATAGTGTCAATTTGTATACCGTAATTACTTCCATTAAAAAAATTTTTTTTCGACTAAAGGGCAGTATTGAAAACATAATTTTATTATATTGCCACTCTTTTGGCAATTGGGATGAAATATGATTCAAGATCCTAGTTTTGCACGTCTCAGTAATAGTGTGTCTTGCAGCCATCAGTATTTTTATTACTAGTGTAATGAATAGCTATGAGATGGTTTCGTTGTCAAAAAAAGTCAATCAAAAAGATAAGTAACATAAAAGAATTAGGGCACAGGCTGATGGTGGGATATAGCATAATATAGGCAGAACATATAAAAGTTATCTTACATGGCCATTTATACAATTTAACTCAATCACACATAGCACCATCTCTTATTAGTTGACTTGGAAAATTACTGCACTGCTGATCTTTCGGTCACTATCAATAATTCCCAGCTTCAGAGAAGCTAAATCAGCTTCTTCCTCTCTCCTTCCCAGTAACCAGTGGCAGCTGTTATAGTGGAAAGAACTCTTGGCTATGAATCAGGAAACTTCATTGCTAGCTCTGGCTTTCCACTTACGAAGTGTGAATTTGGGCAGGTCATCTAACCTCTGTACAGGGTGATTATGAAGTTCAGAATAAGATCATCTATGAGAAGTATTTTGGAAAATAAAAAGCTTTATACAAATATACAATAGTATGTGTGTGTGTGTGTGTGTGTGTGTGTGTGTGTATGTGTTACATAAACTTAAACTAACGTTAAAAACATAAAGCCACCTAATACATGTATTTGTTCATATATACATAAGAACACATATACACACACAATTTGCTAAATTAAAAATTTTACTATTTAGGGTTTATGTCCTGGCTGCTTCTAAAATGAATCAAGGCAGTTAGAGATCAACACACAATGCAAAGGTGCAATGAGAAGCTTTAAAACAAAACAAAGTCAGTAGAGTTGACATTTAAGAAGTATTTTTAGTGGAGCCCTCCTGCTTGTTATTGATGGCGGAAAGCAAAACAGATAAGGAGATTGTGCAGTAATAATAACGTATTCCTAATATGTTATTGAACACTCCCCTCCAAATAAAAGTTAGAATCTTGACAATGACCTACATCTAATCATATAGTTTCACCCATACTCCACTCCTCCGCCTGCCCCTCCCTGGGTGATAACGTTAACAGGGCAGATCAGCCAGAGTTTTCAGGAGTATCATCTGGGAGATGTCAAGTTCCCACAGTGGGACATAAGGCACACGTTAGGCTTGCACCCTAAAGTCAGCAGGATTGTTATTGTAACATCTTTTGAACTTTTTTCTTAATGATCACTTTTAATCATGAGATTAAGGAACAAGACAACAATCATGAGAATAACTAATCTTTCCTTTACCTAATCCCATACCACTTAATTGTTACTGAGACCCCAATAATCTTCTCTCCTAAAATAATTTTAAGTGAGCTACATTTCTTTATATATACATGTAAATAAATTAGAAATTAATTTTATTGTGAGGTGCAGGGTAATGCAAGCAGCTTTGATCATCTGTGCAGACAATACCATTGTGTTTTAAAACCATCCATCGATTCCCTTTGATCTTTATTTTAAAACAAGGGAAGTAAAGCATTGCATTTTTGGTCCTCAACATGAACAAATATTAGACTGTATTTTTATTGCACAGATTTGTATTGATGGTCACCTATCTCAAACTGAAACTAACAGAATAATCACTAGATTAACACTGGAATTAGCAAAGAACGGAATTTGAAATTCTCTCCCTCTCTTCAGCTTTAAAAGAAAAAAACATGTAAAATGAGTTAGAAGTCTCTGCACAGATGGCATTGAAACGAAGAGTGAATGCTAACCATTGCATCCCACTGCCATACTTTGTTCTGCTGCTATGGTTGCCTGTATCTCTTAACCAAAGCATCACTCCAGGAGCATCTCCAGGCATTAAAATATGATCACAACTGCGACATAGGTCTTCAGAAGTTGGGATTTCTTCTCTAGACTAATATTTCTATTTTCACAAGAAAATAGTTCCTAGAGAAAATTTTGCAGCAATGTATTCAAAGTTTGACACCTTAGAGCCATAATTTTGCCTGTCTTCCAAAGGAGACTTCTAAAAGCCGAGACTCATTTAGTGTCACAGTGCACTTGCCAAGTAGGCTGCAGATAGCACAGGCCCTGTTTTACAAATGGAAGCCTGATTGTCATCCCGGCCTCTCCCAAGCAGAGAGAATCAGAGGAGGCAGTGACAGCCGCATATTCCACTCATTTCTTGAATGTGCATTTGTGAGCTCACGCATCAGGGGCAGACTCCTTAAGCAGGTGCAGAGTAAATAAGTAAAATACATCGGGAACCCTGGTCCTTGTAACTGGAATTTAACCAGTCTCGCAGAGCAACTGCAAAATGTATGCAAGTAAGCATAGTCCAGTTGAGCCCAGACTCACCTGACCCCTCTTGTCCTCTTAGAGTTGTAAATACCTGCCCAGACTGGCAGAAGTCAGCTAGAACAGAGACTGTGGAGAGTGAGGGAGAAGTCCCAAACCCTTAGTCTTTATATGCCCCCACTCCCCTCTGTTCAAACATCCTCTTCACTCCGATTGGCTTCTGGTTTCTTCACTGCCCTTGCCTTGAGTGTAGTGTTCTGCACTCAGCTGCACTCAGGGGTAATGTCTTCAACTTTGCCAATGCATCCACGTAGGTTCTGGGCATGTATGTGTATTTCCAGTGATCCAGAGTGACAGCCAATGAGAGGCAGCTTCTTGTAACTCCTTTTCCTGGAGACTTGGCTCTCCCTTGAATGGCTTGTCTTGGCTCCTCTAAAAGGCCAAGGGAGGTTATCTGTTCTCTTCACCTGTAGGTTATAAACCATAATGTGGTTCTGTTTTAGAAGGATGGTCTGCATGACTGGCAGATCACTGCCAGGAAGAAAACTCAGGTTCCATATTTGAACCCCTACCTCATCCTGCAAATCAAGCACCCCCCCAAAGGTTATGATCCCATTATTGCCTTTCTCTTTGTCATCTTCCTACCGAGATTAACAATATCCAATATTCTTTCTTAATCTGATTTTTTCCTGTTTTCTTCTTTATAAAGTTTCTTCTGATATAGTTGAAGCTATAAGTTGTCTTTCTGGAAAAAAAAAATTGTTCCTAGTTTCCCACTCCATATTATAGAATGAACACATGTGACTTTCAAGGAGGAGTAACAATGGAGCATTTTGTTTACCATTTTATCTTCATTTCTTGATTGCACCAATGAATATTCAGGTCAAATTCTGTCATAATAGGACAAAGGAGTTGTTTACAAATTCTCCTCTTGAGGTGAAATTTTATTATTAAGTGAGAACAAAAGAGCGGCTTAGGAATCTTTCAGCTACGTGGAGACTTTGCTATTACAACAGCATTTGCTGAAATGGCGATTGCCAATGCACCACTGTTGACCATTTCTGATCACCAGAATGTGACAGCACGCTTACCTACAGGCAATTGAACTTCACAGCCTTGGTCTACACAGAGACAGCAAAAACATCTTTTTAAAATCATGTTTAATTGCATTTAACTGTTTTCTACCAAATAGATAAATACCGGCTTTCCTCAAGATCTTTGTTTCAGTGAAATTTAATTAGTAATGATATTTAACATTTTCAACAAATAATTTACAGCATACTAAATGTAAGCTCTTGAAATCTTGAAACTAACAAATTCCTCCTTCCCAGTTTCTTGGGATGGAGATGTACTGAATGTTCTCAGAATTTTCTAACATCGAGTTATTTTTGATTCAGAACATTTCCACTGGTTGCCCTTGAGTAGACATGCCGTGTTATCACATTACCTTCGGAATCTCTTTAGACTGTGACCCACATTCTCAGCAAGGCAACTAGATATGAACACCTCCATTAACCTTTTTTTTTTTTAAATGACATCTCCCTTGAGTAACTGGTCACCTTGTAAGGTCTCAATCCATTGAGTTGAGTACATGTGATACATATTCCGATGAACCGTAGGAATTTTTTTTCTCCATTTAGAAGTGCCAAGAACTTTATTAATATTTGATTTGTGAAGTTCACAATACTGCCCTAGAGAATTATATTTCTTGATGTTTCTTGTACTTTCTTCCCATTCTGCACCCCAATTATACATGCATGTGTGTGTGTGTGTGTGTGCAAGCACGCACTCACACATCTATAGTTAAAAAAATGTTCTAGATTGTCTCACCTATCTAACTCACAATTCAAGCTTTGATAAAAGAAAAAAACATGAATGGGGCAAAAGTTACAAACTTCTAGTTATAAAATAAATAAGTCATGGGAATGTAACATACAGCATGCTGACAATAGTTTATAATATTATATTGTGTATTTGAAAGTTGTTAAGAGAGTAGGTCTGAATGTCCTTATAAGGAAATAAAAATCTGTTACTATATATGGGAATGAATGTTAACTAGACTTATTGTGATGATCATTTTGCAATACAAATATTGAATCATTATATTGTACATTTGAAACTAATAATAATGTTATATATCAATTATACCTTAATAAAAAATTGTTTTCCAATCCAAAAAAAGAAAAATTTTATTAAGCTCTTAATGGTCATTATTGTTCTCTGTAAATACAGATCAGGGAGGCTATCTTTCACAATCATCTTTTTTATATGGTCTATCTAAAAAAAAATCTTGTGAAGTCAGTCTCCTTGTCTTCCTCTCCCCTCTCCAGGTACCCAAATCAGTCTTCAGAAGTGTGTTTAGCTAAAAAGACTTCAAATGTTCTGTCTACTCCCAAGATATCTTCATTTTAATCAATAATAACTCTTTATGAATTTCTAAATGGCAGGTTTCCAGATATCCTTGATGAGGATAGGAAGAATTGAAGTGGAAGCATTGCTGTTGCTTTCAAAGGAAGGGAGAAAACAGAAAAGTAGGAAAATGCATAGCTTGCAATTTTAATGAGCAAAATTGTACCAACTAATAATAATATTTTCATACATTATTTCTAATCTTTACCCTGCAGAGTGGGTATTATTAGTAGCCCCATGTTTACAAATAAGGACTCTCAATTGTTATGTGATTTGCTCAGGGTCAGACAGAAGCAAAGCAGCAGAGCCAGGGTTCAGACCAGGTCTATGGATGCCCGCGACCACCCACCTGTGCCTGCACATTTTCCTAGACTCTGTCTGAAGGCTTTGGGGAAAGATAAGTGAGAACTCAAAATCTCTAAGAATCAGCTCCAAGTAATTTGTACAGGATAAGAGGTTGAACCAGAAGATATACATGAAAAACCCTAAAATACCCCTCCCTCCATCTTTTTAAAACTCAAGGGAGGTATAAAAGTAAAATAAAAAGAACATGGGCCTAGAAGTCAGAACACACTGGGTCAAATTTTGTTTCTGACAGTTATTATATTAGCTCTTATCTTGGGTTAAATTTATTTTTTCGAAGCCAAGTTCTCTCATGTAGAAAAATGAATGTAGCACTATCTACTTAATAGGGCTACTGTGAGGATTAAATGAAATAATTTATATGTAAGTCTAAAGATAAATAGCCCACTCATAGTATAATCTTAATCAATTGTTCTTCCTAACCCTGTCATTCATCATTATATACATCATTATTGAATGTATGGGATTATAACAACTCGGTATGTCAGAATTTATTTACAACCTTTAAATAGCTGCAAAGGAAGATGCTTTTCAAGTCTGTAACAATGTATTCTTAAATGAGCACTGGACAGTAGCTGTATTATCATGGCTAAGAGCATGAATTCTGTATCCTAATTGCCGGTTCAGATCATGGTTCTACTCTTTAAAAGGTGTGTGATCTTACCACATTTGTCTAATACTTCTTTCTGTGCCTGTTTCCTTATCTGTAAAATAGGAATAATAATGGCACTTACCTTGTGAGAGTCTGTAAGATTCAAATTTATTAATACAAGTAATGTGCTTTGTATATGTCCACTTAGTGACTAGCACTTAGTAAGTAATCCATAAGTGCTAGAAACACAGCTAAAACAGTCATTCTCAATTGGGGATGATCTCTCCCTTCCCAGGGGACATTTAGCAATGTCTGGAGACATTTTTGATTGTTACAACTCAGCAAGAGGATGGCATCTAGAGGGACGAAGACAGGGATGCTACTAAATATTCTAATACACACAAGACAATCCCATAACAAATAATTATCTACTCCAAAATGTCAGTAGTGCCAAGGCTGAGAAATACTGAGCTGAGAAAAACCACTCCTGGTCAACAGAGAGTCTGAGATAATTTCCCCAGGGAGCATAAGAGGTCACCAATCAGGAACTGCTGGAAAACCAAATATCCCTATAGAAAATGCACCCCATTTCATGTCAAATAAGCTAATATGAGAAAAGTCAAAGTAATTATTGGATGTATGGGATTATAACAACTCAGTATGTCTTAGAATTATGTTGAAATGCTCTTTTAAAAGACTAACATTTATTTCTCATTAGAATCATTACTCTAATATTCACTGAATAAGAATTCTGAGTGTAGATGAGTAAGGATGCATAATGGCTTTAGAAAACAGAGGTCCCATAAAAATCAACACTTGCAAATTTATCTAGATTCCTTCCCCCACAGGATCTAGCAAGAGAAAATGGTCTACCTATAATCAATACTGAGTAGGATAAAAAGAGACATAGATTTTCATGTTCCTTTATATTTCACCCTCCTCATCCTTGCCCACATACTTTGCGGGTAATGAGATTATTTAAATAAAGCTAAAGGTGAAGAGATCAAAGCATCTCTTTCCTCGAAGTCTCAGGATCTCTGATCAATTTAGCAGGATCTCTAGCTGAGATGATTCCTTATCCACCTTCTCTGTGAGCATCTCTGTATCTCCTTCAGCTTTAGCTGAAGATAGTACATTGGCTACTTGAACTAGAACCTACTAAGCCCATGGGGTGGCTTTTCCTTACCAAAACATAGGCTTCAAAAATCTGAGGAGGAAAATAGGTGACCTTGGCAGCAGAGATTGGAGGGCAGGGATTGGTCACAAGCCAAGGAATATCAGAAGCTACCAGAACTTGGAAGGGTCAGGGAATAGATTTTCCCCTAGAGCCTCTAAAGTAAGCACAGCCCTTGATTTCGGCCTACTTAAAATGATTTTGGACTTCTAGCCTCCGGAACTGTGAGAGAACTGTCAGCAGCCACAAGTAACTAATACACTGGCCGTGATGGTGGACTCTCTTCTCACAGGCCTCAATTACGCTAATCTAAGAGGGGAAAAAGAAAGAGGGGGATGATGAAGACGAATGAAGCAACAAAAGGCAAGCAAGAGATAAAAGAAGAGTGAAGAAGAGGAGGAAGAGAAGACAGAAGAATCAGGAAAAAGGGGAAGAGAAGTAATTAGCTGAATGCTACAGGTCACGTGAATCATACTGGAGAGAAGTACATGCAGACTCTAAATTCCACTTCCATCTACATAATGAGCATTAAGGCTATGCCCAGTTCTGGAACATAAGAGAAATTTGTCTTTAAAACAACTTAAAGACAAATTCATCCAGTGTTTATGTGTAGCTTACTGCAATTTTTTTCATCAAGGTACCAACGACCTCCTTTTGGTTATTGGTAACCCCTTAGCCATCAAGCTCTTTGACCTGACTTGCCAGCACTAAATAGCCTTTGAGATCCTGCTTATAACCCACTTCCTTCACAAAATCTCCTTGACCTTTTCTGAATTCCTATTATACTCACAGTAAGTATGTTTGTTATTTCTGCCCCTCTAAAAAAGAGGCTAGAAATGCTGCTAAGCACCCTAAAATGCATGGCAATCCTGTACTACAAAAAATTATAATATTTTATACCCCCTCCAGCAATTTGCACAGAGTTGGTAGATTAAATAGAGTCCTGTGGTGACCGACTATCCGCTTTTCCAAGTGCAATAATACTGACGGTCTCATTGCCTTCATCTTCCATCTACTTATCAGATTGTACAATGATGGCTGATATTGAGAGTTATGTCCCTAAGGCATAAATCATAAAATCATAAAAAATAGATCGACATAATTGTCTTGCTAGTTAAGAACACCTACCAATCTATTTTAGAAAGATTTCCAACTGGAATAGTTGAGGCCAGAAAGCATTTTCATTCATCCTAATTTAACCCCAAAATGCAATTAACAGCAACCTCTCATGTCCCAAATATTCACAGCATCTGAAGATTTACTTTATTACCAGAGAGTAACAGGTTTCTTCTAAATTTATATTCTAAAATATAAATTTATATTCTAAAATATACTGAAGGTGCCTGCCTTCTGGTATTTATTTCTCAACATGTGACAAATCTTAGTATAAAAGTAAGCCGATCTTTTTTAATTGATTATATGTTCCTGGCTTAAAATTTCCCAAAGGAAGTTCTGCATTTGGGGGCATGTTTATATTTTTCATGTTGCTCATTTGCATCCAGTGTAACTGAAATTTAAGCTCAGTTCAGTAAATTATCCCATAGTAAGTAATCAGATCACTGCCCATGTGCAAACCATTATGTACACACATGGCTAAAGAAGCTAGTCAAGTACATACAACTGTTTGCGAGTATCTTTCATGGTTTTAGATTTTAATGTTTATTTTTCAAGCATAAAAAGACCAGAGGCACTTTTTGGCATTCTCATCATGTAAAAGCAGTGAATATAAAGCATATCATACAATTAAAAATAACAAATACACAGAGAATGGCAATAAATTAAATAAAACAAGTAAATGATGTACACACTTCCAAAACAGAAAACCAAGACTTAAAATATTGTACACCTTAGTGAAATAACAGCTGCTCTTATTAAAAACCATATGTTCCATTAGTACGGTATTTTGTAATTTATTGCTTTTCCCACCTTGGAAAAATTATGTTACAGTTATGGGCCTATATTAACATTTTTTGGGCCTTTTATAAGTAACAGCTTTTGCAACTGGACACTTAGCTATCCATTAAGTCAGTTGCTTGAGAAAAGCTTTCAATTTTTTTGACTCTTTTAGATTGCTCCAAAAGAATGATTCAGAGAAATCATAAAAAGATTAATTCATAATGATGAAATGATGAAATTCATAAACTATAAATGAATCTCCCCAATCAGTGTGTTATCTATGTACCTAAAGCATGATAGAGTCACATCACTCACATGAACACAGATTTCTATTTGGATGACCTTAATTTGTCCAGAATGCCTAGGATCAAAAGGCCCACACACCATGAAAAGACTAGTTTTCAAGTAAAGAAAAGGGTCCTTGACTAGACTGATATTACAGATTCCTTTTTTCCTCTTTCCAAAGAGAATTCTATAGGTTGTAACCTATTTTCTGGTTTGTTAATGACAAAATGCTTAGTGTTTTACTAGCACTTTCTGAAACTCTTAAACTTCACTGTCATCCTGAGGGAACTCTGTCCCTGAAGGGGAAAATCATTTTCTTCACCCAGGGCCTTTTTCCTTGTATTAATATTAATATCCCATGAGAATATTAGCTCTGGAGGAAAGAATTTGATGGCGAAATTCCATATTTACTCACGAAATCCACCCCCAACTTCCCCTCACACATTTTAAGAGGGTAGTCAGGAGAAGAGCTCCACACTCCCAATGCCCTTTCCTCACGTTTCCCCTCAGCTTCTGACACCCAGTCTGGTTTGGGGTGTGTGTGTGTGGGGTGTGTGTGTGTGTGTGTGTGTGTGTGTGTGTGTGTGTGTGTGTGTGTGTGTAGGGAGGGTGTTTCCTACTGAACCAAAAGTCATTTTTACTAGCAGAGGCTCTTCTTTAGGGAGACTATACTTTGTATTTATTAGGACAGAAAAGTATTTAATTAAACTTACTTGGCACTGGCTAGAGTGTAGAAACAGGAAATGGAGTCTGTTCAGTCCTCCAGTTCTAACTCCACCTGGCTGCTCTCCTCACCCCCGCCTCCATGGGTTAAAGGAAGGGTTTATCCAAACAGAAGGCATTGTCCAGCCTCAGGAGACTTTAGCAGTGTAGTGGGGTTGACAGTCCCCTTACTTTCCTGTTTAAGGGGCTTGTGAAAGAAAAGAAACTCCTCAGTGCCTATGATTCTTTAAAAATGATTTTTAAATGGCTGTTTGTATATGTGGCCAAGTGACAAAGCACATGAACTCTGAAGCACTCTCTCTGCATTCTAATGTGGGCTCCATACTTACTAATATCTGATCCTGAATAGGTTACTCAATCTCTCTGTGCCTCAATTTCATCATTTTTGAGGAATATATTGAGAATATATCAAGAATTCTCATATACTGAGATACATTCTCAATATAGTTCAAGTGAAATATATCTCAAATGAAAATGATAATACCAACCTTAGAGGGTTGTTATGAGAATTAAATGAGTTAAAATATGCAAAGTACTTCAGAATAGTGTTGACACATAGTACAAAGTATGTTAGGTATAAAATACATCTCTTTTCAAATACATGATGATTTGAAGATATTTTTGTAGTAATATAGTATCTATATCTATCTATCTATCTATCTATCTATCTATCTATCTATCTATCTATCATCTATCTATCTATCACTATCATCTATCTATCTAATGAACTGGCACTTAGTAAATATTTGATGAATTAATATAATCTAACATACAATCTAACACAATAGGGTAATCCTAGGGTCTAATTAGCTTGTCACTGATTGTTGCATATTTCAGGTGATTCATTGCTGTTTAGTAAATGGAGACAAAAATCTCAGAGTTCAGTAGAGATTTTTATGAAGTGGATAAGGCCTAGATGGTGGACAAAAGAAAGAAACATTTATGGAAAACCACCATGTGCCATGTTCTGAGCTTGGCACTTTTCATGTGCTATTATATATAAGCCTCCTAACAACTCTTTTAAAGTAGACACAATAAGTTCCATTGTGCAGGTGAGATAAATGCTCTCACTAATGTCAAGTAAACTACCCCAAATCACACAGCTAGAAACTGGTGGTGGAGGTAGAATTCTAATCCATTTTTTTTTTTTTTTTTTAGCAAAACATAACATGGAAAAAGGAGAAAGGTAGGTTATATAAGTTAAGTGATTTCACAAAAGGGTCATTATTGACTAAATCATTAATAAACAAGGTTTATAATTCAAAAAATGGTATGGTATCTCTTAGAATTAGCTTTAAGGTAGAGATTCAGACTACATACTGTCCATTTTTAATCCAGTGGTGAAAGCCACTGCACATTTCAATAGTGGACTCATAGACTGTCAGAGATAGAAAGTGACCTAGAAGACCATTTAGTCCAACAGCTAAGAGACATCAGAGGTGAAATGGCAGGCTCAATGTCATACAGGCAATTAGTGGCAGAAGCAGCCAGAATTCCTCCGGACCCCACACTCCTCCCCTTTCAGCATGCAGAATAGCCAACTGGGACTCCAAGGTTTTAAATCCAACCATTTAGATGCATGTAAATTCTAGTTCATTTTAAATACTCTAATTCATCCTACTTTACCACCTAAACCTAAAACGAATACTAAGGTGATTTTTTAAAATTTTGGGGAAAATATAATAAATCATAAGAAGTTCTCTAGTGGAAAGTAGGTAGAGTTTGTTTAAGAGCTTCTAATTTTAAAACCTGACCAAAATTCTAGTATGTACCCTGCCAAAGGAGAAGAAAAATTAAGTATTGTCTGCATGGGAGAACAGCCTTTTAAATGGAGAGTGATATATTTCTTCAGAGAGAGAGGAATTAAAAGGATCTTTATTTTTCTTGTTAGATTGCATTCATTCACCAAATATTTACAGAGTACCAAACAGCAATAGTTGCAGGAATCCTACTTTTCTTGCACATTTCTCAGTACTCATTACAGTGCAGGGTTTTTGATAGCCATTGATATACTAGTTCAGTATATTAAATGACTTCAGGACAAAAGTCACTGAGGTTATGGTAGCGACTACTGATGTCCTGTGGAGGTGGAAGGAGGAGGAGGTGGCTCTTGGCTATTCCAATGTTTGTGTTGTACAGAACTATGCAGCGTAGTATGCACTTTCTTATAACATCAATAGTACTGTCAAGTCCAACAGCTTACAATTTCTTTCACTGTGCAAGCACCGGAAGTTGATCATCGATAGCACCATCTTTCATCAGGCTGACAAGCGTCAGGCTGGGTGATGGTGCCCATACTAAAAAAAACTGTACCATCCAGCTATCTCATAATACACAGCTATATCATAGGGCCTAGGAGGCTTAGATAATGAGTTATAAAAAATAGTAATAATGTGAAAAGCACATTATCCACTGCTTCCACACACTGCATGATTACAAAACTTTACAAAACACCTGAAAATGCCAGACTTTGGAAAGCTCAAACTTTTTGACTTTAAACTTCGAAATATGCCAAACATCACTTTGGTAGAAAGAGGGTTTTAGGTTACAATAACACCATGGAGAGAGAGGAAGAACTAAAGGTAAAGACAAAGAAAGATGGAAGTACATGATTCTACGTGATTTTTATAACAGACATTTAGCCCAAGTGAGCAAATAAATTGCTAACTGACAAAAAATTGGCATATGAACTAAGTGAGTTTCTCAAGCCAAACATCCTGAAATAAAGGAAGACAGTAGGGTGAATAGGCAATGAAATCACGATCAGCCACAGATTAGCTGGATATTGGCAGGCCTATAAGGCCCAGCAAAGATTTAGCTGCCACATTCCATAGGGGTTGAAGCACAACTTCCTGAGGATGATATGAAAAAGTCAACAATGATGGAGCGATCGATGCTAATTCATCATCTTCATCTCTCTACTTTCCTTAAAATACTGTATCGCAAAATCGACTTGGGATTTAAGGGACCAACATTACAATCTCAGATATTTTTTTCCACATTAACCATACAGTGGAAAAGTCCTGGTGAACTATATGGTGATGACAGGACTCTCTATAAAAATCCACATATATGAGGCCAACACATACTCACGCCTCAACTGTATACTTACACAAATACAAGGGAGATGGTGCATGCAATGATAACACAGATACTTTAATGATATCCATTATGGGAAAATCAGCACATTTCATGCTCAATAAATTAGTCATTAATATTGGTGACATAGAGATGTTATTGGGTTGGTGTGATTTTTATGCCATTCATAGCACTGAAGGCATGGTTTAAACACGGGCAGAAATTCCAAGAATAACACTGTGATTTAAAGTTTCATGAATACGATTAGGCAACTGGTCTTTTAAGGGCTAACAGACACTGCAAATTTGGCTATCAAGATCAGTTAATAAACACCTTTTGCTCACTGTAGTAAGTATGGAAAGATGGTTGAGTGTAGGTGTGGTTAGTTTAGTTAGCAAATGCATTTTGAACACTTAAAATGTGCCAGCCACTGTGCTAGACAAAACACAGTCCCTTTCATCAAAGCATCTTGCAATTTAGAAATGTGGTAATTAACATTTAGAACATCTACAAATAATGCATCAAGTAAAGATACTTTCTAGATACCATTGAGTGCATTTGGCAATTTTCTATATTGCTTTCAAAACCTAATTCTGGATCTAATATTGACTGAAAGAATTAAGATGTTCAATCTAAGATGATATTAATATCACACACACACACACACACACACACACACAAATAAATCTTGATTCCTATTAAACACATTTTTCTATATGCTAGACCTTCGGCTAATAATTAGGAAGAAGCACTGAAAATATTAAAGGGTTGATGATTTACTTTGGTTTGACCCTCCTAAGTCCTTGGATTCCAAACATTACCCACATGGATCTTCACACAAATTATGTATAACCTGGCGATTAGCTTCCACATTACCAATAAAAGGTAAGTAATTAACCTGTTAGTAAAGACAATGTTGTTTTTGTAAACTTGATCAAACATTTGTATAAAGTTGTAGTGTTGAGATCAGTACCAAAATGAGTACAGATCTCACTCTGGTGATTGCCAGTTAGATGAGCACCAGTTATCACGTTAGGAAAGTTGGTAGGTTTCAAATGTGTTCTCTGCACATGTAGAAGGACAAAAGAAGATTCCTTTCACATTCATGCTTTCAACATATTTCAAACGCCTGAGTTACAGACCTGAGATTTTAACTTATTCTCCTCGAGATGCCTACTTTGCTTACAGTTCACTTGAAATTACTCCCTTAGAAAAATCAACAAATACTAAGTACTTAAGGGTAATGAAATTTTAGCCTGAACATCTATTTGCATGAACATTGCATGGGAAAGTTTTCCTTCAGTGGCTCTGTGGTACCAGTGTCTGAGACTGTACATCCCACTGAGAACTATAAAGAGTCCCAAAGGGCAAAATTTAGGGTAGAGAACATCTGACCTCAATCATGGGCGTCAGGATAAGAAATGCATAACACATGGTCACAACTCGAAAACAGTGATCTCGAGGTTACTGCAGAGGATGGCAGCTGTTCAGTTGGACATCTGGATCTCAGTAGCTCCAGAACTGGATTGTTCTCACATGAGGTCTGTCTAGGAGAAGTTCAGCCCATCTTTGGTAATGGTTCTGAGAATTTGAATCTAATCTCCATCTTCACAAGATTTTTGCTTCTGGAAAGTAAAGAGTTGCCCAAAAGCAAAACATTCAAACAAGAAAGATCGTTTTTGGGTTCTATAGCTTTGTCCAAATTGATCCTTCACCTTTAGTATTTACACTCAAAAGTGATGAAGGTTATGTGAGGGTATTGGCTGTCTTCCTGTATTATTTGATATTACTGATATATAATTTTTAACCTACTTTTTAAAAGTTCTGTTTCATTCCATTCTCTGAAAAGAGCAATGAACA
Organism: Pteropus alecto; assembly: GCF_000325575.1. Taxonomy (NCBI): domain Eukaryota; kingdom Metazoa; phylum Chordata; class Mammalia; order Chiroptera; family Pteropodidae; genus Pteropus; species Pteropus alecto. Next base: position 7,372,863 of record NW_006494609.1, read on the forward strand.
GCAAGATGTTGATAGGCAATGAAAGCTTGGCTGGCATATGCAAGTCTAGTTTACTATGCAAGTCTAGTTGTATCAATTTCAAGTGGTGTATTATATAACTATTATGATTGGTAACTAGGAATTATGAAATATGTACGTATTTAAACATAGGTCCAAGATATCAACTTTATCAGTGCAGCAAAAGAAGGAATTATGTTTAAATTCTTGAAAATTACAAAGTTGACATTGGTAATATATACAGAAGCATTGTTTAGCCAATTAAACAAGACATAATATACACTAATTGACTGATGAATGACTCAATGGACAGACAACTGAATTAATGGAAATAATGTTTCCTTGGGTGGAAGGCCACTAGTTCTAAGTAATTATGAATATAAGTATGTTGTTGGTATAGTCCCTGTTCAACAGTGGGCAAGTTTTCCAAAAGAGATAGCAGCAGGTGTAATCAAATGCATTTGTATATTCATGTAGACTTTTCTTTCCCCCTCCAATAACTATATAACCATTTGGTACGAATTGCAAATAAAATAATTGAAGATCTTTTAAACACAGTTTGAGGGGTTATGCTGTTTGCTCTATTTGCTGGAAATTGCTATTTATGCAAGACCTATATGTTTCAGTACTTTTTTCAACGGCAACTGGCTGGTCACAGGGGGTGTCCTTAGCAAAGACTTTGATTAGGACGTAGAACATTGCAGTTGCTCAATAACTAAGCACTAAGCACTCTTCCAGAAAAACACACTTTTGTGAATGTATAACATAGTGTACTATTTAAATCAACTGTTCAAAAATTGAGAGTTCTTGAAAAGATTTAGGTAAGATACTTTAGAACTGGAGAATTCTGTGTAGATTTTGATTTTCTCTATTCTGAAGCAAATAAGGGGAAGGGGAAGCAACTTGATTTGAAACAAATACTTCAAATTATCAATTATAAAAATGGTGAGTACAAAATGTAAGCTAAAAGGCCAAAACATATTATATATGGCCCTTAATCAACAGTCTTTCAAGGACAAAGAGATGGAATGATACCATAAATCCCTGATCTCAGATGTAGACAGTAAGGAAAAGTTGGATGAGATTTAAATGTTTAACGGTCATCAAATGAAAATCTTTCTTCTGATGACAAAGCCGGAGTCTCGAAATGTTACTCTGAAACATAGTTATGACTATGAGAGGGGGTATGGACAGGAAAAATGAAACTGTATATGAAATGGTAACTCAGGACCAACGCCCCACTGAAGATGTTCCCAAGGGCCTGGGAGGGATGAAAAAGCAGATTAGAGATCAGCCTTACAAAAGTTCACACCCTTTTGATAATCAAATATAAGTTCTACTCTTCAAACCAGAGATAAGATCTACACCTATAGGTCCTGATTTAATTGAGTGACTTGATGATGATTTGGATGAATGACCTGGTGGAGGGTTCTGACTGATAGATGTCTGCTAAGCAGAGCAGGTGGGGAAGTGACCTCTGGTAGTAAATCAAGGATCTTTAGAAGCTGTTTTAAGTCCTCCACTTGGGTGACCCTTGCGACTGGAGTCATAGCTTGGACACCTGGGAGAATACATGATATTGGAAACCAAGTTTTAAAAGGGCACTCTTGTGCATCACCTGGAAAAGAAACTATGATCTTGTTTTTGTTTTGGACTCAGAGAAGGGCATAATCAAAAAACCTTGAAGGCATCACTCTTGAACTTGAGCATTTACCAAAATCACCTGGATGACTTGTTACAACATATACTGCTGGCCCCACCCCCAGAGTTTCTGAATCACGAGGTTTGAGGATGTCCAGAGAATTTGCAAGTTAACCAGCTTTCAGGTGCTGCGGCTGCTAGTGGTGGTTTGGGGACCAGTCTTTAGAGAACCAGTACTTTAAAGAATATCAGACCAAAAAATATGCATCTTACTCACAGAAAACTATGATTTGTTCTCAATGGAATCTAATCAGTAGGTTTACATGCAGTTAAATTTTTTAAATGAGCAATGACCACCACTGTTAATTTGGAACAGTCAAACTAACCTCACAAAAGACTTCTCCAATGGAAAAAATGGGAAACTCTTTCCACGGTACACATTGGCTTTATTGGCTGTGGTCTTAGTCAAAGCACAGAATGAACTGTGGCCAGCAGTGTGAGGTCTCTCAAACTTGCAGCTGTTGGGAGGAGGCTGCTCTGCCAGTGACTCTGGGCAGGAAGTGCCTCGTTAGAACTGATGCATCTATTTTATTCAGTTCAGAAAAAAAAAAAAAAGGCAAAAAATTCCTAGGTTTCTCCAAACTTCTTTTAACCGCCCGACCTCCCCAAAGCCACCATGTCAGATGGCTTTGCTGCCATGGCTGCTTGACTTCTGGTAACTGAGCTTGAGGTTCAGTATGATGGGAAGTTTTCAAAATGCTGAGCCATAAATCAAGCCTGTATCTTCACTCACAGTGGGCTTAATGATAGCATAAATAAAACAAAAATCCAAAATGACAGACAAGCACAGGACACTCAGACTGAAAAATATCTGAAAGGAGGCCACGTTGCATTCGGACCCAAACGTCGGCTAGCCGTCCATAAAGAACTTTACAGTTTAGTGCAACTTTCACCAGAGATATGACTTTACAGTGCACATCAGGTTCAACCGGATGTCTCACAATGCTGCTTTCCAGGACCCCACGTCAGATAAAGGATGGAGTGCTACCGTAGTTTTTTCTCTTTCAAGTAAACAGTTTAAGATGTGTGTTGTTGAAGGCTACTCAGCTTTCTCTGTGTTCATATCATTTTACAGAACTTCTGCCATCCTTCATTTCCTTATCCAGCTAAGTGCTCAGCAACAATAGACAAACAAAATCTAAACTAGAATTACCACTACCCTGGGGATAACACTGAATAAGAGTTATGCAGTGTGATCTGATAATAGCTAGCTTCGAGAACTGAAAAAGGAAAAAAAAAAAAAAAAACCCAAAGCTTGTAAAGGGGATATATTAGAAATTTAGATTTTAAATCCTATGTACAATGTGACACACATTTTTAGAATTGCCCTTTTGGCTTTAAGGTAGAGAAAGTGATTAAATAGGTTCCCCTGATATATGAAGTACATATAAATACTGCTCTAAAAAGTAGCTGTGAATCAGCACACAAAGGATAAAACAATCTTGTTTTACCAAGAGAAGCCTTTCACACGTGTTTAACAGACCGGCCCATATCCTTAGAAAAACCTCGTGTTTCATGTATTAATCTCACTAATTCTCTGTGGTTGCCATTATCCTGATGTCGTAAAATGCATGCACAGGACAATGGAGCATGACCCCACTCCACAGGCTGGCCTTAACAAAGGACATCAAACTTGCTTCCAAAAATCCTTAGGTGAGTGACTGTGGATCCCAGAGAAAGAAATGAAAGAGACACTTAGAGGGAGGAAATATTTTCAATTGAAATACGGTATTTCAAGAACAAAGGGAGACCCACTATCTCAAAGTACACGTTTTAACATTGTTGGCCAAGTGTTTTGGGCTTTTAAAAGCCATTTGAACTCTTGGTGGCTTCAATGATTCAAAAATACACCTGACTCTAAACTGTAAAATTTCTAAGAAAAAAATAAAAGGAAATTTAATGGAAAACCTGATACTATAAAAATTAGAAGTCCTTAAAAATATATATATGATTTTAAGAAAAAATACTAAATCATTATTTAAAGGACATTGTCAGTTAGTGACCAACTGATGAGCATATAATACTATCCTCCTTTCCCTCAGAATAAGATACTTTCTTACTTTTAAATTATAACATCTGAACTGTCGGTAGTTTAACATCCACTAATTTTGTTTAAAAAAAATATTGCCTCAAGCCAGCTTTCTGATCTTTTATTTCTAGTGAAGTATACAGCTAAGATGACAGAGAGCTCCAATATCTAAGGCCAAATTGTAACTTTTATTTTTATTTTAATAATGCCAGTCAAAATGCTTTACTAAAGAATGAAAAATGAGAGGGTGTCAAGTTGTAGAGATCTACTGAGAGATGACAGAAGACAGTCTGGGCATGAAAGTCCAGTATCTGCCAGTTTTAGAAACACAGAACATTCACTCTAGAAAATGGCAATTATGTAAATTCAACTTTTTAAAACATAGCAAGTTATTGTTAAAATTATTATTATTGTATGGCTCTATTTTGACTTTAGTGGCATTTTTTTTCATGTCGCCACTTATACGCTATAACGTATAAGATCCTACACTTTGAAAGGTGGAGGTTATCCAATTATATATTGTTTCAACTACCCTCCTGAAAGGGAACTAACATGATGCTATGTTTCGAAATCCAGTCTATTTAGAGAGCAAGGCAGCAAGTTCACATCAACAAGTGTCACATGGCTTTGTACCACATCAGAGTCAAGATGTGTTAGGGAGGAAAAGATACCCAGCAACAGAAGTATTCCTAGAGTTTCAATCATGAGAGTAGTCAAAAACAAGAGACACTTAAATCCTTTTCTAATCGGCTGGTCCTGAAAGAAATGCAGGTGCTACAAACTCCAGTCTACCCCTTTGTTGTTGTTGGTTGTAGTGTGACTAGATTTCAGAGACTGACAGTAGGGGATGACCTGGTAGAACGGTGAGTGCGCCAGGCTGGGTTTGGATTTAAGTAGGAGCATATTGGCATAGGCGTGGATAGAGCAGGAGACTGAAATGGGAGCAAATGAGGTTGGAACTTGAAGGTCAGCTGGTTTCACCAGAGCAGAGCAGAGCAGAGCAAAGCAGATTGGTTTACTTTGATCCTAATCAAAATCAAGGGAGACTTCTCTGAAATTCATTTGGGGGCTTCTAAAGTTCTGCTTCTGGACATAAGCATTTTTCCTAGCTTGAAATTAGATGTGGCGTGTTTTATACGGAAATGAAACTAAATAGAATCTTTCATGGTTAAAATTTCTTTTCTCAAATTGAAAAGAAGCTGATATGTTTTTATTGCTAATATTTGAGAACTCAAAAGTTGAAAGATGTAACTATTTTTACATCAAACTTTGGTGCATGAAATGTCTTTATATACAAACTTTCCCAAATTTACTTTCCAGATTAAGGTTCATGGTTTCATTTGGATCCAAGAAAACCAGATGCTTTCGTGAGGCCAGCTTCCTCATTTTAAGGCCATGAAAATCACAAATTTTCTGTTTTGTTTTAAATTGAGAGAATATGCGGGGACAGTTTGAGGAGGGAGTGTAAGAATCCTGGGAAAAGCATCACCTAATAATCATTCACTTTCTTGGCTACCATATCACATGTAGTTGGGTTTATGGTACAAACCCTGAGTAAAACGATTTACGATATTTGCCCCTTCCTAAAAAAAAAGGGGGTTTGCTAAGTAAATATACCATTTAATTATATGTAAGAATTTGGTCCTACTTAAAAAAGTATTTATTTAACTATGAGATTCAATACAGATTATAGAAAATGTAACAATTACTGTGACTCTAACTATACTTTATATACCACCGACTCAAGCCTCAAAATGGAAAATGCATTTATCATAGTTGAAAGGAGAAAAACAAAGAAAAATAGGCTTGTTTCCTCTGCTAAGTAGGTAGGCATTTTTGATCCCTATAACCTTTATATCCAAATATTCCATTAAGATATAGATTTGATCTCATTAGTAAAAATGTGTAAACTATAACAATAAGAAGAAAAATTGGTGCTTCTGGGAAACTGGATGCATAAGATGTTATATAACCAACTGGTTTTCAACCTTCAAATCAGGCACTACTAATCAAGGAAAGAATAATGACCTTAGCCAATGGGAAAAACATCAAGCCAGATTTTTCCCAGCTGTTTCTCTCCTCTGTGGCCTTTCAGTAACTTCAGTGGAAGTTTAGTGTATTTAGGGAGAAAGATGGCCAGACGAATCAGAAGTATTAAACCTAAAAGGTCGATGTTCAAATTAAGTCTTGGACCAGGCTTACTGCAAGAATAGTTTATCCCTTCCAGTGCTACAAGCAATATGGCTGACCAGCCACAATTCAAATGGGGCTGATATCACACTCTCTCCTGCCAAAGGGGTGAGTAAAGGAAAAACAATTAACTGGCTTTGAAATGTACAAACCAAGCCATTAGTGTTTCCTTAGCATTCCTTTTGATTTCCAACTCAAGCTTATTGTGACTGTAAGAGATAGGAAAAATCCCCACAGGAGACAAATCCTTGGATTTAGTTCTATATAAACATAGGGTCAAGAAATTGTGACAAAATTGTTGCTTACAAAAAGTTGACTTTGCCTTTGAAGTTCTTGTGTGTTCCACATTTAAAGTCAGACACCTTCATTCATCCAACAGTAGCATAAGGCCTTCAATAATATAGTGGCTTTATTCTTTTTTTTTTTTCAGATTAAAAAAAGTCTCTCTCCACCCTGTTATAAAAGCATCAGTTAATATGCTTTCAAGGATTTGCCAAGAAAATAATCTGAGTTACCTTAGGCTTTCAGGTTTAACTGGCCTGACGTAATTTTTTTTAATGACCACAGATGTGCTAACGACGGTTTAGGTCCATTCCTATCAAACAGAATGGACTGCATGAAGTTCTTACTAATACATTAAGGGAAAAGCAATTTAACCTTTATCTGTAGGATTTAAATAAAACCTGTTAATTTTTTCCCTTATTTCCCCCCAGATAGTCATTCAGATCCAAGAAGATAAAATATTATGGTGTCAGTCAAAAAAACAGCAGTGAAAATACTGACATAATTTTTCAATGCCCCAAATATTACTATGGAGTGATAGAGGCTACACGGAGCAGCAGGACTATGAGCCACTCCTTCACAAAGGGCTATTCCCACTAAAACCTCACGTGCTCATTAGCACATTAACGCCTTGAAGTCTCGAGGTTAGACAAAATAAAACCAAACCTCTTTACCTTTATCTAATCCAGAATTTCTCCAGCTGGCCTAAACACGTCTCCCCTTCTTCATGTCGTTCCTGCCACCAGGCAAACTCTGGGACATGAACGTCTGTTTTTATGTTTCTTTTTTCCTTCCTTGCACAATGACTGGCCTATAGCAGGAATTCAATAAAAGGCTTTTGGAATGAATAAATGATCAAATGAATGTTTGTTCTCTCAGAGGTTATGTAGATTGTGTATGTAATTTTGGCATGTAAAACATATTCATCTTTTGTAGTAACCGTAGCATCTAAATTCACAGAGTGTCATTTCTTTGTCTACACATTTAAATACGGTAAGTTAGGAAAACACATCTTGAGTGGAAATAGAAGCATCTTTATGAAATATGAGAAATCTAACAAGCAAGTATACTTTAGCAAACACAAAATGTAATGCATATTAGGAAGGTATTGCTTTATTGTCCTGGTCTCTGTGCAGAATTTTTCCACCGTGACCCAATGGGGATTTAATTCCTGAATGTTTACCATTATTTAGCATTTAATAGAAATCTTTCTCCACTGGTAGAACAGCATGTAAAGAGGTAAGTTCTTAAAAACACTTTGATGTTGGAAAAAGCCGAGATGCTTAAAGGAGATAGTACCAAATTATACGAGAACTCTTGTGGAGCAAATCTCATGGGCACAGGAGTTTGGTACTGCGATTTTGGTCACTGTAAACCAAAGACAGTCCAGAATATGACTGAAGTGATTGCAGTGGGATATCTGGCCACAAAAAGACAAATATAAATAAATAAATTGTGTGATGAATTCTTTACAGGGCTCTACAATTCAGATATCATTTGTAAATTCTTCATTTCTATTAAATATGGATGATTGGAAATAATGTAAAGATAGTTCTGTCATAATAGACTGCTGAGATAATGAATGTAACCATCCTGAGCATTTATACAGTGAACTATCTAATATTATACTTGCATATCTCCATGACATGTTATAACACATGATAATTTATTAGGGAGAAAGCATTTTTAAAAAATCAATTGTATATAAACGCTCACTAAATCTAAAGTGCTGGCAATTTCCGCCTCAAGGAGAACTCATTTTCCTCCTTTTTAGCCAGTAATTTTTGAAAGACTTCAATTATAAATCCAAATTTTGGTTGGAAAAATGTGACTGACCACACCTGAAAAAAAAGAAAATGCAAAGTAAAAAAAATATCACTTTCTCTGCTGGTATAAGTTGCCAATAAGTTAGTTGTAAGTTATTTGTAAGTCATTCACGAGCTGATGTTATGTGGATTGGTAACTTACATCATTCACAAGGACCAACTGTATTGTTATTTTAGTCAGTGTTTGGCAATGCTGAAGAGCAGAAGCTTCAGATGCTAGGTAACCTGGGCCAAACTGCCGCAAGGACAGATCTGCTATTATTTGTAAAACGCTCAAGTAAAGCAGCTAATTACATTTTGCTATTTTTGCTTTCGTAGTCTTCCTTTTTGGATTGTAGACTTGCTTCCATTGGTAAACCTGCGGCATCTTCCTTGATTAAGGATGAATCGGGAGTAACTGTTCTTTTGGTAAATGCTGGTAAGGTAAGAGAAAAGAAAAAAAAAAACCTGGATGAATATAATCTCTGGGCTGAAAAATTATAAGCAATCATTGCATTTATTCTTGTTTTCTGTAAATTCTACTCGGCCTAACAGACTTTTAATGTAGGAATAAACTTCATCAGTTTACTATTTTTTTAAAAAATAACATTCATGTGATTCGATTTGGGGGTGGGGGCAGATTTGAAGGATCTGAGAGTGGAAGGTGTGTGTAGTCAGTATATACGATATAAAGCACACACAGAATTTTAGAGGGAGAAATCTTAAGGGCCTCCTTTACATAATATTCTTTGTTACAAAAAGGAAACTGAGAATATATTTGGAATCTAGGTTTACTATTTTTCTACTCCTCTTACCTCTCTTCTGAGCTTCAGAAGCCTATATCCAACTATCTATGTGAAATCTTCCCACCTGATTTCTAATCTCTGATGCCTAATCATCCCTTACTCTTCTCCATCTTAGAAAAAGATATACTCAACCACCTAGTTGCTCAAACCTTGGTTCCTTCCTTCCTTTGTCTTGCTTGCTCCACCCATCCAATTTAAAAGTCAGTTCTGATGATTACGCCTCCACGTTCACCAGCGTTCTGCTTTACACCATCTCTGGTACTGCTGACGCTAGCCCAAACCACCATGTTCTCTTTTCCTGTTTTCATCCTGTCCCCTTCTCCACACCACCACCAGAATTATCTTTATAAAAGGTAAATCAGATTATGTCACTCTCCTGCATAACCTCCTCACACCCGACTCTACCAATGGCCTCTCAGAGAACTTAGAATAAAATCTAAATGTCTGACCTTGGCTCCATGGGGACCTCATCTTCTCCCCGTCTCCCACCCTCTCTACCCCTCCCCCTCTCTCTCCCACCCTCTCTACCCTCATTCAATGTTCCATTCCTCTAGAAGACCATGCCCCATTCTTCTCCAGCTCATTTACACTTTCTGTTCCCTCTCTCAAAAAGGTTCTTGCCAGTCAGTATTAACTCAGCTGGTTCTTCTTGCCATTCAGGTTTCTGCTCAGTTGTAACCTCCTCGGCTGTAACCTCCTCAGACGCATCTCCTGATCACTGATCTAAAGCAGCAGTCCTGTTTCAGGTGCCTTCTAGCATTTCACATTTATACAACCAACCGCCATTTTAAATTGTCTGCTTGTGTACTACCTGAGAACCTTATGCATAGCTTCTTAGTAAATGTTGCCTGAACAACTGAATATACTTAAGAGACTTTTAAGAGATAGTCAATTGAGATTTTTCAATTGCTCTCTAGAAAGCATCTAGAGAGTATCTTATCAAATTACAATGACCAGAACTCAATTATTTAAAAACATCTGGCACCTAACTGGTCAGTGAAAAGATAGTCACACACCCACAAAATCCTTGTCATGTAAAATAAACCTATAATATACAGAGACAGAAAAACTGTGCCATCATGGAATAAATAGATCTTTTCGAAACAAAAATCTTTTTTTTTTTACCTTATCAGTACCCCAACATTTTCTTTTTTTGTCTTAAATCTTTGGCATTTTATTCTACAAGTTTGCGGACAGACTACATTCAAAGCATCTATTCAGAGTTAGCCAGGTGGATCCTGAAGTACAACAGAGAAGGGAAAAGAGTGTGCTTTTCTTGCTGTGGATAAATTACTTTTTATTCGAGTGACTTAAACTCCCTCTAAAGGCACCACACAACATGAATTGAGAATCTACTTTTTTTTTTTTTTTAATAGCAATGTAAACTGAGGTAAGGAAGTAAAATAGAGTTCTTTTCAGCAACTTCCACTGATTTGCTTTTCTAAGAATATCGAGTTAAATAAGTAAGATTCACTTCCAATGCCCATAATAATCCTTAGATAACATTTCCCCTGTCAAAAATTAGTCCTTTCTTTTTGAAATCATTTATGTAGTATTTATTTATTTATTTAAACATTATTTACAACAGTTTTAGAATGGCAGAGAATTTGCAATCTGCGGTTATTTTCAAAATTTAGTTTAGAGATACCAACTCCCAAATATCAAGCATTTCAATCTTAAAGGACTGGAGATTTTGAAAAGTCATCAGGTTACTACAGATCTTACTCAGATCTGGCCTGGTCCCGGCCTCAGGAGTAGGAGCCTTGTCCTGGAGTGTGTTCTTTTAGCCTAAAAGGAGCTATGCATGGAGACTAGTGGTCAGTCACTACTTATAAAAAGTAAAAATGACAGCTTCAAAAGCTGGCTTTATGAGTCTCTCTCACTAAGCCCCCACTGTCTACAGGCTGAAGGAAATGGAATCCAAGTCTTCAAAAAGAGTGTCCTGAATCGCAGCCATAACTCCTAGCCAGCCAGGATAAATTTGGTAGTAATCATGGCTCTAAATAATGGATTTCTGTGTTTCCATTTCCAATGGTAATATAAACTTACAATTTATACATTTCTCCCCTTCTTCCTGGCAGAAGGAATCTACCTTTTCTTGAATTGACCCGAACTACACAAAGCTGACATAAATTACTACTTAAAACAAACTTTCATTAATGCTGGATCATTTCAGGGACCACAAATTATGCAGTATTTTCCCATTTCCTTTGTTTTTTCCATGGTCAGTGATTCTATGCTTTAGTTTGGTCACAGTTTGACAGGGCACCTAAGTCAGCAGAATGAATGCCTTAGCGTCTACAGCATAGACAGAAGGGCCTCACCTAACTGGAGTAGGAGGAGCCTGTTCTGTGGGCTCATAAACTCATGTCTGCTTCAGCACTCGTACCTATTTTCTCATGTCTCCATACGAGTCTACACAACTCTAAACTCCAACCCCTAGCTTTCAGGTTCCATTCAGAAGTTAACCGGAAAACTGAACACTTACTTGCTAGTCAGACATAAAAGCTGGGGCGTTCTTAGTAGCATTTTATTTTTATGATTCTTTTTTAGCTGGTGTACATACACATATCAAATAGCACCAAAGGGCTACATAGGAAGACTGCAGTCTCTTGCCCCATCCCTCCCAATCCCACAATCCTGCTCCCTAGAGTCAACCGATTAACTCTTTTAGCTTTATTTTCTGTGTTTACTTCAATTTTTGTAAATAAAGGAAAGCTTATATTGCTATTTTCTGATTTATCATTTTTAGACTTGTCCACACCCATCCACTTCCCCGCACCCCATCCTCCCTATATAGTTACATCTGAACTTCTAGCTATGTCAATAGTGAGTATTTATATTATTACGACTATGTAAATATGGCTCGCATAAAATCTAACAGGTATACTATGAAAGTGTTTCTTTTCTTGCTCATTTTTTCCCCTGGAGTTATTAATTGACGGATGTTTTCATTTTTGTTTTTTATTTACTCTTTTTCTAGGACTATCCTTAATTGCTTCTAATAACTCAATTAGATCTGCCATATTTCTATTAGCAGTTTTTTTCTAGGTGTTTGACTGAATCAAATAATCTATCAATTTTGTTGTTGTTGTTTATTTCCTCAAGACTTTCCTGATGGAATCTTACCTTTCTTCCTTCAATACAAGAGAAATGAAGAGCATGAGTATCCACATTAAAAGGTCCCACCCAGCAAGTAGCTAGAAAAGTGAATAAGACAAGACCCACAGGGAGGCGTAGCATCACAAAACTCATTAGGGTTAAAGAGAAGATCCTAAATGTTCCTAGGGCTGAGACTGGGGAGTTAGTGGTGGTGGTGAAGATCACGGCAAAGGAGTGGGAGTCAGAGTGAAAAAGGCATAAGGTTTTCGACAGCAACGTCAGATTTTGGAATACAATTGTGCAATGACTTCAGGAGTCACTTTCAACCTAGAATTTCACAATCAATCAGCCAAAGTTTCAGTCAAGTATGAGCAGAAGAAATCCATTTTCAAAAATACAAAGGGAAAACATTTACCTCCCTTTTTTTGATATGTACTCACAAAAGAAAGGACTAAAACAAGCAGAGAAAGGCATGGGGTTTGAGAAACATGGGCGTCGACACCAGAAGAGAGTGAAGAAACATCTCAGGATGACAGCAGTGCATCAGGTACCTGGGTGGGCCCCTTTCGATCTGCCCACTTCTGGCCTTTGTTCTGTTTTCTTTGTTGTCTCATCCCAAGACTCTCACTAATCAGGCATTGTCCCCGTTGAACTGATTTTATAAATATCTTTTCTCTCCTATTGTCCCATTCTTCTTTTTCTTCTGCTTTCTTTGTGATTTTCACGACTTCATTTTCCACCTTTCTAGTTTATTGTATTTTAAAATTCTGAGACTTGTTATCCTGTGTTCCTTTTTCATAGCATCTTGCTCTTACTTTTAATGGATGTGATATTTTCTCTCACGTCTCTGAGGGCATTAATGATTTTTTTAAAGACAGCTTCTGTTCCCTGCCTTATCAATTTACTGTGGGCTGTTTTTCTCTTCATCAGTGTTGACATCTCTCCTTTGTAATTTTGGAGGTTGAAAAGGAGTTCAAAGAAAAATTACAGAACAATTTCTATAACTACGCTGAAATTGTTTGTGCTACAAAAATGAAAAAGTATTCAGGGTGATCCTAATCCACTTCTAAAATACCACATTCTGAAAAACATTGAAAACTCACGGGTCATCAGAAAAGCAAATAAGAATAACTATGATTTCTAGAAACAGGTTTAATTCAATCCCTTAAAATGATTACCAATAAGGTACCTATGATTAAAATTTTAAAAGTATCCTTGAAAACATTTAGGTAGGTGTGAGAGGAAAATCATAAAACCAACTTGTCAAGAGCATAGTAAAACATAAATCTTTGAGTCAATAAATTAATTAAATACTTTATCAATAAATTAAATGAATAAAGAGGTTTACTTTTTAAGCTACATTTCAGACTTTTTCAATATAGACAATAATAAGCATTTTTATCCAAATTATGTTCTCAGTGATATTTTTTCCTATTCTCATTTAGTTCTCTTTGAGCCATATCATTTACTTAGAAACGTATGGCTGCCTACATTTCTCTAAGAAGAATCTTAGAGAAATGACTATTGCTAGTCATGAAATGCTACTGAGTGGAAAGCTGAACACAGTTTCTTTCACAGCCTGCCATAATATTAAATAAAATTCTAAAAATCTTGATGTTTTCCTCCTAATATCTTCAAACTACTTCCGTCTGGGTGCCTTTCTGGGGAGCCTCATGAGAGTCATGATGACAAATTAAATAGGAGCAGAGCAAGGACCTCTGCACTCGTATCATGGTGCTGTTTATCTCCAGACTCCTGAATACCTTAATGGATGAGATACTATGCTACTTGAAGGTGCTTTGCCCTTACTCTCCCCCATGCTCATATACATCGAACAGACCTGAGGAAATTTTTCCTTGCTTAATCTAAAATATTAAAAATTTGACCTATGTGTATGTCAGATTCTGAGGTACCATAACCAACTTGAGATATGAAGGGTGGCGGCCAGATTAGAATAGTAGAGGGTTTATGCAGATATATAAAATCATTAGGAAGGATGGTTAAGACAGGAAAGAGAAAATGCCTAATTTTTGTAATAAAATAATCATGATATAATGAAAACCAAAACATTATCATAAACTGATAAATATTTATTCAATGAATCCATAAATATAAATCAGTAAAAATGAGAGTTATCACTTTTGGATTTGACCTACTTCTTTGTGGTTTTGTGGTTTAATTTGTTATATTATTTTATAGCAACTAGATTTTTTTTTAAATAAGAGGATTGCCAGATTTAATGTACAAACTCTATGCCCATGGTATACTGAAGTGCTAAATGACTATATAAATAAGAATCCATTGAATAATATTTGAGTCTCAATGGTTTGGATAAAAGTGGACATAAAAAAACTCATACATTCATTCATCTAATGTTAATTGAGTATTCACTATGTGCCAAGTACTATGTAGGATGCTAAAGAAAGTGATGAACAAAACAGTCATCGTTCCTATCATCATGGAGTTCACTCAATGAAGAGAAGTAAAAAAAAAAAAAAAGTAATTCAAATAACAAATGACTCCATAATTATTCTGAGAAGGGTTTTAAAGAAAAATTGTAATGCATTGTAGGCACTCGCAACAGAAGCCATTCTCAAAATTGCAAGTTTCCAAGGGTTCTTTAAGGACCTTACATACAAGTGAAAACCTGAAGAGTAAG
>NW_006494609.1:7387495-7396177 GCF_000325575.1 Pteropus alecto
GGATGGTGGGAGATAGTGTCCAGGATCAACAGACCACACCTTGTTGAAGTGGATGATGTTTTTTGAACATTTATAGAGTATACATAGAATGAAATCTATCCTGTAATGACATTAATATCTTTATTCTTTGCACAAGATTATATATTTCTAAATAATTCTATGCAAAGATTTTCTACTTTTTGATGATTTGAATGTTATTATAATACCATCTATCTTCCTTTACCCAATCATCCACACCTACCCTTTACACAAAAACTTTGCTTAATTAAGATTATTACCTTGCGTGATTCCTTTTAAGTTTTTCTGATAAGAGTAAGGTCTACAAAGGAGGGATTCCATATACAGTTTAGTAAATTGGGTAATATTGTAAATGTACTTAGGGGGTATTATTTGTATGATTCATAAAAGACAAGTTTTTTCAAACTCATAACATGAATATTACTATTGTGTACTAGCCGACATCTTAACCTTTCCATGAGTTGCATTTTCTTAAATCCAATTTAAAAACTGATACAGGACTTCATTACTTACAGTTCAAGTGTGAAAATCGTGGACTAGACAGGAAGCGACTGTGATCCTGCCAAGAGGAGGATGAGTGATCTAATCCATAAGCATGGGAACTTTCACCAAAGGGTCTGTCATCCTAAAAAAGACAGCACAGCATTTCGGTTGACTGATTACAAAATGTAAGCATCGGGACTCATTTAAGTGTACTGAAAATGAAATTGAACCTTAATACACGAGTTATGTTATACCATAATTTCATATAATTACAACCCTTGCAAAAAATAAAATCTGTGCGTGTTAAAGAAAATATGAAAAAAAGAGAAGAAAATCACCCGTAGCCATGATAATAGCATGACATATTTCTTTCCGGTCTTTTTATTTCTGTGAGCAGGATTTATAAACATTGTTATAAAACTTTGTGTTCTTCACTTATTTACATTAATAGTAGAAACATTTTTCAAGTTATTATATTATCTTCACCTTTAGCTTGCGTGTTACCCATATACTATCTAGCGGATATATTATACTTAGCTAGCAAGCATGCTTTACTGGGCATTTAGGTAGTTCCCAATGTCTTACTCCTATAAATAACACTGTGAGAAATATCTTTAAATATATAAACTTCCATATTTAGGACTATTCCTTATGACAAATTATTAGGTGGAAATCTGGCTTAATAAAAATAATTTGATGTTTTTAAATACTTTTAGCTAGGCTGCTTTCCATAACGATTATACTAATCCTCCTACTCATTCAATACATATTTAATACATAAACAAAAATGAATACAGAAAAGGTCTCTTTCTTCATAGATAATATGAATAGGTCCTTCTCCCCAAATCTTAGCAGAAAATGGGAATTATAACTTCAAATAATTTCACTAATTAGATAAAAATAGATGCTTTAATATACTTTTCTGTGATAGTAAAGTTGCAAATTTTTCCCTTGAATGTTTTCTAATTATTTACACAATTCTTTTTTTTTTTCTTATACTCATTCATTCATTCTACAATAATTTATTGGGCACCTAATACGTGCTGGTTAAAGAACAAAGAAAACACAAGGTATATGATCATGAAATCTTCGGGCTTGTGGGAAAGAAAGGCATTTGACAAACTACACACATCACAATATAATGAAAAAACTATGATAACTTCTACAAGAATAGGAAGCAATGGGAAGAACTAAATTTAGATTTGTGGTCCAGAGAAGGTCCCTCTGGGAGATGAATCAACCAGGTGAAAACTTAGGGGTGGGAGAAAGCTGGCGGTAAGGGGGAGCAGGAGTCGGTGGTAAGGAAATGTCGATCGAGATGCGCATGAAGGTGCTGTGATGAGAAACTATGGTGTGTCTGAGGACCCCATGGCTTAGGGACACTGTGCCTGGGGGAAGTGATTCAAATGAGATCCACTGGCCAGGACATGGAAACAACCGAAGTGTCCTACGATAGATGATTGGATAAAGACGCTGTGGCACTTATATACAGTGGAATATTACTCAGCCATAAGAAGAAATGAAATACTGCCATTTGTGACAACATGGATGGATTTAAGATAATCGTGCTAAGCGAAATAAGCCAGACAGAACAAGTTGAAAATCACATGATATCACTTATATGTGGGATATAAACCTAGAAGCAACAAATGAACAGGACAAACAAACACAGACTCGTGGACATGGACTATAGGCTAGTGGTTACCAGAGGGTAGGGAGGAGGGGGTAGGCAGGAGGTAGACAGGGTAAAAGGGGTCAAATATGTGGTGACAGAAAGAAATCTAACTATGGGAGGTGAACACACAATGTAAATGTATATATATGCCTTACTGTTAAAATGTACAGCTGAAACTTATCGGATTTCGTTAATCGACGTCACCATAAAAAATTTAATTAATTAAAAAAAAAAAAGGAGATCCAGAGGTGGGATTTGAATTTGGAACTTCTTAAGTACATCAGAAGGCAATCAAGGATTGTAAGGAGGGGAATGACTTGCTATGATTTATATTTCTCAAAGATTACTCTGGCCTCTTTGTGGAGAACAGACTGGACTGGTGTACATGCTGAAGTAGGAACACCAGCTGAGAGACTATAATAGAGAGTAACTGTGGGGTCCAGGGAGAGAAAGGGATCAAGAATGTTGTCAAAGATTCTAGATGAAATAACTGCAGGTTAGGAGGTCCAAGAGATTCCTCAAAACATGGTTCCCACACATAGTAGGGCCTCATGTAACGTGACAGTCCAACGAATTAGTTGTTATTCTCTATATTAAGTACTGAGTTTATATATATTTTTTGGTCACATGTGTATTATGCAAATGCAAAAGAAAGAGCAAAAAGAACATGTTATATACATTTAAAAGGCCTATTTACTTTGAGCTAAAAGCATGGACATAATTGTCAGGTAGTTCAAGTTCATTAGCCTTCATGTACCAAAAGGGAGTTCAAGTCTACTTAAGATGAAGGCCCTGAGGTTTTTAACCAAATGACTTTTAGTTTTCACTAATTTTGGGATTTCACAAGACACTGGAAGTCATTCACTATAGGATTAAGGAAAGTATTTACATTGTGTTCCAAGTGTATTTCAACAGCTGCTTTAGAATGAGCTGACATGGGGCAACTAGAGGCAGGGCAATGGACCTGGCTAGTACAGTTTGGATGTGAAATACGAAAGGCCTGGATGGAGTTGGAAGATGCACGAATAGAAAGGAGAGTTATGTTCTCAACCAAAGCTAAAAATCTCCATTTAATCACGGTTTTTACACAAAGCATGAAAGAGAAAAGCATAAGAAATGGTTTCCCACTAAAAGATGCTTTGATGATTATGAGCCAATAAGAGAAAGGAAAAATTAAGGGAAGGAAAACACACTTGCATCTTGCCCACGGTCACCTGACCTGAGAAAGAGAGTGAGAGGTCAGAAGTGGAGATACAGCTTTGGGTGTCTCCCTGAATAAAACGGATGGTGCAATTACAGCCTCAAAATGCGGTACCACAGGAAGGATGTAGTGCACAGACATATTCGAATCCTATTCATTCTTCCCAAAAGGCGTGCTGTTAAATTTGTAAAACAAAATTAACTGGCATCAAATCATATGTTATATCTTTTCTGCTCATGGAGAAAAAATAACTTATATTTTTAATTATAAAACCAGCGTCTTGGTATATGACAGTTAAAACACGGCACTAACATATTTCGTTATTAGCAAATTTGGAAAATACATAAAAAATTAAGAAGAAAATAAATAATCCAACGAATTATGAATAAGTCTATTAGCCTAATTTAAGGGTGAAGTTTTTCCTGTTCTTATTTGTAAATGTCTTTTTATATTGATCATTTCTTGACAATTTTGTTTTCTACTTTTGTCATGTAACATTATATACGGGAATGTTCTCTGTCATCATTATCACCATTATGGTTAACCATAGGTTTTTTTTTTTTTTTTTTACTAATTTCCTATTGTTGGAAATTTAAGGTTGATTTCATTTTTTTCTATTATAATCATTTGATAAACATATTGGTACATAAAGCTCTGTCTATATTTTAAATTTATTAACTTAGTATAGATTCCTAGAAGTAGAATTATTGGGTGAAACATTTTAAGACTGTTTATTTATATCCATTTCATCTAAGTTATCAAATTTATTGAAAGTTGTTCACAATATTTCCTAATTACCCTTTTAATGTCTAGTAATATTCGCCTTTTGTCCCTAATATCAGCAATTTGTATCTTCTCTCTTTTTTTCCTAATCAATCTGAACAGAGGTTTTAAAATTTTATTGATCTTTTCAAATATCCTGGTTTCGGTTTCATTTATCTCCCCATTTTTCTGCTTTCTATTTCATCGATCTCGGCTCTTTATTACTTCTTTGCTTTTACTTAACTCAGGTTTAATTTGCTCTTTGTTTTCTAGTTTCTTAAGATAGAAACTTGGATTATCTGTTTGAGACTCTTCTTCTTTGTAATATATACGTTTATTGTCACAAATTTCTCTCCAAGCACTATTTATCTGAATCACACAAATCTAACAAACCACACTTTTATTTTCACAGAGTTAAAATATGTTCTAATTTTCCTTTTGAGTTCTGCCTTGACCCACCCATGGGTTATTTAGGAGTATGTTATTTAGTTTTTAAATATTTGAAAGTTTTCCAGCTATCTTTCTGTTATTGATTTCTAGTTTCATTCCACTGTAGTTAGATAACATACTTTGTATAATTTCAATCATCTTAAATTTATTGAAATTTGTTTTATCGCCCAGAATGCAGTCTATTTTGGAGAATGTTTGATGTGCTCTTGAAAAATATGTGTAATCAGCTGTTGTTGGGTGGAGTATTCTATAAATGTCAGTTAAGTCTAGTTGGCTGCTAGTGTCGTTCAAGTCTTCTATATCTTTACTGATTTTCTGCCTACTGTTTTATCAATTACTGAGAGAGGAATGTTGAAATCTCCAATTATAATTATGGATTTGTCTATTTTTTCCTTATAGTTTTATCAGTTTTTGTTTCACGTATTTTGACACTCTGTTAATAGGTATATAAAATTTAGAATTGTTATCCCTTCCCTTTAAAATTGTTGACTTATTCAACCACTCACATTTCTTTTTCTCACATATAGAAAATGAGGAGGCTTAACTGATATATCTTTAAGTTCCAACATTTTATGTCTTCAAAAGACTGTCAGAATCCCCCATATCACCCTGAAGTATAACTAATAAAATGAACCCTAAAAGAACACCCTAAAAGAAATATATTTCACAATCCTTTGAACAACAAACATATCAGAAAATTAAAAAAATACCTTCATGTCTTCCAATTATATATTGATATTTAATTTGTGGAATTTTTAAGTAAATTTTAAAAGGTGACCATAAAATGAACTTTTCTTGCAATTCCTACCTATCTTTTAATCAACTACTTAAGTATTTAAAAGAAAGTATTGTTAAAAAGGAAGATTATTTGTAATTTTAGTAATCCTAGCTTTTGCCTTTTACCAATTCTTATACCCTTAGCACAAGGACCTATTTTTATTGCTGTCTTAAGCCTCAACAAGCTAGTTAGCCAGAATTCCCTGCAAAAATTCCACTGGGTGAAGGCACTTGCATTTTCTAATATTTTCCCTGGGTTTCTTCCACTTCTCTTTCATAACCCACATTGTAATTGGTTTCTTAAAAGCTGTTCCAACCTGACTAAAATGTCTTTGCTAAACTGATCTCTAATGATTAATATTTAATGACGCCCACCAAGTATTTTTCTCTCAGGAATATTATAAGTTCAAAGTTTATAAGACAAATGATACATCTAATTTTTTTTATTTTAATTTATCCAACCCTTCCCCTAGAGAGAAGGAAAAAAACACTTATGTGTTTTTGAATCTGTGGCAGAAATGTTTTCCAAAATTTGTCTCTAAACTGACAATGCACTGTCCCTCCATCTCTGCCCTACTCTTAATTCCCAATTCTCCATCAGTGCTTGAAAAAGCTTAATCCCTTCCTCAGTAGATTTCTATTTGAAAGATAAATCTCGGCAGATAGTTTATTCAAAGCCTGCCCTCGATACCTCAATCTGCGTGGCTATTATTTTAGCTTTTAAACATCCACGAGGATGAGGCTTTCATTGTGTCTATCTAGCTTTCCATCTATCCATCCCAACAGTCCAAACTTTAGTACAGTGCCATTTGTATTAAGGAACTCAGAAATGGTCTTATATGATCATTTCTTGACCAAAGGACAGAAATGAAAGTTTGCTAGGATGGAAGATGGGAAATAGGAGACTGCCACTATCACATTAACAGTTTCTACATGTAAAAAAATGAAGATATTAGACCAGATCACCTCTAAGTCCTTTCAGCACTAATATTTTATGATTCTAATCTATCTGAACAGAACCACTAAACGACCAGTACTTTTAACTATGCAAGCTATCTTTACCACAGGAAATCCAAATGTATACAATAATACTATAAACCCAAAGCCACACTCATACACAGAAGAACAGATTCATGAAAATACTGTGCAAGATCAGGCCATTTGATAAATTTACCTTTATCCAATTGATATTTTATTTTATAAAATTTAACATTCCTAGGAATTCACTAATGAAAAAAATCCTACTCAGTTTTTTGTTTGTTTTGTTTTGTTTTTATCTACTTCAGACTTGGCTCTGCATAACCTTAATCCATTTTCAGAACCCAAATCTACTTGGAGTGGATACAAATTTGCCATAAACAAGGATCCCCAAAAGAATGTGCCACTGACTTAAGAAACAAAAGCAAAGATGCAGAGATGTTTTAATGATGGTGCCTCATTGGGCTTAGTGTTTGTTCTCTCAAAGTGACTATTTTAAAGCAAATAATGACTGGATGGATATGCTATTACAAGTTAAAGAAAAACAAATAAGTCATGTACTTGGTATTTCTTATGTTTTTAGTATCTAGGATATTGAATTTGAGATGATTAAAAATGGCATTTTTGTAGATGGATTTCTTCACAATCTTTCTTTAATGCTCTTGTCGAGTAAATTATTAGGAAAGGTGAAAACATGTAACTTGTTAAGGGAATTGGGTTTGGTAGAGTAGGGCTCAGCAGGTTAAAAAAATTAATGTGCTCATCTAAGTACCTACATCATTTCCTAAATGAGCACTTTTGATCCATTGCTATTTTCAGATTTTACAACAAAGAAAAATCTCAACTTATTTGGCAACTTTTTGTTTAACTTTTAAAGAGCACGATGAAATCAACTAGTTAAATATTATGGCTGGCAAGTTCATCTTGATCACTTCAAAAGAATAAAAATCTTTTCAGATTTCAGTATGATTTGATTGCCTACAAGTTTCTGTATGTGTCATGTAAGCATTAACTGACAAAATAGCAGTTGAATTTTTGTTAGAATTCTAGAAAGCTGAAGCTAGAAAAAAAATTTTAGTCACCAGTTTAACATGTTATGTGTGATTTGTATTCTGGAATCAAAGATGAGGCAGATAGCGTCTGCCCTCAAAAGTCCTACAATCCAGTAGAATGGCATATCCCAAATTTCAGTATTCACCTATAGTTATACCTATTTTCTTTTACGTTAATTTACCAATGAGCTTTGCATTCTAAGTCTCTATATAGGAGAGGCTTAAAGGATGATAAATTGATTGGGGGTAAGGGAAATGTGGAGCTATGTTTGCATAGCAGTCTATATATGATTTCTTATCAAACGATGGAGTGGTGGTTATAATTGAGATAATTGGGGTATTATGGGGTCAAAGCTCCCTCAAATCCCTCCATGGTTGCTAGTACTATTCCCAAGCAATATTTGTAAAATTACCTGAATAATACACTAGTGATATATTTTAATAGTCATTAAATAAAAATCACCTATAATCTTGCCTTGTATCAGGAGTTATGCATAGCATGCTTTAGAAGCTACTACTATAAAGGAATTAACGTATATACAGAAATAACTGACTTAAGACAGAGTCTAACAGCTACTAATTGCTATGAGCAAAGTACAAACAGACCACAAAGAGATTCAAGAAGGGAGAAACAGCTTCCAGGAGCAAAGCATGTACTAAATACCATATCCACACTTACGTTGAACAAATATGACAAAGGGTTTCGGCGAACTCTGCTTTCATAAACTGTGTTGAAAGACATTATCAACATTCCCCCATCTACCTCGTCTTATCCTGTGGAACATCTGCTTCTTTAAAAAGAAGTTACATACTAGTTCTTCAAATAGAAATTGAAAATCATGATTTTTCTTTCAGGAGGAAGAAGGATGAGGACAAAATATGCCTTCTGTGATTTTACTAAAAATTTCACTGCTAATTAAAACCATATATTTACTATGGGTAGAGAGCAAAAAGTGCAGGTAGCAAATGGAGATCTCTTGGACAAAAATCATGCTCCTCCGTGCATTTAGATTAGCAATGCTGTGTTACTGGCTGACTTTTGAACATTCTGTTCTATTTGAAACAGCGAAGAAGACTATATGTCCTACAGAAATCCAATTAGGCCTGATGAAAGAGAGGCCATGAAACACTTCTGCTGTCCACACAGAGACAGAGAAAATGTGTCAGATTCAGCTTTGAAATGAATTCTAAATATAAACTTTTTGATGAGGCTTTGTCCAGTTAACTTAGTCAGCTTAGTACAATATTACATTACGCTCTCAGTAATTGTGGACATTGATCCTGTG
>NW_006494609.1:7396306-7401474 GCF_000325575.1 Pteropus alecto
TCCTGCTGACCCTCCCCTCCACCAGAGGTGTGTTCCTGCCAGATGCCTCGCTGCCTTCCCACATCAGCAACAACACGAGAGGAGCCAGTTGCCAATGTGGTTTTGCTATTTAGTTATTTGTCACTAGTAATACAGTCGGGGTTCCACACCTGTGATGCTCACAGTGGCTCTCTTCCAAAGAGATGTGGATAAAACACTCCCTTGACTCTGTCATCACAAACCTCTTTTCAAAAGACTTTGGAACATCTTTCTTTCCACTGAACTCCTACTGCAGTCTGTTGAAGCCTCCGTAACAGCATTGATCCCTTTTTCTTTTGCACTACAGTTGTTTACGTGGAGGCTTTGAATTCCTAAGGATTGGTAGTGATTTTTTCTTATTATGCCATTCTCTTAGAATTTTATATTTAAACAACAACAAACACAAATATCTTACAATTCGAATGGAAACTCCAAAAAGGCAGGGATCTATTTTGTTCAATGACACGAGTCCCATGCAACTAGTAAACTCCTGGCACATAGCTGACACTCAATGAATGTTTGTTGAATGAATGAATAAGTATTATGACTTCCCAAAGAAAATACTGTTTGAGCAGTGTTGATTTGATTGGTAAATAAAAAGGAAATATTTTACATATATGCAAAGGAAGGAAGACAAGACTGGTCATTTCTTCTTTCTCTATACCTGGAGTTGGCAAATTTTTTCCATAGAGGGCCAAAGAGTAAATTTAGTAGGCTTTTGAACCATACAGTTTCTGTTGCAACTACTCAACTATATTGCTGAGTATGAAAGCAGCATTTTCTTTAGGATGCCAATAATTAACCAGAAGTAGTTTTTCCGATTATCCATGAAACCAAGACATGGTTAACAACTTCGTCACTGCCCATCTGAGCTCACGAGCTTCCTCTGAAACTGCCTCCTCTCTCAGTCTTTTTAAATAAATTATCATCATAAAAAGCATAGAAGCAAACAACTGTTTATATCTACAACTGGCAAAAATGTGCTCCCACATTTTCCTCTCTAATGCCTACAAAATATATGATACTCTCATGAGCTTTGTGTTAGATAGCTGCGTTATTCCAGGCAAGACACACGTCACATATGGTGATAGTCTATGTATGCATCGCTGAAATGGATCAATATTTTTAAATGTTTGAGTAGTATTCACGTGGAACAATGTCATCTTAAAATGTGCTTTGTGGCCCTTTCCTTTACTTGCACTACCTATCTGCAAAACTTATTTCTCATTTTGCTAAGTGTTGGCCTCACTTACAAACCAGGTCTGATTTCCTCTTTAACTACAAATGTAATTTTAAAGAGAACTCCAATGAGATTACTTGCTGAGCATGTTAAACATTCATAGCTTTGCCATATGCTGTTATGGAAATTGCACTGATTTATATCAATTTGGGTGCCACTAGATAGCACCAATTCACCTGATATCAAATCTTGCTGTATTGAGAAATGTTTTAAATATTTTATTTGCATCTACACCTCTGTTGAACTAGGAGGCATATAATGTGTTTATGTATTTTTGGAGACAACAGACTTTTACATACTAAAAATATAGTCCTACATTTGGTGACTTCTAGAAAAATTAAGGCATATAAGGTTGAAATTTACACTGTAAAAGCCCAGTGGTCATGTCCAGGTAGATTTAGATTTTAATCCTGATTCAACCATTTAATTGCTCTATAACTTTGCTTTCTTCAATGGTAAAAGAGAAAAAAATACGGTGCCGACGTGATAGGGCTGCTGGGAAGATTAAATGGGATAATGAATATGAAGCCTGCAACACCTACAAAAAGAGCAATTTCATGTGACTGGCTCAAAAATGAGTAGTTATTATTAGCTATTGTTGTCTAAACCTTGTATTTCTGTTTAAGGTTAGCAGCACCCATGTAAGTGGTAGAGAAAGGCTTGAGTATATGGACCTGATGAGAATGATGGAGGATGATTTAGCAAACTTAAAATCTGCTATACAAAACAAGGTCCCTTCTATAATCCATAATAGCAACCTATAAAAAACAAAAGTAAAAAAAAAGCGCAAAGCCACAGGATGCCCTCTTCACAATAAGAGTACCAATTATGTGACATAACTGTGTTAAGCTTTTGTTTGGGATGGGGAAGTGGAATGCTCATACTAGAGAGGACTTAGGAAAACAAACACTAACTATCTTTATATCCACTGAGCATTTTGTCCAATTACATTCAGAGGAGGGAGAAACTTCTTAGAAATAATATATTTGGCTGTAATAAGTGAATATATACAGTGTAATAAATATTCATACATATTGAAGTTTGTAAGAATATAAAAAAGTCAGAAGAGACTTTAGCTTTTTTTCCCCCTAAATTGACTTAGAGTATACATTCAAATATAGATGGATTCTCTCTAGGTCAGTGTTCTCAATGTGGGTCAAATGTGCTCTCAAGGGGACATCTGGCAGTGTCTGGGGACATTTACTGATGCCACAACTTGGGATGGGGATGCTACTGGTATCGAGTGAGTAGATTCTAGGGAGGCTGCTAAATATCCTACAATGCATAGGATAGCCTCAACAACAAAGAATTATCTGGCCCAAATGTAAATGCCAAAGTTGAGAAACTCTACTCTAGGCTAAAACTGTTCATGGTCAAATGGATTTTAAAAGCATTCACACCCAAGTGAATCATGGGGAGACTCTAGGGAATGGTGGGCTTTTTGTCAATATAGTCAAATCCTCCCCATTGTCCTATGTTGGTTCCATCTTAATAAACCATAAGCTGAAGTAATATTATGGAGTTCATATCCTCAAGAAAAGAATGACTCTAAACGGCAAGACTATAGTTTACAAAGTACTATATGTCACTTTACCTACTAGGGACTTCAGCACCAAGAGTAGCTTGACTTACACATAGAGGAAGGCAAACATTCACAATAAGCCTTTAACCACCCAAGAGACCAGGGGTTTTCTGGCTCAAGATATTTTAAGCAACATTAGTTCCCATGGACAAGCAACATATTAACCAACAAGAGCATAAACTTAAAGTTTAGTTCCTAGGTAAAAAGTCAGAGGCACTATCTTTGGATTTCTCTTCTCTTCTCCCACAAAATTGGAAATCTATTTCATATATCAAAGAATATTGTTTTCTTTCACAAGCACTGTTATATGAACCCCGCAGGGGCTAGGCAGAAGGGTATAGCCACAGACATGGATCATGTTCAAAGACTGAAAGCATATGTAAAGGACATTACTTTGAAGCTTTTGATTCTGGACTTGAAGTCACCTCGGCGCTGCTGAAGACACTCTCCAGAAACTCTGTATTTGGAATATCTCCCATCAATTCTCTCGGAGAAACTGTGAGAATCCTAGAAAAACAACAAAGTGTCTTAAACTGGTTGATGAAAAAAAATCGGTATACTTGAAATCAGAATAAGAAAGTATTGGTATGTAGATAATACGTAACTATAGGAGCTGAAAGAGATATTTAGGGGAATTGTAGGTCCCTAAGGATAAAGAAGAAAATGGTCACTTTGGATGCTACCATAAAATTAAAATAGGGTTCCACACTGGTTATTTACATTCTTTTTTACAACTAGTCCCTATGCCAGTCTGAAATGACTGACACCCTTTTGTCGAAGGGGAAAAGGTTCAAGGAACAGTAAGTTGTCCAAAGATGGTCTTAACGACATCATACCAGTTTTAGATATGTATACTGTCCCTTGTAGTAGTATTTGGCATTAAAATAGTCTCTTTGTTCAGAAAAAAAAAAGTTTATTACCTTTAAAGCTAGAGCCCATTCTCTTCACTAATTCTTAAATAACATTTTACTTTTGAATTATTTTATCACATAGATTTTTAAACTTAAGGATATCTCAGCTGACCTGAAAAGTATAAAAAAGATTCAGGTAATAAAGAAATTAAGAAAGCAAAAATTTTCAGGGCCAGTCTTCTTTCCTCCCTTTCTCCCTCCCTTCCTCCTTCTCTTCCCTCCTCTCCTTTCCTTCCTCCATCCTTTCTTCTCTCTCCTTCTTTCTCCTTTCCTTCTTTTCTTCCTCCCTCCCTTCCTCCCTCCCTTCTTTCCTTCTTTCCTTCCTTCCTTCCAACTAAAGTAGATGAGAGAGGCTGGAATAGACCTTCCTTCTTTCCTTTTCCTTCATTTTGGAGGAAGAGTATAGAACATAGCAGAGTCACTATAGCCATTTATTTAGGCATTTCTATTATGAACTAGAGAGAAATTAGAGTAAAATGAGGATGACTGATTTTTGTATGTAAGAAAAATCATCTATGGGATTTTATTTTAGTTCTTTGGTCCCAAGAAACTTGAAGGTTCAAATTAGAAGAAGAATTAGAATTCCAAAGTTATTAAATATATATAATGTATATAATATATAAATATAAATACATATATATTTGAAAACTATAAGCCAAGGGAAGTTAAGAATGAATTGCCTAAGTTTAGGCAATTTGTAGTGCATTGGGCTTGGAACCCCATGCTATTCCCTTTCTACCATAACAAATGTGTGATGTTTATATATGGGATTAAAGAACTGAAACATTTCTTTCTAAACGAGGTTAAAAAAGAAGAGAGAGAGAGGTGGGGGAGGGAGGGAAGGAGGAAGATGAGAAGGGAAAGGGAGGGGGAGAAAGAGAGAGAGAGAGAGACTATGATATGTTTAAAGAAGAATAAAGTCAAGACTATTTAAATAGGATGAGGTTCATATTCGCGCTTAGAGTCATAGGCTGTAGCATTATCAAGACAACAGCTAGTGATGCCAGTGTGAGCGTGAACCACAGAGATAACACTGCTCAAGTCCCTCATTTTATGGATGAGGAAATATCTCCAGAGATAGTAAGTGATTTTGTCTGGCGTATAAACTTGGACCAGAACTTAGGTCTTTGGATTCTTGGTCACAGCACACTGAGTGTCATAAAGTTTTAGGGGTTTAAAAAATATAATCTACATCTAATGATCTAAAGGTTTTATGTGTTTTTATTTAATGCTATGGCTAGCTGTTTTTACTAAATTGATTAAATGAGCTCTTTTTAATTGTATAGATGGCTTTAGAGTACATACAGAAAGGGTTTCAAGTTAGAGGCAGATAGGCTTCATTGTTGACACACAGAATTGGATCCCCGTACCAACTAATTTACATACTCCAAGCTTCAGTTTCCTCAGCTGTAAGATG
>NW_006494609.1:7401514-7420840 GCF_000325575.1 Pteropus alecto
CTGAAGATTTAAAAATAAAAAAAACTTACTAAGCCTGCCACACAGCAGTGCATAATACTTGCTAATGAACTCCTTTCCATTTTAAAGCTAAAGGTATCCATTTTAGGGACTAATACTGGAAAGTACAATTCTAACTTTTGAAAAATATTTTCCCTAACGATTTCACTAAGGCATCTTCATATATATACATGCTAGAGTTGTACATGCTAGAGTTGTAAACAATCATTAGCCCATATGAAGGAAATAATAATAAAAAAACCTTTTGGTAATAATGGAGAACAGAACTTTCAAATTGCATCTATGAATATTCTGTTCAATATAGACCACTGGGGGGAAAGCGAGCTGTCACTAAAGGTTAAACTTTATATTTTATGCTAGTATAAGGCCGGCGGCATCTGTTTCTCAGTGACAAATGCCACCTGTTTCCAGTACTTTCTCTTGCCTGCTCTACATTCACTTAGATGACTTCGGTTAATTACACAGAAAAATGTGGAAAGGATATGGGTGTAACATATTGCCTGCTATCCGCATTGGGTAATATAAGGGAGAGGAGAAACTACATCTTCTTGGACACTGGTTTCATAATTCTTTGATAGGGATTTAGACTGCAAGTATATAATCGAGTCACAAGAAAGAATCAAAACTTTAGTAAAATATACTAGAAACTCTTGGTTTTTGTTCTATTTGCAATAGTCTAGATTTCTGAATCCCATCAAAAATGTTTAGATACTGAACTACCAAAATATGCTTAATGAAAGGTAATTTTAAGATAGTGTAGACCTTGAGACCCTCATCATATCAGTGCCTCCAATAAATCAACACGGCATAATCAGGCTGTATTTCTTACTCATTATATCCTCAAATAATGTTAGATTATAACAGAATCTAAATATAATATGTCATATTTTAAGCCAATGTGAAAAAAGAGGTTAAATGTTTTTCAAAAGAACTCTCACTATTGTTAGCTTCAGTCATACAGGGTCAAGAAATTATAAACCAGTAAAACTGTGCATTACTTAAACATCCCTAAGGTGATATGCGAAGAGGTTCTCTGGCCTGGACCTTATCTGGCAGGACTGGGTGGCAGCTTATTTGTTTTGCATCTCTCCTCTATGAGGAGCTTTAAAAAATTACAACAGGTAAATCCACATATGTAATTAATTGGGTTGTTAATCAAATGCTTTGCAGTTAGATTTCTATCAACAAATGGCAGGGGATATAAAATCCAAAACTCTATGTGGACTTCAATTTATATATCATAGTACAGGGATGCCCTGTGCACTATCATACCTCTAAAACAAACAGCACTCTGGAAATTTATAATTAAAAAAAGAAGATAATTCATAAATTAAAATTGTTTATCAAAATAATTATCGACTGTCAATGTAATGTGTAACCTCTTCTAATTCTTAGATATTTCTAAATTATAGTTAAAGCTTTAGGGGGCCAAATAAACTCCCAGAAGTAGGGTAAAAGTCTCTATTTTCCTATATTGTGCTAATATATAAATTCCATTATTTTCGATCCTGACTTCACAGATGTCAATCAACTCTGATAAGATAGAGTGTTAAAAGTCCCCAATGTTTTTTAGCCTTTCCTCTCTGCCTACAATTTTCTTTGCACATCAGGAGGATGTCAAGATAAAAATACTGAAAGAGGCAAGCCAAATCTTTCTCACTCTGAGGTCTTTGAAATCTTCTAGTAGGCTCAGTTTCTCAGGCACAGACTCCAGATGGTCCAAGGCCACTCGGGTACTCTGGAAAAGAAAACATAAGTAAACCAAACATTATAAAAAATTTATTAATACTTTCAGAACTCAGCTACTAAAAACCAGTTGTACCACTGGTATAAGCAGTTCAAGCTGTAGATTTAGAGAATCAAATAAGAACAAATATAATAGTTATTTCTAAGATAAATATATCTTTTCAAATCAGAAGAATAATTTCCTTTTTATAAAGTATATGAGGTGCATTTGCAAGACTGACTCAGATATTAAAATTCTTTCTGGATAATTGCTCTCAACTGTTATGCTATGAAACTTTATCTATAGAGCATTTCACATGAATATTAATTTGCAAATCTGCCTCAGTGAACATCAGAAATAAACCACACGGTAATATTGAAAAATAGATGAATTTGCAGTTACTTATCTATGAAGTGTATTAGAGATCCTTACATGTTGCCATTATAAAGAAGAAAAGAGTTCTCAACAATTATTTCAGTTAAAAAGGAAAAGAGAAGATGTTTTCAAAAGACTTGGGAGAAATCTCTGAAATTAAATATTTGCTGTTACATTTATTTTCTCTAGAATAACGGCAAGATCAGGTGGTAGAAGCAACAGTGAAATTCAGAAATCCTGTCTATTAACCCTTGTGGCTTTTGCACCTACAGATGTGTTTGGATATCTGCTGAAAAGGGCAAGGAATAAGCTGGCAATTTTACTATTCCCAAATCTTCAACACACACCAAACTGTATGGAGTTGAGCAGTTTGTACTGGTCCATAGTAAATTTTTCTTCAGTTGTCCCTTTGTTTCAGACTACAGAGAAATCGATAATATATTACGACAACATAAGTAACAACAATTAGGAATTAGAAAGGGGTTTCACTGCAATTCATAGATTCCTGTTTCCTGCAGAGAAAACTTAGAAATAGATTTAACCATAGGTATATTTTAGTGAGTATACTTTTTGTAAAAATGCACGTGTTTATTTTCTTATTAACATAAAAGCACTACCATGTTCTTATAGTGTTATTGAAACTATGTTTTAAGGTCTAGACAATAACATTAAAGAAGATACTGTCTATATTTTTATTTTAAAATAAGTGTGTACATTTTGGCACTATACAGATATTAAATAAATAAGGCTATGAAGCAGTTTATTTAGGTTCAAAAATGCAATTCTATTTCATTTGGAAAGAGATCCACTGCAAAACTTTCTTGACAAATGGCTGAAAGATGGTAAAAGGACCTGAGTAAACAAGTTTCAAGGAGAGGAAGGGTGAGATCATAAAAAGGATAGACTGTCTGACTTTTTGCTTGTGGTGACTCTATCCAGCACAGCTGTATTGGCTTCATAGGGCCCTCTTTTCATCCAAACTGTATAAGACACTCGCTGGAACCAGACTGAACAGTAGCAGAAAACAGGCTGGCAAAGTCATTCCTTTGCTGTACATCTTTCAAAGGGCCCCAGTGCTTAAAGTTGAGTGGATTTCTTAGAATATCAGAAGAATCCTCTATTTCTAGATTGTACACTTTTTAAGAGAGGTCTAAAGATCAGACACTGACTTAGAAGTGTTTATGTGTATCTTGGGGTGAGAGGGTGCATAAGGCTCATTAAATATAAACACCCATTAATGTGGCAATATGACATCAGTGACTATATTTGAGCTAAAATGCAAAAAATTCTATTTTTCTTTATATAACACCATTCTAGTCAAAAGTGGTAGAAGATCTCCTTTCAAATGTATAAAATTTGAGAACAGATAGCCTATCTTCATTGGAAAACTTGGATAAAGAGGCTTTCTAGGTATTTTCCAACTCTCATTCACAATAATTTTTTTTAAGCAAAGCACTACATGAAATCTATAGAATCTGCCATTCCTGATTATTACTTTCTTATTTTTAGACATAACCAGGTTGTAAGTTATAGTCGACCCATGACCTTATTGGTAGCTTAACTTGGGGATTTTTTCCAATAATAGCAAGAATGAATTGAAGGAGAAAGGAAGACAGAGAGAATAAAGAAACCTATCTCTTCTCCATGAGATCATTGAGATTCCCTCTTTAACTATCTTTCTTGCCACTCCCTAACACAAAGAAAAATAATATACAAAGATAAATGAGGATTGGTTTAGTATTCTCTATATGCTGAACAATAAATTAGACCTCTACGACTAGTCTACAAAGAGGAGGGTCTTGAGAGCCACAATCTAATTTCTGTGAAATCACTCGATTTCTTAAAATTAAAAGTCTACGGCCATGCCACCCTGAACAAGCCCGATCCCGTCTGATCTTGGAAGCAAAAAATGGTCAGGCCTGGTTAGTACTTGGATGGGAGACCACCTAGGAAGACCAGGTGCTTTAGGCATTTAAAAAAAAAATTAAAAAATAAAACGTACTCACAGAGGAAAGAAAATGGGAAAACAGTATAAGCTAGGGTTTCCTGGAAGAGACCGAGTTTAGCAATTTCTGCTAAGGTGGCAGGTAAAGAAACTATGCGTCTGGATTTACTGGTCCTACACATGTTTCCAGCTGGCCAGTAAAGAATGGTGGTAAGGAGGAAGGTATCTTGAACTGGGAGTCACCACACCAGGTTTGTGGATATGCACAGTTCCAGTAATTGCTTAGGTGTACGTAAAAAAAAAAAAATGAGAATAAGTAATGATGGTCTTTATTATCCCACACCTACAGATAGCTGTGATTATCAAGTCAGAGGGTGAATGTGAAAGTGCACTGAAAACTGCCAAGTACTTTCCAAACACTGATTCCATGAGGTGCTATCAACTTCAGTAACTCTCAGATACAGAAGGGGAGGTCAGTGACAAGCTAAAACTGTGGCTAATAAAAATTAGCCAGCAGAGTACGAAGCAGAAACAAGGCAAAACAATGATAACTACGTCCGATATGTAGAAATACATTTACTGCTCTGCAGACATCATTCGAACATAAAAGTAGCGCAAGTGCATCAATTACTTTCGTACATACTGTGCTCTCAATGGAGAATGTTCCCTCCAATCTCCTTGTCTGGTTAACCCTGCCCTCCCACCCAACATATGACAATTTTCTTTTTTTAATTAATTAATTTTTTTTATGGTGACATTAGTTAACGAAATCCAATAAGTTTCAGCTGTACACCTTAATGGTAAGGCATATACATATATATACATTTACACTGTGTTCACCTCCCATTGTTAGATTTCTTTCTGCACCACATATTTGATTCCTTTTACCCTGTCTACCTTCCCCCTCCCCCTTCCCCCTCCCTCTTATCCTCTATGAGTATTTTCAAGCACACAGAAAATCTGAAAGAAAAAGAGACCACTCACATACCTACCACCTAGATTGTACAATTAACATTTTGTTATATTTGCTTTGTCACGTATTAATCTATCTATCCATCCCTACATCTATTCATCAGCCCAACTTATTTTTTGGCTGCATTCCAAAGTAAATTGCATATGACAGTACACTTTTCCCTAAAGACTTCAGCATGCATATTATTAACTCTACTTGAATATTTATTTTTTAAAATGTAAAATTCACATCTAGTGATATGTACAAATCTTAACTGAACCGGTTAACTTTTACTAACCCCTTTATCACTTCTTCAAGGAAGCTGCTTATGCCATTGCTGATTCTGTCAAATAAGCTCTCCCACCGCACCATAAGTCCTTCCTTTGCCACACTTATCAGAGTACGAATGTTATGTTTAAGTGATTATTTGATTACTGTTTGTATTGACACTGGGTGGTAAGCATCACGAGGGTAGGAAAAGTCAGTCTTTTCTCACCACTTTCCCTCAGCACTCTACCCAGTGCCTCCATGGAAGAGCTATTGCTTCTCGAATGAACGAATAAATCTTATTCAATGAAGATAAGGTTTTCATTCATTTATTCAATCTGCAAACATTCACTGAATGCCTACCTTATATGGGACACTGCTGTTGAAGTGAGCTGAGGGAGAGTATCAGATGAGGCCAAAGATGCCTGGGGCAAGATCTTCAAGAGCCTTTCAGATCACAGTACAGTTTTTGTATTTAATTTTAAATGAGATAGGTCTTTGGGGTGGGGGGTAGGGGAGTTGAGCAGAGTAATGACATGCTCTCATTTACACCCAAAAGGAACCTTGTGATACCGTTTGCAGATTCCTTGCCACTCATCCTCAAACAAGAGAAGAACTGGAGTTGGGGAGTACTGTAAGAAGGTGAGACAGGTGTCTCACTCCCAGGCTGGAGACCTGCTGAGCAGTAGAAACTCTGAGGCCCACCTCAGGGGTACCGTTCAGGTGGAACTCCGTGAGAAATCTATTGGGAGAATGTACTGAAGGCCAATGGTGCCATACCAAAAGCACTCGATTTACCCCAAATACTCTTCCATCTCAAGAGCATGCATCCTGACCACAAACTCCTAAAAACATTCTAACTGTCCACAAAATGATTTCTCTAATAACATTAGATTATTTAAATTAATTAGATAATTTTTTTTACTTGTGACAGCCTTCTGTTTGAGAATAGGCAGCAAGACAGGGAAAAAGATCACTGATAAGAAATCAGGAGATACAAAGTTATATCTCAGCTTTGCCATAACCAGTTGTATGAACCTGGGAAAACCATTCAATCCACGTACTTGTTTCCAAACCAGGAAAATGGGAAAGTAGGATCTAAAAATCTCTTAAGAGCCCTGCTGGCTCTAGTTTTAGTCCACTGTAGCTTTAACTTCTTTCCATAATAGGCTTGGGTCTAATTTTTAAGCCTAAGAGATTGGAAAGAGGGTGAAAAGTGGTTTTATAACAAGTAAAATAAAGAGAAACCATATATGGGATTCTAAGGGTTAATATTTACCGAAGAACATGGATGGGGTGGGAAAACCTTCACTCTTCAATGGCAGAAAGCAAAGCTAATGATTGCATAAGAGAAACAGGAAGAAAGACATTGTTGTCTTTTCAGGTATTTGCCCCATCAAATTACCAACCCCAAATATTTGTCATTTTGTGTTTTTAGAACATAACTTCCAAAAGCATACGACGAATTTGCTTTATTAAAAAACTTTTATGAGTCCTAAAAAAAAAAATTTTTTTAAAGATTTTACAGTTTTCCTCTCATCTAAATACTGCTTGCTAATTAGCTTCTGGTTCTATTACCATAAATGTTATTTCACACTTTTGTTCTCTTCTCAAGGCTTCTATGCCAGTATGACTTTGCACACGAAAGTCCATCTGCCTAGAATGTTCTCTACGTATTGTTTAAATTAGGTCACTGACATTCCTCCAGCGAGACTTGGTTTGGTCACTACTACTATGTCCCCTAACAGTTAAAAGCATGGGCTATTGAGCCAATTAGTCTGAGCTGAAATCCTAAGTCACCTACTGGCTATGTGTCCCACCTACTGGCTATGTGTCCCTAGAGAAGTTCCAAGAAACCCCTGCAGTGGGGCTCAGCTTCCTCATCTATAAATAGAAATGATAATACCCCTAAGTGTAGAATTATTGTAAGAATCAAATATATTAACACATGTAAAGTACTTAGAGCAGGACGGGGCACTAGTAAGCACTAATAAACACTAGCTATTGTTACGATGATAATACCAGTTATTATTCAGTGAATGCCTTCCTGGAAGTCTGGGTTAGGTGCCCATCCTCAATGCCTCCTACACACACGCATGTCTCCTGTTACGTGTCTAATCATTTCCTAACGGTGTGTGTGTGCCCCTTTCAGTAGATGGCAAATTTCTTAAAAGCAGGAGTATATTCTCCCTTATATTTCCACTGCTGAGCACTTCATATCACACACAATAAATTTTAGTTTTATAAATAAAACTCTCTCAACACAAAGATCAATAGTGTCACATTTAGAACTTAGTAATGTGAATTATGAATTAGTAATGTGAATATAAATTATTTTTAAATGTAGAGTTCAAAAATTAACTGTTTTTGAGGGGCAGAGAATGTTACTAAACAGACGCAAAATTAAAGAAATAATAAAAAAGAGAACTGGAAGAAAAATGAGGGACAGTAAAGTTGAGTTAAATGGTCCAGATAGAGATAAAGAGAGGAAGATGAGAATAAAATCTTTTAGAAGACTAGTAAAGTGAACAGAAATGCATGATGTGAAGAGTAACCTGCTCCCTGTGGATGAGCTGACAGTGGCTTAGCCATGCTAGGCCACGATGGGGTCACCTGACATAGGGCAGATACTGAGAAATCCTATCATTTCACAAATATTGCAAAGCCCTTGCCCCTTGCATCGAGTAGGCAATCACATCTGCCTCTTCCATATTTATTTAATACGGGACAGAGGGTTCTGATAGGGAACACTGATAAGGAATGATAATTGTTCTGGCAGAGATGGGGTCCAGTCTAATTTACTTAAAAGCACCTTGGTGGGGTGAACGTAATTAATCTTCTCTGTTTTCAAAATAAAGGGTTATTTTCTTTTTAAGAGATGTCCTATGTTCTCAAAGAGAATGACAGAACAAATTAATCATTTTCCATTATTCCACACACAGCACTTAGATGTTGAAAGGGCATGTGAACAGTTAATCCCCCTATATAGATGAATTTCTGGTGACAGGCAGATCAGATCTAAATAGAAATCAGCCAAGGTATTTTATTTCTATCATTGTGGCTTTGAGACTTAATTCAAAAATAACTGAGATCAACTCTGCCTATACTTTTAAAGTTTGCTTTTATAATTAATCCTTTTTGAACACTCAGAAACAATCTTTCGGATTTTGTACAAAGAATTCCCCTGGCCGACTGCTGCCAAAGGAGTGACTATCTAGAATATTTTCAAGCCATTGAAAATTCAACTGAATTATCTCTTAAGGAATCCCAACTGCCAGGCCATATTTAGTTCAAAGTACCAATGACTTGAAGTTATGGCAATACATATTGGTAGATAGCTCACTAAAGATGAACTCTAAGTATGTTAGAGATACTGTTTTGGCATGTCCTGAATGGCTGAACAGAAGAGGGAACATGTGAGTATATATGAAGAAAAGTATATATTTT
Organism: Pteropus alecto; assembly: GCF_000325575.1. NCBI lineage: Eukaryota > Metazoa > Chordata > Mammalia > Chiroptera > Pteropodidae > Pteropus > Pteropus alecto. The sequence continues at coordinate 7,410,245 of NW_006494609.1, forward strand.
TAAATAAAGTCAGCCAGTTTCTGAAGTTTTAGCCACTGGCTGCGAAAGATGGACCATGAAAGCCAGTGGGCATTATACAGCTGACAATATTATTTGGTTAGCAGATTCATCTGTCATTTGCCATAGCCAATTCTTTTCCTGAAACTTCAGGTGCTAGAAAGTGTTTTTTTTTTTAAATTTCTTTTCCTCTTTTCTAAATGAAAGCCATGCATTCATTCAATTTGACAACAATGAAGCTTTGTTGCCTAGTGGTTAGCATGAAAAGGAGTTGGTCTTGCCAAAACAATTTGAAATTTTGAACTTAGGCTCCTCCTCCCCCGCCCCACCCCATTTTAACATACTCAATTGAAATCAACAAGTGCTGCAGCCTTCGCCAGCCATGAGGTGGAGGAGGAGGGGGAGGAGGGAGGAGGAGAAGGAGTCGGAACCTTTGGACATTTAAAGTATGTTAGGAAAACTAGAAAACATGCAATACTATGCAAATTAGGCAGGACTTCACAGTACTTATTATGCAGAAACTGGGTAAGACATTCAGTTTTTCCTTCATCCAGTAGGCACTGTAAGTACCTGCGAAAATCAACCTATAATATCACTACATCAGACTTCATTCTGCTAAAGCTGACCAGATTAGTACAAGCATATTCTTTTGGTTTCTGAATGAAAATAAATTATTAGGGCAACAGTAAGAAATACGTATATTATACCGAAATTTTTCATTAACTGTCCTTTTCCTCATTTAATTGGGAAATTTTAAGTATAGAGAGTATGCCTTCCTTAGCGTTCTTTGAATCTATGCATTAACACATAACGGCTACTCAATAAATTTTATTGAATTTGGTGCTACAATTGCTTCTCAGTCATCCAGAAACTATATATGTGCAGTGATATTTTTTAAATTTGCTAATGTAAAAGATCAGATAATTTACATCTGATTTAGGAATAATCTCATATGCTGTCAAGTGAATATGGGTGGGTCAAGAGTTCTGGAATACACTCGAAATGTAAAAATAAAATCGCAGCAATAAGATTGAGTTATGTGAGAAAGGTATCCCATATCTTCTTTGCGGACTCCTGCTCTCTACATTTTCATGGGATATTTGAAGATAGAACATCCATGAGAAATAGCATTAAGGAAGACTAAAAATGAAGTATCTTATATTATTTTCCCTGCTCCACCCCCACAACTTCGGTTTGGAGGCCAAAGGTGAGAGCTTTGCTCCATATCATTTCTAAGAAGGTAAAGGCATAGGTGCATATCACAAAGTCACGCAGAGCACTACTTTAAGGATATATGGTCTTTCCCTCTTAAACTTAGAGGAAATCTGTGTTTCAAAGAAACTTTCGGGAGATGCAAACACGATGCCTACTGACAATGAAAACTGGGTTTATCAAATTTACTGCAATATCACTTGAAGTCAACTGCAATTTGCACACTGTGGGAACCACATGAGATTCATCTGTAAAAACAAACAAACAAACAAACAAAGGAACAAAGAGATAGGAATACAGAACGGCAGTTTGCTTCCAGATCCTGGAACACTACAATGTACTTTTGTTTAATCTTTAGTATATCAAGTATATTAGTCGTTACCACTTACTATTCAGGTTCAATAGATAAAATTTTTAAAAAACATTTTAGTTATTGATAAGTTAGAGAAAAATAGAGTAAAAAAGAACTTTATTAGAATTTTTAGTAAGAATTTAAGCATATTACATATTATAAAAGTAGGAATGCAATGGAATGCTGAAAAACTGCCATTTACAATTCTGGAAAATACCCATCTTGTAAATACTGATTCCAGATTTCAAATATATTTCTAATGAGTTCTAGTTTATCTTTACTTCAGGTTTGTTCTTCTTGCAGTTGTATCTTCAAATCATAATACATCTAAAAATGAGACAGCTCCTAAGCTTTTTAAATTGATAAGGCCATCTTCTCTACTACATAAGTGCAAAGTTTATAATTTTTTAGATTTGTAAGCATCAATTAGAATGCACAATCCAAAGAAAATTTTTATTTCTATACCATCTTTTCTTTCCAATCATATTTTATACAATCTGCTTTCAAAATTTGCTCATTTAATTTTAGTACATAAACATAACAAAGATAAAAGAGTACTGTCACACATTCTTTTATCAAAATGGGGTGGTCTAGATTCTTGTTGCAAAATATTGCATGAGCAATAACTGGATGAGAGTACTGTATTTCCTTTCCGTCCTCAGAAATATATTGTTCATTCACTGATTCTTGAGTCTGCAAAAATTCATTTAGGATATTATCATTTGAAGACTCATAATCTGACTTTTTGCTTATACAATCAATCTCACCATCATCATTACAGGGCCATTGTCTGTCTCTTTACATTCATCTTTTGATTCATCTAATAACTGAAATGTCTTTCTCTGTCAGTTTCTTTATCTTCGTCATTACAGGAGAAAATAAAAAATTCTAAATTCTCAGCCTATGTTCCATAAATGTAATAATAATGAAGATTACAAAACTTCTTCTTGATAAATAATACAGTATTTTGTTGGAAGGTACATCTCCATGGCATTCCTACACGTCTTGTGATAGTTTAGAAAATAGAGACAGTGTCTCCATCTGGGGCAAAGGCTGGGCAGGATTTCTTGTCGCTCCCTTTGTGAGACTGGGGGTTGCATAAGCTCAAGGTTCCTCTCAGCTATAATACAAACTTGCTGCATGGGCAACACCTACCTGAACCCATCTCCACACTGCCCCTGTGGCACTTGGGAGACAAAGGGAATCAATACAAACATGTAGCTCATGGGGCCTGCTATGACATGAGTGATAAAGTTCTTTGTCTTGTGTCGTCTTCCAGCTCTCATGAAAGTGTAGCAGGCTAACTTGGTAACTTACAAGTAGGGTAAAATCTTGGACTATTCAGTTCTTGATATACTTTGGACAACACAATAAGAAAATTGAAATAATTATACAATAATGATGATTTAGTTTATATATTGCAATGTTCTATGTGATTCCATTATTCCTCTATTTTCATATTATTTTAGTCTTTTCTAACATAGCTCAAAACAATTGAGGGGTAACAATAATTTCTAGTATGATAAAACAGGAAAATGTTTTAAGACAATATTGAGATTCATTACGTATCTTAGATTTATAACAGGGTTCAATAGACTCATATGGTATTTGTAAGACAGAATGAGTTGTTTTCTATTTTAAAAATGAGGAAAATTTCTCTCTGTTCTTTGGAAGATCTTAAAAAAATTATAAAAGTAAAAATAAAATCGATTCTTACAAAAAAAATTTCAGAAACCAAGACTGGGTCCAACTGACCCTGATGGTATATTGAGGATTAAACCATCCTGAAAAGCTCTTTGCCTTTTATCATCCCCTCTCAGAATCCTCTTTATCCTTTCAGTGCCAAATTTCTCCTCTCTTGGAGCCTTCCTAAGCCACTTCTGTGGGGTCTGCTATGAAGCTATGAAGTTCATGAAGTACTTATCCTATGTGGCCTTGCAAAAGAAGCCATGCTTCACATTCAGTCCTTTGCATGGAGTAGTTACTTGTCATATATTGAATGGAGAAATGATAAAAGGTAATGAGTGTAATGTTACAGAGATTATCACAAAAGTAGGAAGAGGAGAAATGAGAAAAGAGAGATGAGGGAGGCAGATAGTTCATATAATCTTAGTCAATATTAGTCAATTTGCCTTGGCAAATTGACTAAATAGCCAATTTTTCCAATACAGTATTGACTTACAAAACAACTTATTTATTTTGTAACTGTTCATATAGTTTTCAAAGATACTGTTTTTGGAAACTGGACAATTTGTTAAAATCAGAGAATTAGTAATTTGCTGAATTCATGACTGGGCAATACATCCTCAAAGTTAGGTCTGATAGATTTACATTTTAGTAGGATGCTAAAATTAAGCACCTCTGATTCTTGGAAAGTTAAGGAAAATGTGTGAGAAAGAAGCTTACAACTATTGTTTTGACAGATTGGAAAAAAGAAATATTGGGGACAGAGTACATGACTGTATCAGTCGAAAAGGCATGAAATTAATTCAGCGGAAATGAACAGAACTAAATCAAATAGACATGAAAACAGAGTAACACCAAGCTCTTGGGAATGGACAGTCTTAAAGGACGTACCGCAGATGGCCCAAATCGGTGATTCTCAACCATGACTTCACATTAGAATCACCTCAGAACCTTTAAAAACTACTGGGATTTAGCCCAAAACAACTGAATCTAGGGGTAGGAGCATGCCGAACTAAAATTATTAGGATTATTAAATAAGAACTGTGAATCTAAATTTCTCAGAGCCTAAATCTGAAACAACCAAATTGAATTTTGGAGGTAAATTCTGTATATAACATAGAGTGCCGAGTCACATAAGCAGCGTGGCAAAACTAGGACCAAAATTCAATTGTCCTGAGTAATGAACCCAAATTTTCCAGTCCATATATGACTCCTGTGATTGGTGAAGGTGACACATTCATAATGGTGGGAGAGGGGTATTTTTAAAAATTAGAAAAGGACTTTACCAATCACTATCTCAAGTAATCTTTTCAGCAAACCTCTGTGACAAGCAGGACAAGTACAGGGCCCATTTCATCGATAAAAGAAATTTGGCTAAGAGAAGTTAAGTGAGTTGTGTATGTAAAAGAACCGGGACTCACAACCGGATCTTCTAAAGTCCAGTCCACCAAATCCTAACCGTTCTCTAAGAAATCTGGAGATCAGCAGGCTTTTGCCTTTCCTTCTCTCTCAACTCCTGCATGTCTGGGAACAAATACACTCTTTTTCAAGAAAAAACTAATGTCTAATGAAGAGCTCTAAGGTATTACAGAGCAAAACAAGTTCTGAGTTAGAAATGACAAGAATAAAGAAGAAAACAGGAAGCTCTCTGAAAAGATGTAAATGGAGTACTTCACAGAATCCAAATGTTTTAAAGTCAGTGAGTCCATATTTAAAGTGCTTATCTGGTTATATGATGATAATGCAACAAACAAGTCAAAGATGTGTTCCATTGGCCTTTGCCATTGATACAGGGAGAGAATCAGATGCTAGTAGAGAAAAATATTGAAGAAACTCTAGAAAATCATTTATAGAAGACCAATTATACAAAATAATTAAGAACAGAGCCTACAGAGAATAATGAGGGAAGGGCTATTTTGATGGTTTCGCCTTTTACTCTTTGATGTTTAAATATAATGTAATTGGGGACAATGATAGGGTGAGATCGCTCACTAATGTTAAATAATTAACAGACTATTTGGATATTTATATTAATAGCACTAATAGTGACAATTTATATTTTCTCTAGCCTTTCATCTGAGATCAAAGTTTATTAAAAGCCCTAAACAAACTTTATAAACACTGTGTAAGTGAAATTAGAGCTGGTATGCAGATGCACAAAGTAAAAAAGATCAACTGAAGCTTTTAATATTACTGAGCAAGCTCAAGGCAAACTGGTAATGCGATCTAGGGGCACGCCAACTCTTCAACATTCAAAAGGAAGAAAACTAGATCAAAGTTGCTTTATGAAACTTTATTTACCAATAAATCGAGGGCATATTCTGACAATTCTAAATAGCGTCCAAGCGTGTCAGTGTATGAGTCTACTTCTTGTCCTACGTGAGCTAAATATGGCATCTGGTTGTTAATTTTCTTTCTCTTCACTTTGCATCATTCACCAGACACTTGGAAAGTGTTCCTGACTCGTGTCTTCATTACTCCTACCAGTCGCAAGTGGAATATGTGGAACAGGAAGAACACTGTGTCATAAATGAGAATACTTGAATTCTAGTCCGAGTTTTGCCATATTTGGCACTTCATAAACTCCTCTGGCCTCCAGCTTCTCACCTACAGGGTGAAGGATTTTGACAAGACTCTCTAAGATGCCTTCAAATTGTAACATTACCTAAAATGTGAGATCCATGGCAGCAGAGACTTAATCTGCTATATGCCCTAGGACACTATTGAGACATGGTAGGGATTCGACAAGTATCTGTTATAAAACATTATATGATTAAATCAGGGCAAAGTGTTTGCTAGCAGAAATTTTGGCAGGGCAGAAATTTTGTGAAGATCAGATATTTAATTCCTACTAGACTAATCTGTAGCCTGGTCTACCCCAATCTTTAAAAACAAATAAGAAAATTAAAATGTAGTGAGTTTAAACAACTTGTCCAGGGTCATGTGCCTGGCTATGATAGAGATATGACTAAAATTTAGCTTTTCTGACTCTTAATCAGATACTATTTTTATCATATCGCCATCTTTTTAAACTAGGCATATAACAATTTTCAGCTGAAAATTGCATGTAATTGGTTAAAATTAGATGTACAAAATGAAAATTGCCCACATCAGCTTTTTATTTAAAGGCTTCTTTAAAAAATATGTGTAACATACACCATTCCCACTAACTATATATAAAAATACAAATATTTTGCTCCATAGTTAAGTTAGGATCTTAAAAAACAACTTAATATACCATTACTCTGAGATTTCATCCAGATATGCTCTCTTAAAGTGGACAGAATGTGTTTCTTATAAGTATTACATTTTTCAGAAAGATACTTTCACTGTGTTTTGTAATATACACTCATATTATCTTCACAATATAAAGCAAGAGTTTTTATCCAGAGAATGCACTGTTGTTGATACCATTTAGAATAGGACGATAAAACACATTATTATCAAGGCAGTTAGGCAGGCAGTATGACTACTTATCAGCATTGAAGAAGCAACTGTCAGTCTGACCTCCACTCACTGAGCAACTCAATAATCCTAAATTCATCTGCTGGGGAAGCTGCATTCATTATGTAATTTCTCAATGATACTTTCCCTGTGTCACCATGTTTATGAAAAATTTGATAGGGCTGTAAGAAACCATTTTTGCAGGCTGAAGTAAGTCTTATATATATATATTTTTTAATTGGTTATCACCTTTTGCCACAAGGGTGCAACTCTGAATAAAGAGCCTACTGGTATTAGTAGCATTTTCTTCATTTGACAATAAACACAGTGATGTTTTAGAAATTTAACCCTTTGAAGATGACCCCATTATCAGAAAACGCACATATTTTAATACTGACTAACACAAAATACAGGCTCTGTGTTTTGGGACAAGGTGGCGAAAGGAGAATGTCTAGATTGTTGCAACCAAGATCCCTCATGAGAGATTCATGAGGATATTTCCGTTTGCCCTCGATGCGAATATACAGAAGGTAGACTAACATTAGAGCAGTGGGAAACTTGGCAGAACGGGCAGGACAGGGTTTGTGCAAAACCTTTTTTCCGGTTTCAGTTTGAATGGGTTCCCAGGAAGTGTCAAGTTCGAACAAATCCAAAATTTTACAATGTAGCTCAGCCAAAGCTGCTGAGATTCACCTGATTCTGGGTCAAAACCGTACAGAGCACACTGCGTTTTATTTGGAGTGAAGCCAATTTGACTGAACCTTTCAGGCAATCTCAATGAGAGGCTCGTAGCCTTGGCAAAACCAAAAATGAACCTAATGTGATCTTTGGTTTTGAAACAGTAAGTTCTGGCTTTATAAAGAGATAAAGGCAAGTTTTACTTAGCTTCAAGATTCTTACAAATACTTAGAAGAGGCGTTGCAAATAATTAACAGTTATTTGGCCAGATTTACATACTCAAGGCAGTTATTTCCTGAGTTTAACCAGGACACTGGACTAAGTACATTAACTCTATTGGTTCCATGTACTCCCAAGCAGAATAATGGTCCCTCTTCAATAACTTAGGTGCCTGTGGAATAGACTAGACATGTAGTAGGATGAAGCACAATTAGTAGTTAGATCTAGGGTGGGAAGGAAAGTAAATTAAAAATAAAAATTCCAATAGCAGACATGTTAAGTAAGAGTATACAGTGTTACTTAGTAATTTCCACAGAGACATACTGGCATATTCCTGTCCCCTTGGACACCAAGATAACTGGTGTGTACAGTTCAAACCTGTTACCAATATTAGCTGAATGAACCCTTTAGAGATGTGTTAAAGGCTCTAACACGTTTTTAAAAATAAAAATCGTATTTCTAAGAGTTTTCTAGTGTTTTGTAGTTTTTCTCAATACAGGCAAATTTATGTATGTTTTTCTCCATATAGCTACAGGTTAGCATTGATCCTATAAGTAATATTATCTCTGTAAGTAAACAGTGAAAATAAGGGAGATTAGATTGTTTTAAGTAACTGTGTTTTGAGAAGCTGAACAGTGAGAAATTGCAACTACATAATTATACATTTGCTCTACGCCAGTGGCTTTTAAAATTGAGTAGACATTCCCTAAATAATTTTTTTAACTATGTATCTCCCTTGACCCTCTCCCCCTCCCACTCACACACATTTTTAAGTCTAAATGTTTTCACCATAATGTTAGGTAGTTGCAAAGGATGAAATTTCTGGAATATTATAAATATTGACATTTTCATATAAAACCCTTATATTACTCATATAAACTTACCCAGTGAACTTTAAATACTTCAGGAATTTGTTACCACAATCTATCGACTTACAAATAACTACATAAGATCCTCTTTAAAAAAAGACCGAAACTTTATATTGTTATTTTCCCTTTAGAATTTATTTCCAATCTTTTCCCTTCAGAGATTTTTATCCTAATAGAGAATATATTTATGCTTGCAAATCTTTTTATTGGTTTTCCTATTATACTTCATCCTTCTCTGTATGTATGGAGAAAAACTGATTTTTCAAACTCCCCATAATGATAATACTCTGTTATACTTTCTTTGTGGATTGAATTCTCATTACAATTAATATTAGGCAAATAAAAAATTTTGAGAGAAAATATTAAATGTAAAAATTTTTAAAAGCCCCAAATCTTCCAAAAGTATAACTCTTAATGAGATGAATATAGCTTTCTCTTCTCTTGAAGTCAATTATCTCATGTATCCATGGGTAAATGCTAATTTTTATTTGAATAACACAGGGTTCCATTTAATTTCTATTTTTTGTTTCTACGGATTTAATCACTGAGATATCTTGTTCGCGTAAAAACGTACACAAGAATAAAAATAGTTTCGCTATAACAATATCACTCAATTTCTTGAATGTCTTCCTAGTTTTATGGTAAAGAATGCATAGTGATCTGTCACCAAAGATTAATTTTAATAATCTATCAGCTCAATTAGGTTCTCCCTTCAATTCTGTTGAAAGCAAAGAATTAGAAACCACTTAATTTGCCAATGTAGTTATTAAAGCCATTCACTTTCTGTTTCTGGAAAGTATACCAAAACGACTTTCTTTACAAGGCCTGTCAAGTTACTACAACTGTTCTTCTTTCACCTAGAGGCATTTCACTGAACTCAACATATGCAAGGAGGATTGAGGAAAATAAAAATCTTGTTAATTTTAATACCATTCTATTAGTATAAAAATTTTATTAAATTTATTTTATCTTTACGTTAATTTTTTTTTTTTTTTTTTACCAAACTTAGAGCTGCTGGTTGGCAAAATCAGCCATCACTGTCAAACCCATCAGCTATACTAGGCTTCGTTTCTGGCAGAGAAATGTCTGATTTCATTTTTCAATTCTATGAAATGCGTTGATGTGTCCTTGTGACAACTGTCTCACTTCTGAATTACAATTCCAAGATAGACAAATAGGTAAGGCATGGGGCCCGGCCAGAATTCATCATCTGGATGAAATGAAATACTGCTGCTTTCAATTACTTCTTCCCAACACTTCTTAGTTTTATTTTCTGGGGCTAGACATTCTCTGATTATAATAGGATGGTGGAATAGGTTAAGTCATTGAATAAAATTGTCATTTCTCCCCCTCAACACCAATTAACAATACATGTCAATTTCAGGACACCCCATTCCCAACATCCCATATAATCTAATATAATTCTTCGTTCTTCTCAAATATATATGTATGACTAAGAACAAGAAGTTTTACCTTAGTGACTTGATTAAAAGAGGACATAAAGGTACCAAAATCTTAAATCACTTTTTATTTTGCTCCCTGAAGTGCCTGGGGGAATTTGCCAACATGGACCCAGGACAAGTGAGAAGTGGGCCTTTCTTTTGTAAAGTGGGAGCCCATCATGCAAGGTAACATGACCTCTTTAAGTAGAGCCATTTTAGGAGAAAGTGCATGTAAAAGCTAAGGATATAAAAATTGATTGTCTTAAAATGATTTATGTCTGAATACCACTTGGAAGACCTTTGCATACTCCTGGGAGTATGCTACTCCAGTGAGAAGGCCATGCTCTAGCTCACTGCTGTCTTTGAACGTAACTGTCAGGGACAGCATTAATCATTTTGTTGTAAAATTTTTCAAAGTTCTGCTAACATGTTCCAATTTCCTTCAATTTGTTTTTTGGTGAAATATATCATAGACACAAAAGAGTACATAAAATATGTATGTACAGTTTAAAGAAAATGACAATTCTTTGTGGTTTTAATTAGCATTTCCCTGATTACTAATGAAGCTGAATATATTCTCATATTTCTACTTTAACTGAAATGCTTGCTCATGTCCCCTTTCTCCCTCTCTCCCTCTTCTTCCTTTCTTCCTTCCTTCCTTCCTTCCTTCCTTCCTTCCTTCCTTCCTTCCTTCCTT
>NW_006494609.1:7421337-7475009 GCF_000325575.1 Pteropus alecto
TCTTCCCTTTCTTTTTTTCTTTAGGAAATTTGGGTTATTCAACTGTTTCTAATGGCTTTGTAGAAGTAAGATTTAAATACAAATTGATTTGGATAACAATTGCTAGTTACATCTGCTATAAATATATTCTAAGTGGGGCTTTTCTTTTCATTCATTTTATGGTTCTCTTTTGATTTACAGAAGTTCTTAATTTTAATGTGGTCACATCAATCATTTCCTTTACAATTTGTTTTCAGTGACTTTCCCACCCCCATTCCTCCTAAAACCCCCAAAGTCCCAAGGTCATGAAGATATTAAACTATACTTTTGTTTTAGAGTTTTATGGTTCTGCCATTCACATTTAGGCTTTCATTCATTTCATTCATGAGAAAAGAGTTCAATCTCATTTCTTTAATACCATCTATTGAAAAGTCCATCTTTATTTCCCTGATAAGTGATGCCAATTGTATCAGACATCAAGTTTCCCTGTACATGTATTTCTGTTTCTGGGTTCTCTACTGGCCTATTTATATATTCCTGTGCCAAGACTATACTATCTTAATTTCCATAGCTTTAATAAGGGTTGGAATATGTTAGGAAAACTCCCCCACCTTGTTCTTATTCAGAAGTGTCTTGGCTATTCCACAGTGTCTTCTTTTTAAAGGACTTGAATTTTTTGTTGTTGTTAGATTTTTTTTTCCTAAATACTTTGTATTTTTTGTTACTTTTGTATTGATATACTTTTAATTACATTTTCTCAGTGCTAATGCTAAAGTCAGAAATAGACTTTCACATACTGGTTTTTATCAAATAAACTTAAGCTCTTTATTTTTCATAATTTAACTCTAAATTCCTAGAGTTTTTATATAGACATTACAAATGTCTATAAATAACATTATTCGCAAATAATGATAGTTTTACTGCCCTGGCTAGGACCACCTGCACAGTGCCTAATAGAGGTTGTGGGATGGGGCATCCTTTGCTTGTTCCTGGTCTAAAAGAAGGGCTTTTAAACACGAAGGTGGTTTGCCATATATTTTTTAAAGACAGTTCTCTTCTATTCTTAGTTTGCTAAAAGGTTTATGAAGACCATGGGAATAAATGCTTCTTATTCATCTATTGAGACCTTATTAAATTTACTTCTCTTTAATCTGTTGCTATGGTGAATTATATTGGTTGATTTTCTAATATTAAAGCAACTCTGAATTCCTGGAATAAACTCAATTTGTTCATGATGAATTATCCTTTTTATACATTCCTGGATTTTGCTAATATTTTGTGTGTAACATTTTTGCATCCAAGTTAATGTGTGAGAAGTCTCTTAATTTCCCTAATTTATACTTTCTATGTCTGGTTTTGTCTCGAAGGTTATGCCAACTCATAATGAGTTGGGTAGGTTTCCTCTTTTTCTAGTTTCTGAAAGGGTTTTTGTAAAATGAAAATGATCTATCCCTAAAACATGTGGTAGAACTTATCTATAAAATTATTTGGGCTTGGTGGCCCTTTCTGAAGAAAACTTTAATTGACGAAAAATTGTTGATTAAATTTTTTATTATATTCTAAAATTTAGTTATGATACTTTTTTCTTCATACTTATGGCAAATTATATTTTTCTAGAAATTTATTTCTCTTAATTTTCAAATGTATAATTGCAAAAGTATTCACAATACCCTTATATGTTGTTAAGTTCTCCAACAGATATAGTTATACACTCTTTATCACTCATAATATTGTTCATTTGTACCTCTTCTCTTTTTTTCTTCATCAGTCATGTTGAACATTAGCTTTTTAAATTCTTTTTAAACTATCAACTTTATTTTATTGGATCTATCTATTGCATGTTCGTTTTCTATTCATTAATTTATAGCATGGTCTTTCTTTTCTTTTCTTCTGCTTTTTTTTTTTTAGGTTTATTGTGCCATCCTTTTAATGTCTTAGAATGGGTGATAAACTCATTAATTTTTATCCCTCTTTTCTAATATAAGCATGTAATCTCTTAAGTTTCCCCAGTACCACTTTTGCTAGCTGTATCACACACATTTTAACACATAATGTTTTTATCATTTGGTTCTATATATTTTATAATTTCCACTATAATTTATTTTTTGATTTTGGGTTGTTTCAAAATTTACTTTAAAATTTCTGAAAGTCTATGGCCTATCTGGTTCTCCTTTTGAATCCTAGAGCTAATTATAATCATGCCACTAAATACTGGCTGGCCCAAGGAAATAAACAAAAATGATATATGCAACTTCTAGTTTCCACTAAAGGGTAATTACATGCTCTTTCTTTCATCTAGTTACAAATCAGACATAAGGGCTGGAGGTGGAACAGGTATCTTGGATCAAGAGGGGGAAGCAATATATTGAGGATGGTGGAGCAAAAAGATAAAAATTAATTTCTATCTTACTTCATCTACTTGGTTTCTCTGTTAACTAAAGTCACACTTAACTCTAACTAATACAAAGGTATGAGCATCCAAATTACCATGGGATTAATGGAAATGAAAATAAAGATTTAAGAGGTGATACGAAAAACTGATATTATATCTCCAAGCTCAACTGCTTTACTTTTAAACTCCCTAAAATGAGTCTTACTGTGCTGCCTGTATCTCTTCTTCCTTTTCCTCTTGAGAAGTTCACTAGTCCCCTTCTCTAATCAAAGGTGTCCACTTTAACCTGCCTTTCTGGCACCAAACTGTCCCGATCTCTCATTTTCCAAGCACATTCCTAAAGCTGAATTACCTCCAATGTGCACTTTCCTTATTTCTACTTGTAGTTTTCCATCACTGCCCCCTATCCTGCACACTATGACTACAGTTCTGTTCCTATACACCACGTTTGGCATGCTGCAACCCCTAATAGATTTAAAACCATTAACTGCTCCCTACTAGCTAAATAGCTGTGCTACTCCACCTTTCACCTCCCAACCCTGCAATGCACTTGACAGGGAATGCAAAGTGATCACAGCACTCTTCCAAAAGAACAGCTAGAATCCTTCCCAACAGAATGTTTCAATTGCCAGTACTGACCAGTATGAACTGGCACTTAGGAAGAAACCCATTCGTATCCCTGATGTATAATATCAAGTCTAAACTCTTTGGTTTGTATTTTAAAACTCCAACATGTCTCCTTTTACTATCTCCAAGTGCTATCTCCTAAGAACCTATAAGAAAAAAAAAGTGAAAGACTTTGAAATGGAACAAAAACTTACTGGGAGTCTTCAACAAAAAACAAGTGTGCCTGATACACCCTTCTGGGCATTCTGAATTCTCTGAGAGCTCTGTACTTCTCATGGTCTTCGAGCTATTTATAACTCTGTGAGATGTAGATAAAGTGATAGCAATGCAAAGGATTTTTGTTCATAGACATGCAAATAAATTTTGTCTGGAGGAGGTTCAATTGATTTCCTTCCTCTACTATGGAAGATGCCAATTTTGCATTTTTTAAATCCATTTCAACACTTTTCAGTGCCTATATATGTGTCTTCGAATGCTCCTTTAAGTCAGTCATAACATCTTGCTCATTCTCATTAATTAATGAGTTAAATAAACTCGTTTGTCATGACTTCATTTTATATTTGCATGAGTCATGATTTCATGATTTTACCCTTTAAAAAAATATTTTTTAACAAACTGTTTGTTCATTACTACCTTCGAAGTTTGATTACATCCTCAATACGGAAAGCCTTCTCTGGCTCTTTCTACCTGACATTCTAATTTTTTACATTTCAGAGATGAATCTAATCACCTAAAACTAACCTAATCATGTCCTCGAACTACAAAATCTATGACTTTCCATGATGAACCTAGACTGCAATGACTTAATTTATTTTACAATTATTTATTCTTCTTAATAGCTCCTGTAAAACGCATGACCTGTTTCATTCAGATAACCATATTTTATCTTATATCATTAATTTATTTATATGTAAGTAACTTCTCAGTTAAAGTATAAGTTTCTTAAGAGAGTTGATCACGATTTTTTTTCTCCTCTTCGGTGTCAGTGCACTCACTGACTTAAATAGTGTCCAATAATCTACTGCTGAGACTTATGGCCCATGAACTGGGGCTCTCAATCAAGATTTTTTTCAGGTAATCACTTAGCTTTATTTGGGGAAGTCAACCTACTATATTTTGGCAAAAGGTGGTTTCTTCTTAGGAAAATTCACACTCAACTTTAATGTAGATCATCAGAGCTCTGTCAAACATCAAATAAAGTGCAGTACTGATCAGAAAGGGAAAAAAGAATAATCTGCTTCTGGGGAATTTTTTTCCTCAACTATTGGACAAGTACTATGCCTACCTATATTCCTAACAGGTCTGTGTGAGGATCAGATATATTCAGTTCAACACTCATTATTTCACTCTACAATGCTTATTGACCGTCCACTATTTTTCAGGAATTTTTGACAAGCCCTGGGGATGCATTTGTAAGTAAAATGTAATTTCTAATACAAGAAGCTTGCCTGCTAGTGAAAGAGGAAAGGGAAAAGTTGAAGATGAGTAGGAAAAATGGACACATGATTATGACCTAAGCGTATAGATAATTTGCGATACGCCAAATCAAGTGGCTCATTATGATGAAAAGATCATCTTATTTTCAGGTATTAGAACTAATGAACTTTAAAAATCCATCTATACTCCTAATGGAACAATGAAATTTCAAACTTTTACAGATTGGTATTACCATAATATACACCCTACATTCAATGCCTTATGTATCCTTAATACCGACCCAACCAAATGGAGACTACCAGTACTTTTCTATGGTTTAAGTGCTGAGCTGTGAGACAATAATAAATCATCTTGAGATTGCTTTCAGCATTCTGATTTTATGAACTATAAAATACTTTACCAGTTGAAGAGTCTACCAAGTGCATTTAATCTGCTCCTTACAGTAATACCATGTGAAATCGAAGGACTTCATAATATCTGAGCATTAACATTATTACTGAGCATTTTCATTTTTACGGTTTTACTTAATTACTTCAAATTAAAACCATCTTGAGAAAACTTAGTAAAAAACTTAGTCCATTTAATCAATTTTATTTTTCTCATGATGACTTTTATTTTTACCTTTATTCCTAAAGGAACACTTAGAATAAGGCATTTATGATTCTATTGCATAGTGCTTTTGGTAAAGAGATTAAATAAATAAAAAAAGGTTAGAAAATACTAATAAATTATTGATATCATTTTCAGCTTTGCGTGGCATATTGGTATAACTAAAATGTTTAAGAAATAATAAGCAATCACATAATGATAATGATAACCTAATATTTGTTTGGTCCCAAGTATTTTCACATATATTTCCTCTCTTAATTCCCACAACTTGATAAAATAAGTTTCATTATAATTATTTTTATAGATGAAGGAATCAAGAAACAAGTGATTTGCTAGATGTTGTATAAGTGGCATTTTGTATGATGAAAAGTACTCACACTCAAAATTTCTGTTTTTGTTCAAACTTTTAAAAAGAGCATTTAATTCACAAGCCAAATCCTGTTGGCAAGACACTCCCTAAGGTTAAGTAAAATATATGTGGAAGAACACTAACATTTTATTCACCTACAATGTCATCATACTGAAACTGAGAAGGTCAGTGTACTTTCCAAATGGCCCAGTTAAATCTAAGGAATAGATTATTTACCCACTAGGATCTGGACACTGTCAATCAAAATCACTTGTTTACACAGGACTAAATTGTGCTCTGTTAGCATCTTTCCATTCCTCAAATGCACAAAATAAATATTTCATTTTTCATTAGGCTTATTGTTTAAAGGTTTCTTATTTTTCTCTGTTCATTAAAAACATAAAAAAGATAAAATAAAAATCACCACTAGTCCCAAGCCACTCTTAATATTTTGTGTGCTTTCTTAAAGTCTTTTTTAACATGAAATATGCATATTCAATATTTACATCATATTCTCTATTATATCTTTATACACTATCCTCCTCCCTACCACGCAACAGCATAGCAATATTTACTTTTTGAAAATATGACTTTTTATGGCTGAATAATATTTCATCAAAAGGTGGTACCACAATTTATTTTACTGTCCTTCCAATTCACGTTTTTTATTACAAAAATATTTATGTATAAAGTAATATAACCATGCTTTATAAAAACTGAAAGACAGAAAGAAATGAAGTCACAGCCCTAGATTTTGTCTAATAAATCACTTTTATGAATTTTGCTCATATTCTTTGGTTCTTTTTTCATATGCCTATTATATGTTATCATTGACATACACATGATTTTATATTTTGAATTTGTTTCCATTTAAGATTATATTATAAGCCTTTTCCATAACCATTGTGGCATGTTGGGTGGAAATTCCACACTTTATCTAACTATTACTTTAATGTCAAATGATATGTCTCCCATTTTTATTCTAAAAACATTTAAAATAAAGCATTTTGCAATAAATATTGTAAGCATATAGTCTTTACATTCATGCACTTTAAAAAACGTTATTTCTTAATACAAGATTCCTGCAAATAAGATTATTGAAAACAATGGCTGACCAGCCTTTATCATTATTTGGTTAATAGTGAAAAAATTATGTAAAAACATATTAATGTTGAATATCTAGACTTCAAAATATAAATAGCATCCTGATCTGTTTCTTATCAACCCATTCTTTTAGTGATTGAGAAATAACAGAAATGAATATACAGGGTATTGATTACATTTAAACTAATAACATAGTCCAGAAATTAGTACATCCTAGTATCAGCCTTCTAAAGAGAGCAGTACCACTTAAATATGCACATTTTTTTTCTAAGTTCATTTTAAAAGTTGGTATCCACTTACCTTTATGTACAGTTAAGCTTATTTTCCCCCACCTTGATACTTGGATGTGCTTTTAGAAATGCTTTCTTGAACTGCTTCCTTTGGGGAGTGCTTGAAATTCACAACGGGACACAGCAGTAATTATGACAGGAAAAAGAAATGCCCCAACTTACCGTTTCTAACACATTTACTCGGTCCTGCAAATAAAGCATAATATATAATTATAAAAACAAAGCTATTAAAATCACTTCAAGTTTACTTAATTTTCAGATTTTCTATTTATTCTCTATCAGTAATAATTTATTTTTAAAATGTAAAAAATGAAAGCAACTACTCAGGATGATTTCTACAACAGAATTAGTCATGAAAGGATCACTATGCCTTTTCTCATCTCCGCTGTTAGTACTATAAGGTTTAATTTAGCAGTAAATACCATAAGTTCAGATATAATTATTAAATGGAAGAAATTTTACTACTTTTGCATTGGTAAGATTATTTATCTATTTAAGGACATGTAATATTAAATATATTTGAATATATGAACCACAACTAGACAACAGTAGTGATATAAAAAAAGAATTTAGCATACATACAAGCTTGCAATTATGCACACAGTGCACAGTAAAGTTCAGACATAAGAATACTTCATAAATTAAAACTGATAAGTAAATTGTTAATTAAAACAAGGCAGGAAAAATAATGAGAAAGATGTCATATGCAGCAAATCTTGAACCCAGATGGGTTTCCATTACCTACAGTACCTTAGAAGGTTTTACAGAAATATCGGTTTTAAAAAGGGTTATTGACAATATCACTTAAAAAGTTAAACGGTTAAGAAAATAATTGCATTTTCAATCCAATGGTTGCATTCTCAGAGCTGAAAGTTATATACAGAGTTTATACCAAATAAAAAAAAAGGCTGAATTTGAGAGGGAAGAGAGTATGAAGATTTAAGAAAATGGAAAGCCAGCCTTTTTAGGATGGTCAAGGCCAATTTTCTTTCTTTTCTCTCATTTTAAGCAGTTGGAGGAGATGTATGAAATCTGGATTTCTTTTTTGTTTAATCAAATTAATCGTTTAGTCCTAAGAAGAAAAAAGGAGGAAATGGTACAGAGAGCCACTCAGCTCAGGTTTCCTGTGATCCTATAGGGACTACTGCGGACCCATAACACTTAGTAGACAGAACTTGGCCCTCACCTCCATTCCCCCAGCCGCACCTAACACAACTCTCAGTCTTGCCTTTGAGGACTTCTGCAATTCAACCTCCAACCCTCAAACTGGAAACTGAGTTGAATACTTTTACCCTTTAAACATTCAGCTGTGTGGGCATGAGTTAAATGAATAAATTATGCAAAATCAGCCCAAGGCAGATGGCTTTTAGCAGTATAATCTAATTACATTTTGTTGACATACTTGAGAGAACCTCGCCCTCACCCCCGTAAGTGTCATGAAATAACTGCTGGTGACTTGTGTACTGTCACGTATGAATGCTTCATAATAAATGCATATAATGCCTCAAGTGGGCTTTGATCTGTTGTTACCAGCATCTTACTCAGTGTATCTGGAACAAAACCATTTGGCAATGCTTTAGCATCCTTTACAGACTGAACAGAACCCCATTAGATGCCATATAGAGACAGAAACAGCCTTTAGGCAATATCACATTTATATGAAGATATAGGTGTTTCTCTAGAACCGTGAGAAATAAATGTTTGTTGCTCAAACCACCCAGTCCATGGTAATTTGTTATAGCAGTCTGAGCTAAGAAAAGCTGTCTAGAAGACTTTGAACACGAATGGTGCAAAAAAACCTCCATTTTGTTAAAGCATGAAGATCAATAAATAATCTATTTTGATGTAATTTACTTGTGTATAACCTACTTCATTCCAAAATGATACTGAGACAGTTTTCCATGAAAAATGTACATGGTCAGAAAATGAAGAAATTCAAGAAATAGAAAAATTCAGTTCATTAATCTAAATTTAAATAATTCAATTTGCCAATCAACAGGAGCTAATAGGGTACCAGCCACTACAGCCAGTTAATGAGTTTGTCTAAATTGTAGATTTTTGGTCTTAATTTTAAGACTATAAGTAAAAAGAACTGACTCCTAGTCTTTATGAACTTATTAACTTGCTTTTAAAATCTAAGAAATGTATTTTGAAATTTAAATGGTTGTAATTGACTTCTTTTTTTGGCAGACATGATAGTTATCATAATTCCATATATAAAAGAATTAGGCTACTGCAAATACTTTTTCTCAAACAAAATATCTGCATACTCCCTCTCCTGTTCTTATTATTAAAATAGAGGTAATTTAAGACAACATTGTGGCATTGATAGAGCCTATGAAAAAAAATGCCAGTATATGTCCTAGAATGAGCATATAATTATACCAAAACAAATTAAATTCTTAACTTTTCTCACTCTTACTGAGAACCGCAATTGTGTTTTGTTGTAGTTTAATCTCTATTTCAACAGCGTTCACCTTCCAGCTCAACCAGCAGGTTCGACACTCTCTCTCCCCACTGCCCCATCACAACAACCCCCCAAGCTTAGATCCTGAAAAAAAGAATTGTTCGGACATTAAAAAGAGGCTTAGGAGGTGGGAGCAGTGGAGAGGAAAGACAGCCTCCAGATGTAATGAAAACACTCTCACTACAATCATGCTATTTCAGGTGGTTTTAATAAATCAATGATTCTTATTTTTGTAGTCATGGACTTTGACAGTCTGATGAAACTTGACCCTCTTCCCAGGAAAATGTACATTATCCACCACACACACATAATTCTGCATATACTCTTAGGGAATTGCAGGCTCTCTGAGGCAACTCATAGGCCTTCAAGTCTTTTTACTCTAAATAAAAACACCAGGAATAAGATGGAAGAATATCACACAAATAATTTATTTTGTTAAACCAAATATATGTATTTCCCCTATATGAACTATTTCTAGATAAATAACACCAAAAACAAGGAAAGAAACAATTGGGAGTAGACGGTTAAACAAAAATCAAAGGAAAAATTTCCTTCAAGTATTTTGAAGAAAAAAAGTTCCTGGGGAAAGTAACCCATTTTGTTGCTATTGTTTTCTTGTGATTAGATAGTCTCTTTTCTACAATTCTTTGATTCTAAGGAGGGGGAAAGTCTAAGAAACACCTAAAATGGCAACAATTATTTTAATGTCTACTCTTAAAGACTGTACATGTCATCACTGCATAGTCACTGAGTTACAGTGGAGACTGCTAGCAGTTCTTACCAAGGTAAACATTACATACTAATTCCTAAGTGAAAATAATGCAGCTAGACATAATGTTTTAATTCATTCTGGGTTTGACAGATCAAGAAGAGAGAGTTAAATTTTCGTGGAGGCCTATAGCACATGTACTATAAAAATGTGTATTTTATTATTAAAAAACAGTCACGGAGATGTAAAGTACAGTATAGGGAATATAGTCAATAATATTGTAATAATTATGTATGGTGTCAGATGGGTACTAGATTTATCAGGGGGATCACCTCATAAGTTCTATAAATGTCTAAGGACTATATTATACACCTGAAACTAATATAGTATTGTATGTAAACTGTAATTGAAAAAAATTTTTTTAATTAAAAAAAATATGTATTTTAACTTTGTATGATGAGGTTAACAACCTGCCTTGAGCTATACATATTCCTGTGTTAGTTGGTGTACACTGGAATTTATGAATGAACCACGGCAAATTCATTAGCATCACTGGAGATGGACAAAAATTTGTAGGCTAAGTTAGGAAATTAGTACTGTAATGGATCTTTAGTATCTGAATTCCTAATCATTAACAGTTTATTTGATTCAGTTGAGCCAGTCAGTTAGCCACTGATTCATCCATCCTATCTAAGTAAAGAATTAGAGGTGTTATAGGTATAAATAATCAGAGTTCTTCTACCTTTGGTAAATATAGTTGAACAAGTCTAGTGACTATTTTATCAGAATAATGCAGCATTTTCCAGTGCTTTAAATATGTCCATTAGCATATGAAAAAGCACAATACTGGTATAAAAATATAACAAGAACCTCTATCCTTCCAAGTCTAAGAAGCTTTAAGAGTATAGAATAATTTTGGAAACTTCTCTGAGACTGAAGGTCTGTGATGGACGTATAATTTTCATAAAGAAAAGCCCACAACGGGGACTCGCTCCTATCGCTGTTCTAAAAGCACAGTGTCTCTTTTCTGGAAGAAAAACCCATATAGTTTCACCCAGAGACGCCACTGCATGGCATTTTTCCTGTCAATGTTAACTCTGTTTAATTAACATTCACACTTTACCTACTACTTCCTATATGAAGGATATAAAATGAAATGCAAATATGTACTTTTTTCCCTTTATGCATTTCTCCATGGCAATCCATTATACTTAACGAATTGTCAATCATTTTTAATAATTAAAAGAGCTAGAAATAATTTCCAATGTGTTCTTTTCCAAGTGTCAAGATATTAAAATGAAACAAAAGGCCTTTATTAACCATCACAAAAAAGATCAAAGTTACACATAGTAATTTAAAATAAATGAAAACAAAATAGAGACAAAAATTGCAAACAACTTCGACGTTGGAACACCAAAAAAGCTTTAGAATATAGCATAAGTTGGCTTTGAATATACCAAATGAATCAACAATCTATACATAAACTGCATTTTATTTATTAAAAATCAGACAAAGCTACTCTGTACTTTTGAAAAACTTTAGGATGGGTAGCATTAGACAACTTGCAATGGTTTCTCAATCATCGAGTGTTCAATTTAGCCATCATTAAATACCTGTAGTCAATCTCTGTTAACTTATTTCACTACTTCCTTATGAGCCTTTTTCAAATAATCTACTTTAGGGTACAAAATAACAAAGAAAATATTGAAAAGAAAACCACAATGAGACATCAAGATTTTAAGAAATTGTCAATAAACACCGTCCTTCCCCCACCCCTCAACATTTTTACTCATTAAGAAAAGCCAGTTTAAAAGGACGTAACATTTTCTTGCCTAGAAGGAGTACCCAGTAACACTCCTGGTTTGCTTTTCACCCAAGAAGTGGAAAATCAGAAGTGGAAACTATCACATTTAAGAACAAAGCCAAAGCGTGTGCTCCACATTTCTGATCTGTTCTCTCATCTACCACCATTGCCCTGATGGGGAGCAGAGGCATCCAGCTGCTCTTCTGTATCTGTCTCCTGCTATGTTCCCAGGTTGGAGTTTTGTTTGTCATGAGGACACTACTAATCATTATACTTAGATTTGACACTGTTTAGGGAAGGCTGAGGTTGCACTTACACTGACATGGGATATTTGCATGTGTTCATGGGGTGAGGACTACAAGTGGGGTAGAAGAGAAAGATGAAGAGAAATATATGGAAATGAGGCTCTGTTGGTTTGTTTCAAGATTTCATGCTGGAAAATACAGCCCAAGAAGTTATGTAAGGGTTTGGTTTAACATCTCTGTAGACAGTTCCTGTCAACTGTATAAAACTAATACCAAAAAAATTTCAGATTTACCCTTTATATTTCAGACCTCAAAGCAAAACAATGAGGTTTCTTTTTTTTCCCCCCTTTAAAATAAAGAACTGCTTTGTACATAGGTGTGTGCCTACAGGAGAAAGCTACAAACCAAATGAAAGGCAAAAGACACAGAATTATCTTTCTCCTGGAACTGCTCAATTCCACAGTGAAATTGCTGGTTCAGTGAGTGACATTTGAACGGGGTAACAACTAAAAATTATTTGCAGGTAATACAAAGGCTATGATGATGGTTAGGAGCAATGCAAATGACAACCAAACTAATTTCAAAAACTGACCATCCCACAAGAGAGATGCAGGAACTGGAGTTGAGTAGTAAGGGGAGAAAGCCAACAGCCCAGAAACCAACAAACTATTTTTTTTTTCCAAGGATTTACATTTTAAGAAATAAAGTGCATGTCTCCAGTTGTGAGGTTAGTCATATACCAGTTAAATAAGCTCTGGACTCATGCAAATCATAGTGCAGTGGTGGTTATGGCATAATTTATGGGTAGTTTTGTATCTGCAGAGCTTGAGGAAAACAATAGAGTTTTTTTTCAGAGTGTGTATTTGACCGCCACTAAACATAGCTGGTCTAATGAGATTCCCCAAGGCTGTCATCTCCTCTGCTTCCCTCAAGGGCATACATCTCCTGGGCTTCTAGGTGAAGAATGTTCACAAGGAAACCCACATAACCATAGAACTCTTTGTCCCCAGTTCTTTCCTTTTGAATATTTGAAGCACAGCACTTGATTGTTGACTATCATGCATGTCACACAGCTGAGTCATTAAATGGCACAGGCACTCAGTCCACCTTGGGAATTAAAACTGCTTACCTTTGAGCAATTTCAATAATCCACATCCTAATTTACATGCAGAGTCTTTTACTCAATTCTTTTCAGGAACTAAAGCACAAGGAACATTTTATTAGAAACTCTCACTCTCATTCCCATATTTTCTGTGGGCTTCTGTGTACAGTTACCTCTCACTATTCTATACTAAAGAGAGTCTACTGATAAGGATAATCAAGATATAAGCAGATGGTTTTAAATAATATATTTGGCCAACATGAGTTAGGTTTTTCTTCCTAATTCAGTTTGACTAAGATTAAACCTATATTCATCTCCATTTCTTAATATACAAGCACAGATAGGAAGGGAAAAGTGGTTAAAGTATTTAAAACTAACCTTAGGTTACCTGTACTCTAATAATCAATGCTGCATTATTCTTAGTATCTAAAAAAACTGAGGAAAAAACCCAAACAACTTAGTTTTCAGTTGCACTTATGTATGGGAAGCATACCCATTCAGTTTTAAATATTCTAAATATTCCTATCTATGAAATACTTAACTGCTTTTTCTTCAAATTGAGCTTCATTCTGATTTTTCATTGCAGTCTGACTAGCATCTTCCCAACGCAGAATTTTAAAGGGTAGCTTTGGCTGTTTAAGAGAGATGTGAGTAAAGACAAATAGTTGGAAAGTTCTATTGTGTTAAAATAATCGAAAGCACTATAAATAGTAATAGCTATAAATAAAACACTAATAGTACTATAATAATTCAAATAAATTTTTAATTTGCGCACCTGGAAAAAATAATATCACACTGTACTTTTAAAATGTTCCCCAAAATAATTCCTTGCCCAATTTAAAGTCACAAATTTTAGGGAAATCATTACTTAAAATTTTAAACATTTTACACCTTAAGAATATAAATAGTGATGTAGTTCAAAGTATCCCCAATTGTCTTGCTTTCAAAATGATTCCTGGAAGGAACTGCTCTTAAATTCCAAAGTCTATGAAATGAAGGAATAAATGAGATGGGAGCTTGTTAACAGACACACCTGGGCAGTTTTATTGAGTAATGAAAACTACTTTTAACACTTACAACCTTACCTGTGGATAATGAAGCGCTAATGTAGGGTGATTTTAGAAGTTCAGGAATGTCTGATTACTCAAAATTATACCTTCCTTCCATTTTCAAAATTATTTAAAATTCTACCAACGGAAATTTATTCTTTGAGGAACTCAAAAATTTATTCTTTGGTTCTCCCCACTTTAGTTAATCTTTTCAAAGGCAAACATTCTCAAAAGAGATAACCATTAAACTAATTCATTACAAGGCAGGGGTTGGCAAAATAGGACAGTAGGTCAAATCCATCCCACTGTTTGTTTTCACAGGTCCATGAACTAAGAAGGGTTTTTTTCCTTATTATTTGGCTGGGGAAAAAAAATCAAAGTAAGAATAATATTTCATGACATAAGAAGATTATATGAAATTCAAATTTCAGTTTCCATAAATAGTTTCATTGGAACATAACCCATTTATTTCTTTACATATGGTCTATGGCTGCTTTCCTTCTGTAATGGCAAGGTTAAGTTGTTGTGAGATAGCATATTGCCTATAAAATTGAAAATATTTAGAATTTTGCCATCTACAAGAAGTTAGATAACCTTTGGTTCTTAGGTGTTGTTATCCTGTAAGAATTACTCCCTGACTCCCACAGGTAACCATGTAGCAAACCCTGTGAAATTCTGGAAGGAGAGGATACAGTGAAAAGAAACTGACCAGAGACAAGAAAAGAGAATAGGAACCAGAAAAATTTTATCCAACTTTTAAGCTTTGAAACAAAATTTAAAAGTTGTATATGCATAAATACATATACCCAGAAAATAAACCATTACTCAAGCCATGTTTCTAACTTTTGTCCTTTATTCCTTTTATCCATTTTTTCTTTCCTTCTAATGTCTTTCCTTCCTTTCTTGCTTCCTTTCTTTCTCCTTCCCTTCCTTCTACTCATTTATTCATGTAATTAATTAATCCATTCATCCATGCAGACACCATGATGGCAACTGAGTACACAGTTATTAACAAGGAAGATGAGGTCTCTGTCTTCACAGAGCTTACATTCCAAAGGAGAAAACAAAGACATAAATAAAAAAAGACACCCGAGAACTGTGATGGGGGTGAGGGCAGAGGTTTGGTCTAGACAGGTTGATTAGGTCAAGTTCCCACAGAGAAGTGACATTTGAGCTGAAACTCAAAAAGATGAAATGAGCCAGCATTCCAAGAGCTATAGGAAAGCATGAAAGAGAGAGAGTAGCACATGCAAAGCTTTTGGGACAAAAAGAGTCTGTTTAATTTCAGGAACAAAAGAGACACTGGTAAGTGTGTTGTGTCTGTTAAGGAAAACACCCCTTTAAATTACCAGTATCAAAACAACAACAACAACAACACTATTTATTAAAAGCTTATCTGTTAAAAATTGTATTGGGTGCTTTTCACAGATGTTCTCATTTAATGTTCACAAAAACTCTCAGTAGGTGAACTTTATTAATTTCATTCATTTAAAGTCAGAGAAACAGACTCAGAGATATTAAATGTATCGAATTCTATACTGTGATAAAATGTTGGATCTTAGACTGTAATGCAGGTTCACCTGACTTGAAGGAGTCTATACTAACTCTCGAAAACAAATTAAAGGCCACATTAAAAACTACATATGTAACGGCTCTGCAGAATGGAGCTAATGGAACCACCATATGCTGACAGTACAGTTTTATAATCAAATAGACAATAAATGCTT
Source organism: Pteropus alecto (assembly GCF_000325575.1). Classification (NCBI taxonomy): domain Eukaryota; kingdom Metazoa; phylum Chordata; class Mammalia; order Chiroptera; family Pteropodidae; genus Pteropus; species Pteropus alecto. The sequence continues at coordinate 7,437,228 of NW_006494609.1, forward strand.
TTCTATTACCATCGGGACTAATTGTGTGTTGGCCGGGGCGAGGAGGGTAGGGGTGGTGGTAAAGGTTAGGGAATATACTGGAAAACTGTTCTGGGGCCTCTTTCTCAAAATGATTCATGCCAGAACAGCATTCCAGAACCTTCTCTTTAACATATATCACTTGACAGTATAACAAAACACATGCTATATCACAATAAAATTTAACGTTCAAATAAAAACCATTATTGGCACACATCTTTTACTTATCTACTGTATAATAAAAGGGATGATATTTTTGCCAAATGCCTTTCTTAAGTAAGCTGCAACTCCTTCTGACTTCCCGGTCTGACACTGGGCCAGCCGAAGCACACACGTCAATACCACCGGGGAACTATCAGAAGAAAGGACAAAAGAAAGCAAAGATCTGAACTTAATTAGCCACGCTGTCCTGCAGTTAAATGGCACCTCTATTGTGCTGCTCTCCCAACTCTTTTAGATCTGGGCTGCAGGAGTTCAGATTCATTGCTGAGCTCATAAATGGCCTCTTCCCTCCACCCCTGTTTCATTTGTGACAAATTTATTAGTTCTTTTCTAACAGTGAAATGTGAACTTGGGCTTTCAATAACAACCAGAAGGTAGTAAAGACATTGAGTCTCTTGCAGGTAATAGTTTTCCATTTCATTTTATGGGCATAGAAATATTGTTAACAGACATTAAGTGTTATTTATTAGCATGCTAATAAGTCTTCATACTTTTAAAAGTAAACATTAAACTTCTAATAAATTAAATTTAGTAAGTGTAACGCAGATACTTGAAAAGAAATGCACGTCGGAACCAATTTTTTGAAACCAAAATAATCACTGATTATGATAAGAAGACAAAGATATAAGAGGAAATGTTTATTAGTCATTCTTTCAGCTCATAAAATAAATCTTTGAGACCTGAAGCATTAATAGGACACCACTGAAAGAAATTATAGTTCTCACTTCTGGAGCTGTCTCCCATCTCCAACGCTGGTTGATTTGTTTTAGTTTTATCACTTTTTGCACAATTTAAAATGTATGCAAACATTTTCAATGTTGCCTTTAATTTTTGCCAGAATACTTTTGAACCTGGTTTAAAACTGAAATTGAAGAAGCCCAAGGAGGCCTTTAATAATAACTTTCTTCAGTCTGTTTATTTAAAACGTGATGAATAAGCAAAAAGAAAAGGTGCAGAATGGAAAAAGAAAAATGATCCCTTCTCCTTCCTAGAAGTGCTGAGATTACTGGATTGTCCCTAATCTCGCACCAGGAATTAAAATCTTCCTCAGACGCCAATGGCCAAATACATATATGTGCATGTAAGCTTACATGCTTAAGGGTTTATAAGTAGTTTTAAAGTTATAGAAAGGTAGTAAGACGTTTCACTAATATTAAGTTGTCAGTATTTCCTGACTTATTTAATATGCTTTCTAAAAATTATCTAGTTTCTTATAGCATCTTTTCTTTTCTTCTTTTTTTTTTTTTTTTGAAGTAGTTGGGTCAGTGAGTACTGTACCACACTAAATGCTTAATAGATTTGCTATCAAATCATTCTCATGGGGGGTGGGGGGAAGGAAGAAATTAAAAGAAATGCCAGAAACCTAAACAAACAAATAAACAGAAAAAGTATAGAAATTCAGTTCTCCATAAACTCGTGAGGCATTAAACACAGTGGTGTGGAAGCCCGGCAGATTCTAACCCAAGTCTAAGCCCTGCCACTTACTAGCATCACAAGCTATGAGCCTTAGTTAGTTTCTTTATCTGTAAAATGAGAATAACAGTATCTATCGAGGAGAATTGTTATAAGGACTAAATGACATATTTAGAAATGTGAGCACAGTGCATGACACAAAACAACTGCTCATTAGCTATTAATATCATCCATTAACAAGTCAAAAGGCTTTGTTTTCCTGCTCCTGTGATGCATAGACCATCACCCTTTGGGGCTGATTTAGCACAATCTTGACAGGAATTAAGAAGTGCTAAGTAAGTATTTGTTAATAGAGGGAAACACAAGGTGAGTTTCAAGACTCCAGCTTGGGGAAATTTTCTGCGGTGCTTGCTTTGTTATATTCTGAAAAATCTACCGAGGTGGGGATGGGAGACAGCTCCAGAAGTGAGAACTGTAATTTCTTTCAGTGATGTCCTACCAATGCTTCACACCTCAAAGATTTGTTTTGAGTCAGTGGAAACTGTTTGAAACAGAAATGTATTGTTAATAAGCATTTGTTTCCAAATTTGTTGCACACTACAATAATCAAAATATTGCTTTTCTCAACTGTCAGTATTATCAGGAAATGGAAGACAAAATGGAGAACAGAGTGTTATGGCTGAATGTCTGCAGGCCCCAAAAGCGTACGCTGACATTCTAACAAGTGATGTGATGACATTGGGAGGCAGGATCTTTGGGAAGTGATTAGGTAACGAGGGTGGGGCCCTCATAACAGAGCCCTTATAGAAGAGACTCAGAGTGCTCTCTGTTCTATGTCATGTCAGGACACAGCAAGAAGATGACTATCTATAAATCAGGAAGTAGGCCGTTACCACCAACTAAATCTACCAACATAAATACTGAGTACAAATACTGGATGTGCCTTGATCTTGGACTTCCCAACCTCTAGAATTGTAAGAAATAAATGGTACTAGTTTAAGCTACCCAGTCTAAGGTATTTTTGTTACAGCAGCCTGAATGGATTAAGACATAACATTATCTGTCCAAAGTTTAAGTCTTATCAAGGAATGTGATATGAGAAGAACAAGCAGATACACATTATGAAGAACGGTTTTGAAGTGATCACTTAATCTGTAACCCAAATGAAATTGCCCCAAAATGTAAGGTCACAGCTGACTCTGGAGACATAGCAATACTCTCAGATAGGCTCGACACTGCAAAACATCATAATGTGCTTAGATACTCAATTTTTACACGAAAACATAAGCTGCTGTTTACATCAGCCCCAGTGTCCGTGGAGCCTGGAGCTTGGACTCTGACAAAGGCACCGAGGGGTGTTTTATAGAAATGTTGCTTTTCATGGAGTCAGCTGCAAAAGGGATGGTGTATAGAGGTAGATAAAATGTTTTCCACCCTTGTGGGTGAAATCTACAAAATTTGTAACATATACTTGGTTCATTTTCACTACAAAGTTTTTAAAATCTTCTGTCACAGAGTAAAATTTAGGCTTTTGATCTTTGCATTTTTTAAATGTTTACAAGTGACATCTATTTTTTGAGGCTTTTTTAGACGCTCGACTCAAAAGAAAATGATCTAGTAAATCAAATTCCATATATTCAGACACAAGAATACTTCATTCACAAGGCTTTCTATTTTCTAATTTAATTCTGTGGTAAATTTGGAATTAAAATTAAGTTGCAAATTTCAGGTAAAATAGTGATAAAATTTAATAAGCACTAAAATTTCAAGTGAAATCTATTTTACTGAGCTTGGTTCCCTGCTCTCCTGGGATCTCTAGACATAGTAAATTGAAGTGTACAAATCTAATTGGTTGAGACTCCACCTGACTCTAATACAGACTGCTAATGTTTCATTTCTGTTGAGATCTCACATTGAATTTAAGATTTGGTAAGTCTCCTCACCTTTTCATAAAATAGAGGTTTTAATGAGCCATTAAATCATCTCGTGGCAAAATGTTGCCCAACCCTCCCATACCCATACAATCACCCAGGTCTTGTTTTGTTTATGTCATTGTTTAGGTCAGTTTTTTAAAAATCACATATTACAAAAAGAAACAGATACATAGTGATTTGCATATGTTCTGAGGAATGCATCTTGAGAAGAATAAGTAGGTATGCAATACATTTGCGTTTCTAGAATTATATAAGTTCCATCATGACTCTTATGAGTCATCCTAAGGATGAGCAGGATACTGAATACAACTTTTAGTTTAATAAAGCCTCAAAAAGTCAATCTCAATTTATCAATTTATTTAAATTAGGACTTCTAAAAATGTGCTTTAGTCTCTCCCGAACAAATCAGAATTTCTGTGGAAATTTTGAGAACTGCTTTAACCAACCCTTCAATTCTTCTGGAGATCCATTGTTAGAACACAGATTCCCAGTTCACTCTCACTTTCTCTTCTAAAGTACCTCAGGGACCCTTAGCTGCCCCATGCTTGCATTTCTTTCCACAATCTCGAAAATCTCCAGACTACTATGTGGTTTGAAAGTACAGGTTAGGAGCAGTCTACAGTCAGGCAGATGTGATTGACAACAAAATCAGAGAAATTCCCCAGCTGGTCTGTTGCTAGCCCAGTTTATCACATGGTTGTTTACCAAGAGAACTGGTCATCTACTGAGACTACTGAGATGTTAATGTATTATACTGTCAGCCTCTACCAGGGCCATTTATTTGCCCATGTCAGTTTTTTGTCTTTGGTGGTTTTTCTTGCCCAATTAATCTCCAATGACACGTCTGCCAACCCTACACTGGAATTATTTTCCATATTATAATAGCCCTATGTTAATATATATTAGACTTGTTCCAAGAGAACTAAGAAATTCGAGTTCTATTTTTTTTCCTTAAAAACACTGTGCTGCCATAAGCTGGCTACTCTATAAGCAGCTGAAATGTAGTGACAGCTAAGGAAAAGATTATCTTCTCCTTCCTGCTCATTTCAAAGGCTTTTGCCTGAGCACTATTTAGGAGACAAAAACAAAATCGAACCCTTGCCCCTCCACTCCCAAAACATTTCTCCAAAATAAATGAAATCCCTCAAATGAAAGGTTCCAGACTATTTTTAAAAGCTATCTGGGAGGGAAATTAAATATAATTATGGGTCATCTGAAAAACAACATGTCTATAACGCCATTTAATATCCTTCAAGGGCAAAGCTTCCAGAATGTCTCAGAGAAAAATATAGAACTTTTTTTAAAAAACATAAAACCAGTTTTTTAATTAAACAAAAGATTCAGCTCATTTCTAACAAAAATACTGATACTGGAAGTGTCCAGAAATACTTGTGACATTTAGATTATAGATCCTACAACTAAAACAATTTTTTCCTCTTAAAATAATGGGAATTCATATGTAGCCCAGATAATCAATTTTATTATTGCCACATTTCGACTTTTTTTTTCACTTTTTCATTATATTTAGTAGCTATCCCAAGATATACCACTTCTTTTACCATAATCTGACTAAAATCTGAATTTAAAATCATGGTTACTCGTGGAAGGAGAGGCGGAGGGTAAAGGAGAGGGTGAAAAAAGAGAGAGGGGGGTTAGGGAAGGAGGCAGGGTCTCCAGGAGGGCAGGGACATTTATTACTTTGTCCTTAGTATGCAGCACTGTGTCTGGCACATAACAGGGTCACATAAATAGTCAGTGTGTGGGATCAATGTTTATGGAAGACCGGCCAGGCACCAAGGTTTGTACACTTTTGATCCTAGTTAATCCTCTCGATAATCCTATGAAGTCAGTATTATTGTCCCCAATTTATAGATATGGATATTGCCGCAAAATAACCTCAAGATGGCTTAGTAAAAGAAGAAAATGAGTAGGAAAAACCATTCATAGTCATCAAGCCTTACCTCATTGAAAATACACTGAAAAGTGAGATGACTGTAAGTTTGCATGAGAGAAGGGGCATATGTGTTTCTCAGATATATACTATTAGTGACTGACCTATGTAGCACTTTAAAGCTTTTCATCACTAAACATGATACCCTTTGGGTGTGATTTGCATTCTGAGATTCACAAAACAACAGGATTGGAAAAGCAAAAAATTGATGAGAGGTAGGTTGATAATTTAAACATGAGAACAAAAAGTAACAGCAGCACCTACCACTACCAGCCATTATAAGGTGTCAGTCACTGAATATTTTTCAACTAAATTGAGGAAAAATGGATTACCTTTTAAGTCTATTTAAAATGTTTCAGCTGATCTGAAGCGGATTAAAGCAGGGATTTGCTTGTTCAATTTACCTCAAACCCATATGCAAATGGACTCAAACTGTACCACACAGTTATATCAGAGACAATACTTTGTTTTTAAGAAGAGCACAATGTAACTGCAAAGGAATGATGTGTGCACGCACGCACGCACGCACGCGCACGCACGCACACACACGCATGCACGCACGCCCAACAATGTTAAGTGCCAGCAAAGAATTTTGGTAATTACCAGCTGCATTGTAAAACTCACTGTCAGATGTGTTTGTTTCCACTGTTTATCGACTCCTCCTAAGACTGAAAACACTCTGCTCTCTGCTGCCTGCCCCCTCACCATTTTGTCCTTTTCCATTCCCATTGGTTCCTACCACTCCTGCCAAATTACTAACTTCTTGGCCTCTTAAAAGAGAAAGGGAGAATAGAGCAGGATAGAGAAAAAGAGGGAAAGTGTAAGTGTGTGTGCGCACAGGAATGACAGAACTTGGAAGTTCTATCATGCCCCCCAATTTTTTAAACAAAAAACAGACTCTAGGTCAGAGATGGTTGTTATTTCTAATGGTCAGACCTTAGGGAGAACCAGTACCAGGTGCTATAAAAATGGAGACATGTATGAAGGCATTTATTTATTTAGTCAATAGAAACTGACTGATGACTACCTACTACGGTGAAGTGCTCTGCTAAGTAATGGTTATTTGGGAAAGTGAAAGCCCTTGGAGTTGCTTCATAGATATGACAGGAAATTGCAATTCTTAGTATGGTAAATTTTTATTTTAAAACCTAAACTCCTTAGCTAAGTGAATTCAAGAATTTAACAAATATTTATGCAGTTTTATTGATTACTTTCCTCTTGAAATATTCTTGGCTAAGCTTCATGGCACCATGCTCTCCGGAAGTTTTCTTTACATTTCAGACTCCTTTGCAGGATTTTCATCCCTGGCCTGCTATTTAAGTAATGGTGTTCTCTAAAGTTCCCTGGCTTAAGTTTCATCTCTTTACTCTGCATATTCCCCTGAGAGTTCTCATTGCTCCTACAACTTTTAGTATCATCTATATGATATGGAGACAAGATCTGATGACAGCGAATTCTCAATGTCCAATTCAAACTCATTCTGAGATCATACAGGACTCACTCCACTCTTGACACTGCCACCTGGATGTTTCAAGACACCCAAATTCAAAATATCTTAAATTGAACTAATCAAATTCCCTTTACTTCATTAACTAACACCACCATCCATGAAGTTGCCCAATCAAGATGGTCAAGAATCATTCTTAATGCTTTCTTTTTTACTAACAACCAATCTCAAAATTCCATGGATTTTTATATCCTAAGATATATTAAGAAACCACCCACCCCTCTTCATGCTCTCTGCTACTTTCCAGTCTAACATTCATCTCTGGCCAACATTCTCACAAATATCTGCTTAACCGGTCTCCCTGATTTCAATCTTGCCTGCCCCAATATATATATTTGCAATATATGTGTTGCAAATTTGATCATAGCTTCTCCTGTTTCATACCTTTTGCTATTTTCCCAGATGCAAAAGGTAAAATCCTAACTCCTTCAGGAGGTCCTTTAGACCTCTGTTTACCTTCAAACTTTTGTCTTGCCTCTCCTCTCTCAGTCACTACTTTCCACCGTACAAAATTTCTTTTGATTCCTTAAACACGATACGGACGCTCTCTTTTACCCTAGGCCTTCTCATATCCTTCACATTGCCTAAATATGTTCTTAAATTCACTCCAAACTTACCAATTCTGCCTCTTGGTTATCATTTAAATATTGGCTTCCTTTGGGAAGTCTACTTGGATTATCACTCTACCCCAGGCTTGCCCTTCCTACCTTCAAACCCCCTACACTTATACTCAACCTACTATTATCTCCACCAAACGAAAGCAAGTGTATATGATCCCACAGTGACTTACACAATCCCTCTAGTAGCATTTTAAAAATATTTTATTATAAACATCTATCTAACATTCTTTTCCACTAATTCTGGTGTAGAGGTCAAGAAGCTATCCGATAAAAGCAGCTTGTCTTTGTATCCCCAGCACCTAGTACAGTGTCAGGCACCGAATTGGTGCTCGATAAATATTTGTTCAATGAGTAAATGGAGCACCTTTTAGTTATAGAAGACTGGGAAAGGTTTAGAGATAAATGAACTCCTATTACCCTTAAGGAAGATAACATTAAGTGCAGAATGTCTGTTATACAAAATTATATGATGATAATGAGTAAATAAAATTGACTCTAAGTTGGAGACATGGGGTTTTGCTAACACTGTAAATTGGAATTAAATATTTAGCTCTCCCTTCTGGGATAACTGAATCTACACTAAAAAATTCTGGAAGACAGTTTTATGATTTTATATTACAGATGAGAAAATAGGCACGGCAAAGTTAATTGAGTTACTCAAGGTTACCCAGTGAATCGGAAGCAGAGAGAGAGAACTTAAAAGTCAAAGTTGTCAATCTCCATTCCTCAGTGCTATCATTTTTTTAAAAACTACTTTGACTTTTTCTCCCCAAAGTTCTTGTGTGATTGTAGGACTTCAACCTACATACTTTAATAGTCTTCTCCAAACTATCATCTGTGATATTTATATTTCAATATGGAAACTCAGGAATGTAGGCACTTTTTGATATATTTTCTTGTAGTCTTTAAAATGAAAGGCTTTCTATGATGTGTCTCTGCACTCTTGTGCACTCTGAGAGGTGTCAATTCCTTCTTTGTTCTTAACAGAGTATTAGTATTAGGCACTAGTTGCCACTACTAAGTGCCACTACTAAGAGGGATATCATATTAGATACCTTATATTTATAAATGCACATAGTTAACTAGCTGGCGCATTCTATTGCATTCAATGGACATTTCAGTAGAAAATGCTGCCAGTATTTAATAAATATTTGAGAAGCAACATAGGCTATTAAATTTAACAGGATTACTGGTTCCAATATTCATATGGTGAGAGAAATAAACTTAAAAAGGTTTGTGCTGTCATTTCAAAAGACCAACTATATACTACGTACTCAATAAAGATGTTTATACATGATATTCTAGGGTCGATGGCAAACACAAGGCATGACCAAAATGCCTCGAAAATGCTTATTACCTTCTCAATATACCCACAGAATCTTTGCTTTTTTAAATATATATAACAACAAGCAATACTGACAATAATTTCTCAGAGATATGCAGGGTGAGCATGCACAATGAGATTTTTCCTAGTCCCAGATGGGACCAACCAGGGCTCTTTCTTATTATACCTGTATATAGCTCAATATACTAAAGAATTTAATCTGTACAAAACCGTGGCTAACACGTGCCATTTTTGATAGATATACAGAACTCAACTTCTCTTGACCATTTTCAGATAAATTACACAATTTTCTCTTATCAGATATAGTATCAGATAGAAGAATCCCCAGTTACAGAGCATTTCCCTTGCTCTTTGGGCTTTGCATAACCCATCCTTCATTTGCCAAAAGCAACTATCTGTAGCCCTAAAGCACTCAAGCCAGCTCATTCTATCACTCTCTAGCCTCACCTTGCATCTCCAGGCCCAAGAAGAACACTAAATGTATTTACTGTTCTTAATCCATATTGTGACATTAACTGAATTGGTTCTGTCATGTGAGTATAACTGATTATGTTTCCCCTAATAAAGATAGGCACTGAGTTATCGTGTGTACAAGTCAGCCCAACGTAAAAGAAAGAGAACTTCTGTCAGATGCCAAGTTAACATCAACTGCTTGTACCATGGAAATGTCAATTAAAATTCTAGAACAAATTTTCAAGCACAATTTTCCAATCCAAGAAATGTGTATAAATCCATAGTGAACTGAGAGGCATACAAGGTAAATCTTAAGTTCGATGTATGTGTTAATATTCTTGGTTGGTCATTGGTAGATGACATTCGTGGAGTCAGAATACTTTTGACTTTCACTTGAACATGTAGATTCCATGAATTCATCCTCATTCATCAGCCCTGTTTGGGGGTAAATGACTTTGCAAAGATGTTGCTTTCATTTCTTAATGTTACAGCTCCTCATAAGCTATACCAAGGAATAAATGTTCCTTTCAAGAGCAGCATGAAGGCTGAGTTGGCTTCCTGCTTTAGGAGATTATGAACGCTCTCAGACACTTCTAAAAGGCAGCAAATTCCAACTTGGGCTTTAAAGTTCTGACATTTTCTTTTTACTCCATTTGCCACAGTGGTCTGAAAGTGACAATATTAAAAGCTAACGGACCAAAAAGCAAATGTTTTTATCCCCAGGACATCTGCCCTATTGGAGAATTTACTTTACCTGCAGAGATTCCATTTCTTCATCTTTTCTCTGGGTCTCCTCCAGCAGATCTACAATAAGAAAGCAAAATACCCATTAAAATACAATGTAAAAATGGCTTGTCCTCTTATTATAAAAAAGAATTCAGTCATTAGCTTGTATAAACTGGTGCCTGTTAAGAGAATTTGATGTTTAAGTGTGAGAAGCAACGTAGAAGAAATGCTCTCCCATGCCAACCCGATGAGATGCGGCAGGGCCCTGCCAAATCTAAGCTAGCTGAGAAGCCCTGGGGGGTCCCAGCATTGGTGGAGATAACAGAGAGTAAGACCAACGCAATTACAAATCCGAAATCACACCCACATCTTAGAAATTTGGTCCAGTACTTATATAACTTAAAAGTAACACAAAATCTTTTTTTTTTTCTTTTGAAAGAAAAATTAGAAACAAACCATTTGCTCTTAAAATAAACTGCCAAGTCAAGTTCCACCTCCAGAGTCAATTTTTATAGCCAAATTAAAACACCCTGGAATAATGGGTGTTATTAATGGAAGTAGAACACAACCTTAACTGTAAAGTTATATTAATTATCATTCACACCAAAAGGGTGGGAAGCATTGAAGCTAGATCTGACCAAGAGTTTGGCACCATCTCAGAGGAATTAGTGGCTGGAAGGGAAGGTAGTCAACTAGGCAGAGTTCTGTCTAAATGCATGTGTATAGCTGTGCTATCTCAGCACCCTACATTAATTTATGAACTTGATATATATATATGCATTTGGCAAGTAGAATTTTCTGCCTGCAGCTATACCACCCTGCGCTATGATCTTATTAGATCTCAGAAACCTAAAAAGGGCTGGGCTGAGTCAGAACTTGGATAAAAATTGGCAATAAACACCTACAGCAGTGCACATTAATATTAGTATTTGCCTTTCTCTGTGATTGACATAGCTTACCAAGAGGCTGTGCTATATAAAAGGAAAATATAACTTACAGAAATTCAATATATATCCAAGAAAGGCAAATGCAAATGTTTTAAGCAAGTGCTACACTAGATGCAGCATGAAGTAGTAATATAGTGGGGAACCAAGTCATGCTTGGTGTACGTCATAACTCAGCAGGCAATATGCCAAAACTTCAGGAGACCTGGTAGATGACATAACTGATGGTGATGGTCCTTTGAGACTGCATGGCTAAGAGAGATGCAGAGGAGTGGCAAGCAATCCTCTCAAGACACAATGTGCTGGCATTAAGGATAAGAAGCAATTTTTGCTCTGTTTCCCACAGGGGAGCTGACTTTGGCTCCCCAAACTCCCATAACCAGAGTTTCATCAACAAAGTTAGAGGAGTATAGCAATGTATTAAGTGTACTTTTAAATGGGGTTTTGGTTGGCATATGTTCTTTAGCTCTGTGGTGCAGAAACCAACTTGGGTGTGTAGATTAAGTGCCTTCAAACATTTCTTATAGCCTTACTCATTTGCATTGTGACACTGTAGCTACTTTCATCACGAGGTCACGAGCACCAGCTTTCCACATCTTACACGTAGGTTGGCCTCCTGACTTGATTTGGTAGATAGAACACAGCAGAAGCAACTTTGTGCCAAGCTGCATTGAGCGTTGAAGAAGCTTTGCATATTTTCACTTTTCCACTTGGAACTCTGTCACTACCACATGAACAAGCCCAGGCCAGCCTGCTAGATGACAAGAGACACATGGTCCAGGACTCTTCCCAGCCCTGACACACCACAGGTTGCCCCAACTGGCAGCCAGCAAATGCCCACAAGCAGAGCTGCCCAGCTGAGCCCAGTGCCAACTCCAATCACGAAATCGTGACCTAAATAAATGGAATTTGGGGATGGTTTGGTACTCGGTGATTGCTAACTGATAGCAACAAGCATTCAGAATTTATGAGAAAGCTACAGGAGTGACTGTTAGAGATGTGGGAAAAAAGGATCCAGATTTTGGAGAGAGTAACAACTGGTCTGGGTGGGGAGGGCTGTAGGGAGCGTGAACTAATGGGCATTTTATCCTGGGTGCCTTCAATCTTTGTGTCACTCCACTCAAGATAAAATTCCACAAAGAGAAGAACTATGAGCCTAGCTTAGCCCTCTTGCCTACTGCCTGGCTCGCGGAAAGCTTGGAGTGCTCTCGTTGATGATTCCAAAAGGACTGGATGAAGAAAAGAAAGGAGAGTGTCCAAATGCAAAATAAGGGTACTGTTAGCAGGAGGGGTGGATACCAGACAAGGCGAAACAACAGATGCCCACTCCAACTGGTTTCGGTAAATTATGTCTTCAGCACAACTGTCTTCAATATTTGTGAGATGTAAGGTCACTGTTGTGTCCCTATGTGAATGTGGCTATTTTGCTACACTACTTTTGGATATGCAGAGGTTCTCAGAGCTGGGCCCCTTGTAATAAGTTGCGTTGTGTAATGGTACAACGGAGCTGTAGTAATGGACAGTGGGGTCTATTGACCATTATAGGACATTTATCTTGTTCCTCCAGAGTCACCTTGGTATGGCAAACATCAAACACATAAGCTAAAACTTACTGGACAAATAATAGATATGGGATCTCTTATACAGCCAAACTCAACTCACACTTCTGATAAAATAAAGACGTGAAGTTCAGTCTACCCTCAGAACTTCATAGTAGAATCACTGCCATTAAAAAATTACATTCTCAGTTTCCTCCAAACACATAAAAGGCACAGTGCTCTTCCAACAAAGCTGACACCAACAGCAATGCTTGATTTTGGATGGCTGAACAAAAACAACTACAAAAGAATTCTTAGAATTGGTATTTAAAATACAGAACTCCCCTTCTTTTCACCCCTACTGACCCTTATTTCAGCTTTTATCAAGAGTATAAGTAGACACCTGTTTTTGTTTTTTTTCTCTATGCCACACCCCTTCCCTGTGAGAACTTCCCATTTCTCTTCTTTATTTGATTCTTGTGAAATGTTCAGTCGAGGGTCCTAATTAAGTTTTTCTGACACAAAAGTAGGTCACTACAAGGCTGGCCAGTCGGAGCACCTGACATCCCAGAGTGTATAAACTAAGCAACAACGGCAGGAATTCTTTTCCAGAGACTAATACGAATACTGGGAGAGAACCTCTCTCCTTCTGAAGCAGCGAGCTTACATTAGCTTGATGCTTCCAAGGCTATATTTTCTACTGTGTAAAAGGTATTTTTTACCTGTACAATAGTGAAGCTGGCAAAGAAGAAAGCAGAGCCAAGAGACAGAGAGAGTTGGTTAAAGACAAGATCAGCCCTGCCTGAAGCACACATAACTCCTAGACTTGTAACACACTTTTTTTTCTTTTACTTAAATTAACTTTAGTTGGACTGCTGTCATTTTAAAAAATCTCTGGGGATGTGGTTGTATTAAACCTTCTTATCGCTATTCAGAAACTTGGAGAATTTAGAGTTAGCAAGAACTTTCTATTCTACAGTGAAATGTTTCATTCTACAATAATTAGATGAAGACACGAGGTTCAAAGAAGGCAAATGGTTTTCCTGAGATTACCTAGTTAGTGCAAGAGCCACAGCTAGAGCTTTGCTCTCCTGTCTTCCTGCCCCATCTATCATATCAAGCTCTCATCTGTACCACTCAGTACTTAACTGTAGCTTTGTCCATACTGTTATTTTTTTAAATACACGTTTGTATTTCTCTCATTTCCTTTAGGAGCTCTCTGATGTCAACAACCAGAGATCTGAGGTCTTTATATCCACATCCGCCTTACCTACTGCTTCTCTATCCTTGCTCCTTACCCTACATACCCAAAGTTGCCTTCTCTGCCTATATCGCTGCTCCATGCAATTGCTCACTTGTTAGGTGCATTGTGCAAGTATGTGCATTTGAAATGATTAACAGGGTTATTAACCTGTGCTGATGAAGTATGGCTACTGGGAATTGCTGAGAAGTGACTATTCTACTGTAAACGTACTCAAGATGAGAGATGAAACCACTAAACAGTTGAAGTGACATAATGCTTTGACATCTGAGTGTGATTAGTGTACCTCATTATAATGAGCCATGTTGTTTGCTCTTACCAACTTTAGAACAAATGTTCAGCATGGAAAAAGCTAAAAGGCCCCTCTGCTTCCTCACTCACCACTGGCACGTTCATGTTTTGCTTTATTATTCTCTGATTTGCTGTTCAATACTAACAGCAATTCAACTGCCATGCAAGTCGCTGCAGCTAAATGTGCAGACATCAACATGAATGAAAGTTTTTTTGTTTTTGTTTTTGTTTTGTGAAAAGGGCAGCAGTCCTGTGTATTTTCCTTGGACTGGCTCCATCTCTTTAAATGAGACGATACTATCTTATTGTGACATAATCATTAGAGGGGGGGAAAAATCCCATTTAAAAAAGGAGACATGGATGAGAACTGGAGGATCCATTTGTTTTCTTTTTGTTTTGTTCCTCTTTGCATTTCTTTGGAACACTCAGGGTAACATATCATGACCGTGTGTTTGGCTAAGACAGTCTTGTACCACTTGCTTCGCAGTCCTGCGACTAGTGGTCTGGCTGTTTAAAGGATTTTTGACATCTTTTGATATTGACTCTGGTTCCTGGTAGCCAAGGAAGTAGGTAGATTGTTCATTTATTTGCTTTTAAAGGGAGAATCATGTCCAGGTATATATGAGCAACACTCCCTCCTACCAGTTTGAACCTTCATAGACATGTTGGTGGTCAAGTTTAGAAATGAGCTTTTTCCTTTCACCTTTAGTATAAAATATTTCATCCATACTATAAGTTACCCATCTGGTAACAGACAGAAAGTTATAAAAACGGCTTGAAACAAAACAGCATTTACAACAACATCAGTGGACACAGTAGCCCTGGCAGCAGAATATGGTGAATTAACGATTGCAGTTTAGAGAAAAGCATTTAGTGTCTGGCTCCTATACCTTGCTTAATAATTCAGTATCCTTGTTCAGTGCTACTATATGTGTCCTGATATTCACCTAAAACAACAGATAATGTAAATTCTCAAAAGAATTCAATACTTTTTAAAAACTTAATGTGAGCTATTCCTCTGGGTGGCAGGCACGGAATAATGAGATTGATCAAATTAAACAGTGCACTACAATCCTTAAGAGGTCATGAACAATGGCCCTAGTCTCCCACAGTTTTCTACTAGATACTCAGGATACTAGCTACATGCTGAAGACAATGGTCAATTTCTCTTTTTCTTCCTTGGCTCCGCAGGTATTAGAATCATTAACATTTTAGGGACTGAAGAGACCATTAAAATAATCCAATCCCAGGGTTTTCACTTTTTTTAAGAAGTAGAATTCTGTCTTACAAATAAAATCATATGCATTTGCAAGTATGTATTATAAATAAGTAATTTAAAAAGCTAAAAGGAAACTGCTTGGGTAGAAGCAGAGGTAGAGGGCATGGGGCCCAGCCCACTGGACTTACCTCCTGTCCTGGGATTGACCCCTGTGGTGCTATGATGGGGCTACAAAGCTCCAAATTATGCTGACTGAAACCACTGATCTAATCCAGCCTTCTCATATTTTATAGATGAGGACAGTTCCTACAGATCAAAAGCCTCTGTCAGAGGCACACAGCTAGTGAAAAGAAGTACATGAACTTGAGTCCAGGGCTTCTGAACCAAAAAACACCAGTACAAAGCAGTGACCATCCTCCTTTGCCTTTTAAGACTTGTATTGAAAAGACATGGTGTTCCAACCTCTAGCATAAGTGCCTAGATGTCTCCGATGCTTCCCCAAACCTAAAGAAAACTTTGCTTAAGCATTTATGTAACATCAACAATTGGTGAGACCTACAATTAATGCTGCTACAATAAAGTTCCTCAATTCTGGGAGATAAGATCAAAAGATGTGGCTTTCATGGGAAGAAAATATATAAATACTTGAAAAGGCAGTTGTTTTGGCAAAGTGTGTTTAACATACGACATACAGAATAATTCACAAAACAACAAAAAATTGTTAAAATGAATGGATGACAGTTGAATAGTTCCTCGGCTTAATATAACCTTTGTCAGTAAATGTTTACCCTATTTTATTATGCTAGTAAAGGTAAATAGGATCAATGAATAACAGTATGATTCTACATTTGCCAAAATACCTCAAAACAATCAAATGTGTTGGTTTTACATTAACATATGTAAAATACTTAAAAGTGTCTGGTACATGGTAAGAATTATATATGTTGGCTCATATTACTATCTTTCAAAAATTACCTTTCAGTATGCATGATAAAAGCAGGAAAATGTATGAAAAATAATCAGTTGCATTTTAAAACAAATAAGCAAAAAAAAAAAAAGTAGCCCTCAAATATATTGCTATTAGACTCCATCTATAATCGGGCTACATTTTCAGAATTCTGCCATATCTACTGCCACCCACTGGTACATATCTGGATATACCACAATGAGTTAAGAGTTTTCCCATCAGGCTCAACCACAGAAAACACACAGGTTAAAATGAAGAACAACATTAGAAAAGTATGGCTATCCTCTGTGGTTTGTCTCAGACGCTGAAACAACAAACTGGTCTACAGATGGAGCCCAAGTGGTCCAATAAATGAAAGGTTTCTAATCCACTGTCTGTCTCTTGGGTATGTGGTAAAACATCCAAATACAGGTACTCATATTTTATTTGATGTCAATTCATTTCTGGTGAAACTGTCCATCTTGACAACTTCATAGATTTAAAACCTCTTCTCCACAAAACTGATACACTGCAGAAAACAACACAATAATCTACCCCATTCCACTTCATTCTTGGCTTTGGCATGGAGAAACACCGAAATATAGAATGAAAGTTCTGACTCAGTCACCTATTAAGATTTTTGTCATTTCTATTAGCAACGACAGCAGAGAAAGTAGAACAGATTCATTAGGAAACAAGTCACTGTCCTTAGTTGGTTTAAGTGTTGTCTTGGTCAAAAGGACAACATGATGATTAGCAAAATGAGCAAGAGAAGTTTATGATTTGTTATAATCACTTCAAGAGTAAGTTTCATATGCCCAACTCCAGGCATAAAATCATGTTTCTTCCTACATACGCCATCTCTAAATTGCACTTGCTTACTAGGTAGTTTGGCTTTTATTTAAATTCCTTAGGTTGGAATGCAGTTTATCAAGGACTCTGTTCTGGCTCTAGACACATACATAGGGTGCATGTAGTATGTGTTCTTGGTCCTATAGAAATATTGGGCATTTGACTTGTTCTTTGATCATCTCCTGTTTATAGAAGCTATGTAAGTTTGTGCTGGTTTCTTAATGCACTACTGATAAACCAGATCTAAGCTTCCTAGGCCTTCCAGACTCCTAGATCAACCCTGGATCTCCTCTAAATACATCATAGGCAAAGTTATGAAATCCAAACATGAAGAACAAAGCTTGAAACCAGTGAGAGAGAAACATACCTTAGCTATAGGAGAAAACAATTAGAATGCTAGTAAATTTCTCCTAAGAAAGCATGGAGGCCATAATATTTTTTAAATGCTGAAAGAGAAAACAAAAACTGACAACTTGGAATCCTGTATACAGTGAGAAATATTCTTCAGGAATGAAGGTGAAGTCAACACATTCTAAGAAACATTAAGAACCAAAATTAAGAAATAAGAAAACTAAAATGATGAAAGAAAGTTCTCTAAAAAGAGAAGAAACAATAAAAGAATCTTAGAAGATCAGGAAGAAAGAAAACAATAATCAAAAATATGGACAAATCCAATAGATTTCTCTTCTATTGAGTTTTTAAAATTGTTTTATGGTTAAAAGCAAAACAAACAAACAAACAAAAAAAAAACAAAAAACCACACACACACTATCTGATGTGGTTCTAAATGTAGAGGACATATTTAAGAATTATAACACAAAAGAGGAAATTTTCTACACTTCATACTGGTAAAATGACAATTCCAGAAGACGTTGATAGCTGTCTATCTACAATGTAATGCTTAGAGTAACCACTGAAAAAGCTACACAAAGAGATGCACTTAAAAACACAATTGGATAAATCAAAATAGAATTCAAAAAACTGCTCAAATAACCTACAGAAAGGCACAAAAATGCATGGAAATAAAAAACACAGAAAACAAACAAACAAAACACAAATTTAAGTCCTAACATGCTAATAGTTACATCATATGAAAAAAGTCTACATACACCAATTAAAAGATAGAAATTGTTAGAGTGGACTAATCCATTAATCTATTACATGAC
The DNA here is from genome assembly GCF_000325575.1 of Pteropus alecto. NCBI lineage: Eukaryota > Metazoa > Chordata > Mammalia > Chiroptera > Pteropodidae > Pteropus > Pteropus alecto. The sequence continues at coordinate 7,455,634 of NW_006494609.1, forward strand.
CCATGGACCCAACAACATGCTGTTTATAAGAAATTCACTTCAAATATAATGATATAATCAGAATAAAAGTAAGAAGTGAATATTTGCATGATATATCTTGCAAATATTAACAAAAAAGCAGAAATGATTATATTAATATGAGATAAAGTAGATTTCAGAACAATGAAAATTATCAAAAAGGGATATTATACAATAATTAAAAAGAGCTAAACTACCAAGAAGAAATAACAATCCTATATATGTATATACTAAACTACAAGGCTACAACATATGTGATGAAAAAACTGATGTAACTGAAAGAAAAAATAGAAAAATTCAAAATTAGAGTTGGAGACTTCAATATCCCCCCTCTCAAGGACATGTAGAAGCATATATTAAGAATAAGTACAAGCATAAATATGACAGGAAAGCCTCTAAACCCTTAGAAACGAAACACTTCTAAATAATCCATAGGTCAAAGAGAATGTCTCAAGGAAGACAAAAATATCATAAACTGAATAAAAATAAATACAGAACGTATCAAAGATTGCAGGACACAGCCAAAGCAGTGCTGAGAGAGAACTCTATAACTAAATGTATGCATTAGAAAAGAGAAAATGTCATGAATACTCTATGCTCCCCCCTCGAGAACCTAAAAAAAAAAAAGAACAAAATAAATCCCAAGTAGTAGAAGAAGAAATAATAAAGAACGGTAATCAATGAAATTAAGAAGAGGAAAATAATAGAGAAAAATCAATAAAGAAATAGCTGGTCCCTTACATAGTTCAATAATATTGACAAATCTTTAGCAAACATTAGGAATAAAACAGGAGGTAGTACCATAAATCCTGCAAATATCAATAGGATATTAAAGGAAGACTATGAGCAAATCTTCACAATTAAATTTACAGCTTAGATGAAATGGACCATTTCTATAGAAAGCACAAAGTTCCATAAATTACCCAATATAAAACACATATTTCAAATAGCCTTGTAACTATTAAGGAACTTGGATTTGTAATTTTAGAACTCCCAGAGAAGAAATCTCTAGGCCTGCTTGAAAGTATCACTGGTAAAGTCTACCAAATGTTTATAGAAAAATAAACATTAATTTTACACAATTTCTTTCAGAAAACAGAAGAAAAGGGAATACTTCCCAATTCATATTATCAGGGTAGTATCTGCTACCCAAAATATACAGTTAAAAAAAGAGAGAAAGAGAAACAAAGGACACTGCAGCTCCGTCTTAAACATAGATGAAAATAATTCTTAACAAAATATTAGTAAAAAGAATTTAGCCAATCAATATGTGGTGAAGAAGGAAATTCAATTTTGGGTGGTGAATGTACAATGCAATATACATATGCTATATGATTGAATTGTACACTTGAAACCTATAAAATTTTATTAACCAATGTCACCCCAATTAATTTAGCAAAATAATTTAAAAATTTAGCAATATATAAAAGGAATTATATATTATAACTAAGTTGGATTTATTCTAGGAAGGCAAGGTTGGTTCAATATTCAAAAATCAATCAATGTAATCCACCTTAAGCTAAAGAAGAAAAAAATCATTGATATGATCATATCAATTAATGCATAAAGAATACTTGAAGAAATTCACCACATATTCATGATTAAAGGAAAAAACTCAGAAAAAAGTATAAGAGAGAATTTCCTCAACTTGATAAAGAGAAGCTATAAAAATCCTTATTTTATACTTTAAACATTATATTTAATGGTCAATGATTTCCCCCTAAGATCAGAAATATGGTAGGAATTTCCTCTCTCACAATTCTTATTCACCATGGTATTTAAAGATCTATCCAATGTAATTAAGGAAGAGAGGGGAGGGGAGGGGATGGGAGAGGAGGGCAGGGGAGGGAAGGGGTGGGGAGGGGAGGGGAGGAGAGGAGAGGAGAGGAGAGTTGAGGAGGTAGACAGTTTGGAAACAAGGAGATAAAAGGTCCCTATAGGCACATGAGATGATTGTCTTTGTAGAAAATTCCAAAGAATCTACCAAAATAAACAAACAAACAAACAAAAAACTTGGCTCCTGGAATCACTAAGTGAGCTCAGCAAGGCCACAGAAGACAAGATAAACATACAAAAGCAATTATATTTTAATATATTAGAAATGAACATGTGAAACCCAAAATAAAAAGAAAATTATAATATTAGTTTACAACACCTAAGAAAATAAAACACTTAAGTGTAAATTTAACAAAATATGTAAAGGATTTACAATGGTGAGACATACAAAGATTGGAAAATTCATGTAAAGATATCAATTCTCTCCAAATTGATATACAAGTTCAATATAATTTCTATTGAAAATCCCAGCTAAAACAATTTTTAAAAAGAAGAACCAGGAGAAAATCAGTCTACTCAATTTCTAGACTTATTATATGGCTACAGTAATCAGGACTGGGTGGTCTTGGTGGAAGTGTATACACGGAGAGCAGTGGAACAGATTGAGAAACCAATTATAGATATAGAGAACAGATCACTAATTACCAGAAGTTAAGGATGGAAGGGACGTGGGAAAGAAGTGAGTGTGGCTATAAAAAGCAACATAAAGGATTTTTGTGTTAATGGAGATGTTCTGTATCTTGACTGTATCAACATCAATACCCTGATTGTGATATTGTACGACAGTTTTGTAAGATACTTCTATTGGAGAAAGTGGATAACGAGTTCCTTATGTATAAGCAGCAGTCTCCAACCCTTTTTTGGCACCAGGGACAGGTGCTCCTATGAGAATCTAAAGCCTGATGATCTGAGGTGGAGCTGAGGTGGTGATGCTAGCGCTGGGGAGTAGCTACAAATACAAATGAAGCTTCGCTCACTCACCTGCCACTCACCTCCTGCTGTGCGGCCTGGTTCCTAACGGGTACCAGTCTAAGGCCCAGGGGTTGGGGGCCCCTGTACTATAGGAACTCTCAGTATTATTTTTTATAACTTTATATGAATTGAAAATTATTCTTAAAATAAAAAGTTTAACTTAAAAATTCAGAAGGATTTCAGACAAACTGACAAACAATAAATATTAAAAGGTAACTGGTTAATTACTTTTTTAGGTAAGTACCTCAATATCCGCCCTTCCCTGTTTATTCTCATTGCAACTGCTCCAGACAAGACAGCCATTTTCTCTTTTCTGGACAAGTACAATTATCCATATGTGCAAAGCAAAGTATATGGTGTGATACTCTCCTACTACTAAAATGAAAGAAAATAGAAAACCTTGGACATACTAAGGAACACAGAGCATAATCTTTGGTGTCAGAATCACTTCGATATACAATTTTATCTACCTACTCCTCTTTCCGAAAAGGGGACAAAAATGGCAACATGACAGAATTGTTATAATGATTAAGATAATGTACATAATTTTTCAATAGTAATTATCATTATTATTTTATCATACCTGCACAAAGATATTATGATTATTACCATTATTAATCACAAATATAAATGGTGTTGATGTTTTGAGAAAACTCTTTTTACAAGAGAGAAAATAATTGAGTAAAATCCCACCCTTGAAGGGTAAAAACCATCAATATTCTCTCAGATATTGCATTCTGAAGACAGAGATTCTATATTATTGCCTCCCTTTCCTCATATCTTATAAACAAGAAATTAAGTACTTTCTTGTTGATTTGAATTTGTGGGAATTGATATAATGAAATTGCGTGAAACATACAATGCAGTTTTCATTAAATCCAAAATGGATACAATGGAGGTGGGGGAAGGTTGTTTACTAAAACTTTCAGAAAAGCAATGACAGTTCTATATATGACAGTTCTATATATTAAGCAATCAAGTTCTATATATGCTATTTCAAAAATGTGTCCTGAAATTCTCATGTGTATTATAATAGCCTTCTGCCAGAGTTCCCTCCCCTCCCTGCCTCTTATCACTCAACCATTTCACTACATAGTCCTGAGTTATGAATCTAAAACAGATATGCTCATGTCACTCTTTGCTTTGAACTGCCTATAGTATTGGATTCTATCTATGCTGCCAGAAGTGATTGATTGGTGATAGCTTCCTAGAGTGTGTATGGACAATGTTCTAGGGATATGCCGAAGCTAAGTGGAAAGAAGTTCTTTAATTCACTTTTGATGTCCTCCATGGATATAGGGGAAGAGGAGAATAGTAAAATGTGTCTATTTCCCATGCTGAGATAAAGTCTAAACTCAGCGTGTCATTTATAAAGGATCTGTCTATAAATTTCCTTCCAAGACCATTATTTTCTGTCTTCACTGCACTCTCTCCTCATACTACCTGCAATGTCCCTCCTAGACTTCACTAACTAGAAGATCTCTAACCATTCCTCAAACTTTTACTTAAAACAAATACCCTCTGTTGACTTTCACAAACCATACCATGCCCAAACACCATTTCAGGTGGTCAGTATATTCCTGGATATACTGATTCTGCACTGGGTTCCCAAAGTACTTTGTTTCTATTTTTATGATAGTGTTTATTCTATTATAGTCAATTGTTATATATCTGGATCTGTTACTAGATTTCAACTCTTTAAAAAGTACCCATTTCAGGAGCTTTAGTTCAGAGTACTATATATACTAAAGAGACATTTACCAAGTAAATGAATTTTTAAGAAAACAATAAAAGCCAAGTTTCTTATTAACGTTCATATATTAAGTAAATGGAGAACTGTGAAGAGGAAACGTTTACTCCTACTTTGTTCTACTCTGGTCTTTACGTCTACATCTTATACCTGGAAAGCTGGAGAGGTCAAAAGCTGACCATCCTGGAATGACACACAAACATTGTAGACTTAATACATGCTAGTCAAGGGAAGAACATTAAGTAACAAACCACATGATACAAAACAGGTAAACACTACTAGCATTTCAAAATGATTACTGTGAAGTTATAACTAAAGTTTATTTCATTACTTTATATTACTCTTTCTATATTTTATCCCTTCTGATCTTCAAGAAATAATTGGGACTTCCTATTTCCAAAGTAGTTATCCTCTGGCAAAAGTCCGAAGAATCTAGTCAGATCTGAAAACTGACAATCAGGACAATAATGGCAAAACCCATGACTATACAAGCCAGTTAGTAATGATGCTCAAGTCAATGGCCAAGTTTCTACTATGCACACTCAAGGACGGTGGAAAATACAAGAATGGGAGTCAGGAGACCTGGGTTATAGTTCTTCCTCTGCTATTAGTTAGCTAACTAGATCTGTAAAAATGGTCACTTAATCATTCTTGGCTACAATAATCATATCAATAAAATACTGGGAGTGGTGCAAAGATCCCTTTAGCACTGAAAGTTTAGGCACCGTAGTTTGGTCTCTAAACATTAGTTATTGCGTGTTAGTTGAGTGGCTCAATCTGCATTAGTAACATTATTCAAAATTAATATGGATGACAATCATTCCCAAGTATATTTTTTAGAAACTCAAACATTTTCACTTAGTTTAAGTAATTATTCTTATTGTTAGCATTGTTTATAGATATAAGGATATGAGAGAAATTCATTCTAATATCTATCTGTTTTTTTATGCACCCAGGGTAAATACATTTAGATGATTACAGATCTTCCCTTTTTGTTCTTCAAATCCTCACAATTACAATAATTCTTCTTTTTCTTCTTATCCAATGCCCCTTTTAAATTCTAATAAACAAAGTAAATAATGTTCATTTAGATGTAGAAAAACAGCACAAAACGGATTTTCACACAGATAGATTATATGACACAAATATTCTCATTTGTCAGATCAGTTTCTTATCAGTTTCAAGGCAAAAAAAAAAAAGACCAAGAATGTCCTCAAGACAGCTTTCCCCTACACCAAGCATCTGACAGACCTTTGAAAGGGCTGCTCGTGAATAAGTAGGATTGGGATTTCAGTGGGTTTAGTCTATTAATGAGAATTTAAAAATGTGTCTCATTTAAAAAGAAGGGATTAAAAAAAAATACCCAATTAACTGGTAATAGAAAAATAAAAGTAAACCAAAACAGTGTCAAATATAAGATTATACCATGAAAAAAATTTTAAATGAGTGTTTTCGTTGGTATTATGTTCAGATGGCGAATGGTTTTCATGGATAATCTCACAGGTCATTGCTTCCTTTAATTAGTAACTTTTGCTAAACATAAAAATGCCTCAAGTAATTTTTAATAGTGATCACAACTGCCTGGTCTATTAACAAATTGTCATATCAACACTGGTTACATTGTACTGCCTATCTTTAAAGGTTACTCATTTCATTTTCATAGATTTTAATTAATTTTTCCTTTCCTGCTAGGCTGATCATTAAACAGAGACAGAGGCATTTTGTCTTTTTTTGTGTGTGTCTGGATTTGCAGCATTTTGACTGAAAAGAGGTTCATAAAATGCAAAAAAAAAAAAAATGTGGATCTCAAATTAGATGGTGGTGCTGGTGACTTGGAGATATATTCAAAGAAGCCAGGCCCAGTGAACCCTACCAGTACACTGAGTGAATCAATTTTATGCTGCCACAATATTTCTGGAAGTCTCTTTAAAATTCCTCTTTCCATCAGCAGCTTCTCTTATTGGCATTAGCTGGAAACAGTACATATAATCATAACTGACAGGCTAGAGGGAGTTTAGGTTTATAAAACAGAGAAAGGAAAGAAAAATGCTCATTGCTTAGATTCCCTAAAGTGGAAACTGCTACCTTTGTTTGGGAAACAGAAAGTACTGTACTTGCAATCTAATCCGTAAGGTCTAGGCAGGTCTGCAAGTTTATAACAGACCTCAGGGTTCATATTTCAGATGATCCCCTCATCCCCCCCCCAAAATGACTTCTTATCCCAGCCCTTTCATATGCAGTTGACCTTGAACAACACCAGGGTTAGGGGTACTGACTTCCCAGTCAAAACTTCGCGTATAACTTTTGACTCCCTAAAAACTTAACTATTAATTGCCTACTGTTGACCAGAAGCCATATCAGTAACATGAACTGTTGATTAACATATTTTGTATGCTATATGTATTAGACACTGTATTCTTACAATAAAGTAAGCTAGAGAAAAGAAAGTGTTATTAACAAAATCATAAGAGAAAATACACTTACAATATTTATTTAAAAAATTCTCTGTATGAGTGGACCCATGCAGTTCAAACCTGTGTTGTTCCAGGATCAACTGTATAAATATATTTAGACAGCAGAAGAGCCTGGGTCCTAAACATCATGTTATTATATATATGATCTCTACTCAAATATCACCTTATCAGAGATTAAAATAGTATACATACTGCCATCATTACTCTCTATATTCTTACCCTGCTTTGATATATAAATTACATAGAAAATACATATATTTTTATATACATATAACATAATATCAATAATATCAAAGGCTGTATCTAAAGACAAACACATGTAGCTCATTTTCAAAATAAATATGTACTCTAAAGAAAAATCAGTATGTACTAAGACAGAAGCTGCATAGTAAATATGATCAGGTTACAGTGTAACCAAAATAGCTCATAATTAGATAAAGAGGAGGAAGAAAGAGACAGAGTGAGAAACAAAGCAAAAAATACAAGGGAAGGACAATTTTTCCAATAGCTCTCCCCTCTTCTATGATTTTTAACTTCTACCCTCACATACGCAATCATCCTTTCAACACCTCCACTGGTTCTCTCTCTGCCCTTACCTGTTACAACTCCCCACCTTGTGTCTCAGCTCCAGTTCTATTTGCTTCTCTAGTCTTCTAGAAATATGCCATTAACACTGCCTCGGGGGCTTTGCCGTGATCGATTCTTCTGCTTAGAACACACTTACCATTCACCCCTTCACTTCATTTAGGTTTCTGCTCAAATGTCACCATATCAGAAGGGCAGCAAATCCAAAAGATCTAACACAGTACACACGTCCATCTGCTCGAACTTACCCTGCTCTGATTTTCTTTATAGTACTTTTTGACATGTGAAACATTATTTGTATATTTGTTTTACTGTTTATTGTCTTTTCCACTCCATCAGAAGGTAAGCATCATGAAAACACTGATTTCATTTGGTCAGGTCAATATCTCAGGCACCTAGAGCAGTGTCAGGCACACAGAGCAGTGTCAGGCACACAGTATGTGCTCAGCAAATCCTTCTTGAATAAATGAATATACTTCTAGCCTCCCTACTCACATAAAATTGAACTTTATACAACATAAATTTAATCTCATTTCATATCTTCATTTTCTCCAACACTAACCTAATCTTGTTTAAAATACTTTAATCATTTCCCACTGCTTTTAGGATATAATCCACATTCTCTTTATGGAGTGGATTCTGTCTAATTTTCCAGCCTTATCTTTCATCATCCCTTTCCATATTCTAAATTCTAGTCATACGAAACCATTTGCAGTTCTTAAGTGTAGCATGCTCCCTCAACCTCTAAATCCAAGTCTGTTTCTTCTGCCTGGAATGCCTTATCTACCCAGTTTATCCTGGCTAACTTTTACTTTTTCAGGAACCAGCAAAGCTTTTCATTTGGGGTTAGACACCTTTAGTGACTGATCTCACAGTCACTACCCTGTGCTTTGCTGTCACAAAGCACTTTCACACTATTTTTAAAAATAATAAAATTTAAAAAATTTATTCTTATTTATCTGCTCCTCCTCCCTCATATGAGGGCTCTTTGGGGATGGCAAAGGGTCTCTTTGCAGTAATTCAACATGATACCTGGAACCCAGTAAACAATAAATATTGACTAGTGAACACATATTATAAATTTATATTAAAAATTAAAATATTCTAGTTTTTGAGATTTGAGAGATTTCTGAACCATGATGGAGAATATTGCAGATGTACTATGATACTGCAAAGGCTAAGATCACGAATTTCTACATTAAAGCCTTTATTTTCAATAAATTACATAATCAAATATTTGTTATATATAATTTCAAATATAAGACTGAGATGTTTTAAACTTGGTAAAGTATTTGGATAAGTAAATATTATGTAATTGGGAAGGGCTAGGCATGACTCATTTTTTTAAAGTAACCTTGGTCAATATTTTAAGATTTGCCTATAAACTGAAACTTCTTGCCTAAAACTGACTGTGAACCTTTTAAAACCAAAACCTTAAGTCAGATATCTGAAATTTTACAGCATGTGAATAATAAGAATTTTGTTTGTGAATCTAGAGGTTGCACTATGATTGTCCCCCCTCAATCGTGATACCCTCTCCCATCAGCTGGGTCAGCCTTTAGGTGTCCATTTTCCCTCGTGGTGATGGATTTACACTTTGCTTCATTAGGTCTCCGTTGGGCCAAAAACACATTTTAGACATAATTATGGGAGCAGTCTGTGGCAGTGGAAAACCAAGTTAACTGAACCACATGGAAATAAAACCCATGTCATTGGTGTCATTACCAGTACACTCTAACTAACAGAGCTAACCTCAATGTAAACAGCAGGCAAAAATAGCACAATGCTCCATCTTTTGGAGAAATCAGTCCCTTTGGAAAAAATGCAATAATAAGAAAACACCTGGACTCATATTTTTTTGGACCAAAAGAGACACAAGTATTGATTTTTTAAAATTACACATGTGAGTAAAAAAGTAAGACGTTTGTTAAAAAAAAAAAAAGTTTACAGTGAAAAGTTAGCTTCATGGATCTTCATAAAGATGGGAAGAGCAATGAGGAAGGATCTAGGTGAAGGTACAATAAAAGTTTCATTTTTCATAGTCTTAAGTGACTTAACATTTGTTCAAAGTAATAATAGCAATAACAGCGTTCAATTGTGTATGTTTATGTATATACCTTGTGTGTATGTATATACTTACGTATGCTTATATATAAGTGAAATGAATAATGACATAAGAGACAAGAGGCAGGAAATTAGAATTGTTACTATAAGGTACTCACACTCTGCGAAGTGGTACAGTGTTATTTGAAAATGGACTTGTATTTGTCCAATAAATGTATATTGCAACCTCTAGGACAAACACTAAAAAACAGTTTTTTAAAAAGTATAACTAATATTCTAAGAAAGAGAAAAAACAGAATCACATAAAATACTAAAACAACAAAAGTTTGTGCAGAAAAAGAGTGGAAGACAAAAAATGAACAGAGAACAAGAGGAATAAATAGAAAACAGTAACAAATATGGCAGTTATTAATCCAACTATATCAATAATCATTTATAATGTCAACGGTATAAATGCATGTAGAGATTGTCAAAGCGGATTAAAAACATTATGGCCAAACTATATGTTATCTGTAAGAAATCCACTTTAAGTACAAAGATATGCATAGATTATAAGTAAATGAATAGAGAAAAACAAAACATGCTAACGCTAATCAAAAGAAACTGGAATAGCCTTATTAATTTCAGAGTGAGCAGACTTCAAAGCAAAAAAAAAAGTTATTAGGGGTAAAGAAAGGTCTTATTTAATGCTGAAGTGGTCAATTCTCCAAGAAGACAAAGCAATCCTTAATGTGTATGCACCAAACAACAGAGAATCAAACTACATGAGGCTAAAAAGGAGAGAACTATAAGGATAAATAGATGCATCTACTATCATAGCTGGAGACTTCAATAACCCTCTGTCAAAAACGAACAGATCCAGCAGGCAGAAAATCAGTGAGGACATAGTTGAATGCGACACCATCAATCAACTAGATATAATTAACATGTATAAACTACTTCAACCAAAAACAGCAGAATACATAATCTTCTCAAGCTCACATAGAACATTCACCAAGATAGACCACATTCTGTGCCATAAAACATACCTTAACAAATTTAAAAAAATAGAACATAGAACATCTGCTCTCAGGCCACAATGGAATTAAACTAGAAATCAATATTGAACAGAAAACTCAAAAATCACCAAAAATATGGAGATAAAACACGACACTTCTAAATAACTCATGGGTCAAAGAAGAAATAGCAAAGGCAATTAAAAAATGTTTTGAACTAAGTGAAAATAAAAACACAACTTATAATCTGTGGGATGCAATGAAAGCACTACTTACAGCAAAATTTCTATATGCATTGGATGTATATATTAGAAATAAAGGAAGATAAAAATTCAATAATCTAAGTTTCTACCTTAGGAATCTGGAAAAAGAAAGCAAAATAAATCCAAAGTAAGCAGAAGAAAATAAATTATACGAATTAGAGCAGAAACCAATGAAATTGAAAATAGGTAATTAATAAAGAAAATCAATGAAACCAAAAGTTGGTTCTTAGTAAAGATTAATAAAATCTATAAGCCTCTAAGCAGGCAAAGAAAAAAGTAGAACACAAATTGTTAATATTGAAAATAAAAGACGAGTCATTATTATAGATCTTAGAAAAATTAAAAGGATAAAAAAGGAATACTATGAATAACCCTATGCCCATAAATCTGATAACCTAGATAAAACAGACCAATTCCTTGCAAGACACAATCTGCTAAAACACACACAAAACAATGCAAATGGGTCTATAACCATTAAAGAAATAAAATCAATAATTAATAACCTTCCAAAACAGAGAGCACCAGGCCCAGATGGGTTCACTGGTAAATTATACCAAACATTTAAGGAAGAAATTATACCCATTCTCTACAACCTACCTCTTCCAGAGGATAGAAGCAGAGGGAGTACTCCTTAACACATTCTATAAGACCAGAATTACCATAAAATCCAAATCAGGCAAAAACATCTAAGAAAAGAAAACTCTGGACCAAAATCTCTCATGAATACAGATGCAAAAATCCTCAACAAAATATTCAAAATTGAATCTAACAATGTATAAAAAGAATTATACATCACAACAAAGAGGAATCCATACCAGGTATGCAAAGCAGGCTCAACATTTGAAAATAAATTATTGTAAGCCATCACATCAACAGATTAAAAATGATAACTCCTTATCGTATGGTTCTTAGACTATAACAGGTTCACAATAAATACTTTATGTTTACCATTGAAGTTTTCCCACTAAGAATGTCCCTTTTCATCACTCCTTTCAACATCGTTGTGGAAGTCCTCGCTAATGCAATAAGGCAAGAAAAGGAAATAAACAGTATCTGCTATGTGACAGATAATATTACGAGAATTAGAAGACAAGCCACAGACTGAGAGAAAATAAGTACAAAAGACATATCTGATAAAGGACTGTTATCCAAACTATACAAAGAACTATTAAAAGCCAACAATAAGAAAACAAACAACACGATTAAAAAATGAATCAAAGATCTTAACAGATATCAAAGAAAATATATGGATGGTAAATTAGCATATGAAAGATGCTCCACATAATATGTTATCAGGGAAAGCAAATTAAAACAATAATATACCACTACGTACATACTGGAGTGGCCAAAATCTGGAACACTTAAATAGCAAATGCTGATGAGAATGTGGAGCAACATGAACGCTCTCATACATTGCTGGTGAGAATGCAAAATGTCACAGAAACTTTTAAGGACAGTTCAGTGGTTTCTTACAAAATTAAACATACTCTTACCTTACGATCCAGCAATTGCATTCCTTGATATTTACCCAAAAATGTCAAAAACTTTTGTCCATACAAAAAATTGCACAGGGATGTTTATAGCTTTACTCACAACTGCCAAAACTTGGAAGCGACCAAGATGCCCTTCAGTAAATGAATGGATAATTAAACTGTGGTATGTCCCAACAACAGAATATTATTCAGCACTAAAAAGAAATGAGCTTATCAAGCCATGGAAAGACACAGACTAATTTTAAATGTATATTTCTATGTGAAAGAAGACAGTCTGAAACGACTGCATATTGCATGATTCCAACTATGAAAATACTCTGTATGATGCTTCAATAATGAATACATTTCATTACACATTTGTCCAAACTCATAGCATGTACAACACCAAGAGTGAACCCTGACATAAACTATGCACTTTGGGGGATTATGATATGGCAGTGTTGGCTCATCACATGTAATAAATGTAACACCCTGGCGGAGGAGGTTGATAATGGGAGAGGCAATGACTGTGTGGTGGCAGCGGGTATATGGGAAGTCTCTGTACTTTCCTATCAACTTTGCTGTGAATCTAGCACTGTCCTAAAATTTTTTTTTCAAAAGTAAGTTTATGACCCAGTACTCAAATATTGACTCCCCATCTCTTAGGTACTCTACAGTCAACCTCTATTACTATTTTCTAAATTTTATTTGTAGCTCAGTGCATCTGTATGTGCATATGCAATGTGTGTATGTAGGGGACCAGTCCTCTCCTTCTTTAAACATATGATAGGTAGCAAGATAACACTTGTTGCTATTTTTTAATATATATTTGACACATGTGAAAATAATTTTGTTGGAAGGAGTGTGATATGAATCACATTTTATCCTCTTTTTCCCCCTCAAGATAAATAACTAGTTGGCTTAAAGCCATTTATAGAATTACCAATCTTTTCCCTATTTATTTGAAATGAAACCTTATTGGGAACTAAATTCTGTATTTGAGCATATATCTAGGAATACTATTGTTCTTACAATCTGTGTAGTCATTTTCTACTACAACTGATTTAACATTGTTTTATGTTTGGATAACTCAGAAGAGGTGTAAGAATCTAACAGTGTATCCTAGAGTTGGTGACATAGATTGGTAAATGTGGTATTATGTTGTGAATACTAGAAACTATAATTTATGTGGTATTCTCAACAATCCTGAGCCCTAAGTATTTACTCATAAAATAAAGACAAAACCTTTAGCTTAACAAATAAATAAAGTGTGAACACAATATTGGTATATGCATGGAGAAACAAATATTTTCATTCATTCCAAATAGGAGTATAATTGGCACAATCTTATAAAAGAAAATTATTCAAACATTAACAAAATGATCACTCCACATATCCTCTGACTTACCAATTCTACTTTTGGAAATCTATCGCACAGCCATACTTTTACTTGTGCAAATGACATACATATATTATTCATTACAGTGTTACAATAAAGCTGAGAATATCTTAAATTCATGTCAGGAGGAAAACTCATTAAATAAATTATGGTATATTCACACAACTGAATGTCTACACAGTTGCTACAAAGAATGAGGAATTTCATTATACATTAATATAAAAAGATCTGAAAAAAATATTAAGTAAAAAGCATAATGTTGAACAGTGTGTAGTGTTCTACCATCCAGGTAAAAATGAACAGAAAAAGAATATGTATTTCTACTCACTCACATATGCATTAGTTATTCCTGGCAGGATACATAAGGAAATAGCAGTGTGAAAATATGTGTCAAAGGAATAGGACTGAAAGTAATATTTTCAATAAATCTTCTACTGTATCATTTTAATTTTAAACCTTGGAATCAATAGTAAACATAAAGTATTAATTGTGAACCTATTATATAGTCTAGGAACCATACGAAAAAGAGTTTTCATTTTTATTATTATTCAATTCAGCTTTATTAAACATTAAAAGACTAAAGAGAAAATATTAAAACCTTACATTGCCATGAATTATTGAAGGGGATAAAAGTGAACTAGATACTAGCATCAAGTAACCAATAAAAAAAAAAAAAGAGTGATTAATTTTAATCTAAAGTAAATTTTAGTTTTGAATGAAAGAGAATTAATTATACATTATAAATTATGGCTAAGATCAGCAATGAAATCTAGTGAACAGTACCTCAAAGAGAAATATATATAATTCAATTTAATGCTAATATCATACCATTAGATTATGGTTCTTTTAAAGTAAAATCATCTCAATCAAATTACAGCTTAATTTCAAGTACTCCTTAAAGAATGTTAAATATTTTAAGTATAAGAGAAATTAGTAAATATTGTTCTTAAAACTTAGATGTAAATGTACCTGTTAGCATAATAATGGCTACAATCTTGCTATTTTATGTGGTACAAGCTGCAAAAGTATAATCTGTCTGTTAATATTCTGAAACAATGGAAAGCATCTTTTGTCATATTCTTCATGGATTTCAGAGCTCTCTTATTGTCCCTGATAAAATTATGCTAAAATCATCTTGTAAATCTCAAAATGACTTGATGAAAGGAATGGAAGGGTAAAAGAAGAAAATATATAGTTGTGTATAGATATACGACGAAGAAAGAAAAGGAATAATTTTAAATTCTAAGATTAAGAATAGCATGGACAAATAGAATGATCATGTGAATTTGATCAATGCACTTCTCTTGTTATTTATAGCACCCTTGATAATTATCGCATTAGATCTTACTAGACCAGAACATTATAATTCTTAGTCACTTTAAAAAGTGCCATAAATTTTTATTTGAAAATTAACCAGAATTTCTATTTAAAAAATATCAAATGATTATCATATTCTTTGAGGATGTACATATTACTTAATAATACTATGTCTCAGGAACTGAAAGCAAATTGGTGTTATCAAAACACTAGTAATCAAAACTAATCTGAAGAGGAAAAATGGACCTAGTACAATTTAGATACCTTATTAATATTAGTAAAAATTAAAATAACAACATATCCAGAGTTACTGTTGACACTACTGAATTTAACTAAATCCGGAAAAACTCCAACAGATCCTATTACATTTTGAGTAATTTCTAAAATCCTTAAAAATCAGAGAAACCAGAAACACTGTCCTTAAAAGCTTAAACATAAAACTATCTGCTAGATAATGATGGATATGATCTCACAATTATGTATAGCACAAATAATATATAGTAACTAGAATCTGTCTCTAAACTACTTGGACACAATAGAAAGCATTTTTAAAAAGTATTTTCCAAACTCATAAAATCCTAAGACCAAGGGTCATCAGTTTAGTGCCTATGTTTTCTTCTATGAAGAATTGTACATATATATTTACTCATATATATGTGGGTTTATTTCTGGGTTCTCAATTCTGTTCCACTGGTCTGTATGTCTGTTATTCTGCCATTTCTTTGTGTCTTCTTCAATTTCTTTTTATAATGTCTTGCACTTTTCAGCGTGTAAGTCCTTTACATATTTTATTAAGTTTATTTCAAGGTATTTTATTCTTTTTGCTAGTATACAGTAATGAATTTTTGTACATTGATTTTGTATCCTGCAACTTTACAAATCTGACCTCAAAAGTGAGGGAAATAAAAAGATTCCAGGTTCATGGATTGGAAGAATCAGCATAGTTAAAATGGTCATATTACCCAAAGCAATACACAAAGTTAATGCAATCCCCCTCAAAATTCCAATGTCATTTTTACAAGAAATAGAACAAAAAATCATCAAATTTGTATGGAACCACAAAAGACCTCAAAGAGCCAAAGCACCCTGACAAAAAAGAACAAGCCTGGAGACATTGATGGATTTTGAGAATATCATGCTAAGTGAAATAAATCAGATGGAAATAGTAAAGAACTATATGATTTCACTCATACGTGAGATATAAAATTGGAAGCAACAAATGAAGACAAAAAAACAAGTAAAAACTCATAGATACAGACAACAGTTTAGTGGTTAGCAGAAGGAAAAGAGTGAGGGGGAGGTAGAAAGGGTAAAGAGAGTCAAATATATGGTAACAGAAGATCTGACTTTGGGTGGTAAACAAACAATGCAATATACAGGTGATGTACTATAGAATTGTACACTTGCAACCTACATAATTTTATTAACCAATGTTACCCCAATAAATTTAAGAAATGGACAAAAACCAGTATTTTCCAAAATCATTATCCAAATGATCTTTCAAGACATGGTTTATGTGTTCAAACATCTCTCACTCTTCATACATATATATGTATATATACATACACATATTTATATTTATATATAACATAAATATAACATGAATTTGTAATATATAACTTAAATTTCTAAATATAAATTCTAACTGGCTTCATCATATGTTGAATAAAAGTCATTATGATATAAGATATTAAGCTACCCAGGGATAGGACTAGAGAAGAACATTGGGCAGAAGACAGCAAAAAGACCTTTCAGGAAATAGAGTTCTTTATAATGGGAAGATTGAGATATGTTTAAATATACAAATGCCTCTTTATCATCATAATAAGCAAAGTGCAATTTAAATGTTTACATAAACTAATATCGATTAATGGTGATTAAAGAAAACATTTTATACACAGTTTTCCAAAATAAAATCATCTTTCATATTTGACAAAATTTTAAAATAAAGTCATAGAGAAAGGGAAAGAAAAATATCAGAATTAATGAGGAAGATACACAAAATATACATAAAATGGGAAGAATAAAATCGAGGCAGTTAAAAAGGATGGAAAAAAGAGGACAGTGATTTCCAAATGACAAAATGATTTATGTGCAATAATAGTTTGTTTTATAGAATTATATTATTGTTTTCATTACATGACCTCCATATTGCTGAAGCCAATGGACATGTTTCTATTTCTATCTTATTTGGGATCTCTGCAGTATTTGACACATATGAGCACACTGTTATAATGGAGACTCACCTTTTCCTTGGCTCGTGTCACACTGCTCTCCTATCCTTTTGTCACTCCTTCTCAGTGTCTTTTGAGAATTCCCCCTTCCCATGGCTAAACCTTAAATATTACTATTTAATGAGTTCTGTCCTTAAACAATTCAGGTTAATACTCAGAGTCTCTGCAGATCCGATTCCAGAATATAAATAGCCTAATTTCAGCTTTCCTGACCCACCTCTAACCACACCTGTCCCATCCAGGTAGGCTACTTCATGAGATCTAATTTTCATGATGTTGTTCCTTCTTTTTTGAATATCTTTCTTTGCCTGGATAACTTCTACTTAACTTTGAAAACTCAGATACAACATCTTCTCTAAGAATTTTCTAGTAAATCTCTAGTATAAGATGACTTTTATTTATGCTTCCATAGAAATCTGCTCATGTAATATAGGTGTTCATCACTACTTAAAAATCATTAATTCACCTACTAGGCAATGAACTCCTTTAGGTCAGATCGCAGCTTTTTTAAAAAAACTTTTTTACCAAGAAGTATAAAATACACACAGAAAAGGTTATCATCAAATGTACCCCTGTGTAACTACTCCCTGAAAAATCATATCTTACTTGAAATCACATCCTCAATGATTACCATATAACAAATAATACAAAATGACATTATTTGGGTTTGGAGCATATTAATGATTGCAAGAAATTATCCCCATGCTATGATCCAAAAATTAGATGTTAGATACGAAGATCAAATATAATTTTAATGGAGAAACTCCATAGTCATGTAAACTAGCGACTGCATAGAACTGAAATTTGCAATTCAACAAATGTGATGTTAAATAACAACCTTACCAGAAAACCAACAATACAGAGTTTGGCACCAAAATCTGGGGAAAAGTCAAGGTTCGTCAAATATTACTTTTGTCAGCACATGACCTTTTGGGCTAGCCATTTACACAGGACAGCCATAGAAGATCACTAAGAGTAAAACTCAGAGATAGGCAATCTACTAAGCAACTTGGCTTCTTAGCACTGAACATGTCAAAACGATTGATGAGAAGGGAAGAGCTACACATCTGCCCCAGGGCAAATGGATGTTGCAGACTATAAGCAAGGTGGCCAGGAGAAATGCTATAGGGACATGGAGAGCACAACTCCAAGAGTCAATTGCTTAGAAGTGACAGCAGCAGACAGGCCCACTGGTGTACAAAATTGAGAGACAGATTGTCTCAATTTATGTAAGAACAGACTGCAGCTTGGGAGGCTAAACAGCAGAAGCTTAAGTACAGAAAGGCTATGTAAGCAATAGCAGCAGCTGCTAACCAATGGGACTAGCTACAGATGTACTTCACTTAGAAAGGGCTGAAGGTCTCCTGTGGCCTGTTCAGTTACATTCTTGCTGATGGGAACAGCATCCCTACCAGACTCAAATAATTACTTAACAAAACTTAAAAATTTGCATTCAATTTCAGTATTACATTTTTACTTCCCTGATAGTTTGTTCAGTGGCAGCAATAATACAAAGCAAAGATGCTTAATAGGAATCATCATAGTGACAATGATAACAATAATAATAGCTAAAATTTATGAGTGCTTTCTGTGCTACAGACAGTATGCTCAAAGTAAAAGTGTTCGTGCATTTTTTCATTTAATTCTCATCCAATTATATACAGGCTATTATTTTCCCCATATTATAGAGGAGGCAACAGGGTGAGCAAGAAACTTACCTTCATGACTAAGAATTAGCAAAGCTGGGCATCTACTCCAAGATGGATTTAAAACCTGCACTTTTCTGTTATGCAAAATTACCCAAATCCAAATGATTTCTTTCTGTGATATAAGCGTTCATATTTAGAGCCATGATGATGGATGCTAATGGGATTCTTAACAAGCAAATAGCTAGAGGGTCATGTAAGATGTCCAAATTTGCTTTAGTTTACCCAATATCAGTTATGAATGTTTCAAATTCACATCGCTATACATCACAAAATACTATATGGAGTCTC
>NW_006494609.1:7475090-7501970 GCF_000325575.1 Pteropus alecto
CAAAATTAGATGACTCATGAAGACCTAACTGT
The DNA here is from genome assembly GCF_000325575.1 of Pteropus alecto. NCBI lineage: Eukaryota > Metazoa > Chordata > Mammalia > Chiroptera > Pteropodidae > Pteropus > Pteropus alecto. The sequence goes on from NW_006494609.1 coordinate 7,475,123, forward strand.
AGTTAACTAAATTATTATGACTACTGGTGTTGAATTAGAAGTGTGATATATTGTTAAAGCACCAGCTTTGGAGTTGGGGTGCATGGATTCAAAATCCCACTTCATGTAATAGCCATGTGATTTGAGTAAGATATTTACTCCTTCTGTGCCTTAGTTTTCCCACCTATAAAATAGAAATGGACTATTTCTAAGGATTTAATTATATAATGATTATAAAGCATTTAGCTTACATTGCAAGACACAGTAAGCCTTCTTGAGAGGAATTATCTTGATTCCACTCTGGAATGTGCAACTACTGGAAGTGTTCAACACTTCCACTTATTTTTATTCTGCAAAAGAAACTATGTCAATACTTTTGGTTCAATTTTTATTCCCGTATTTTTTTGGTGAAGATTTAAAGAAATTATGGTCATCAGGTAGCTAAAGTAGATATTACAAAGACTCTATTATAATATGAAGAAAATTGAGGGGTACACATACAGTCTCAGTGTCTTATTTCCAAATTTAAAATATAATGTATAATCACCATTCAAGATAATATCAAGACATAACATAAACAATTTACCTAAGGCCCTCTGGCAATAAGTTGCCTTTAGCTATGCTAAACATCTTCTTAGTGTTTACGTCATTTTGAAATTCTGAATAAAATAAATATATAGTTAAGTTACCAAGAAATAAAGGGAAATCCCTGGATGCACTGAGTTACATGAAAACCTGAGTGGTACAAACAAGTTGATGCTGCAACGGACGTTGAGGAGGGGACAAAATTGTGGGGGAGGTCTAGCAAACCTAAAGATAGGCCCTAATGGCTGGCATTTTGGATTTTAATACCCATTAAGAGATAGGAAAGAAGGCCGTGGACTATCCTGAGTGAGACAGGACGTTAGAACTGAGATTACTGCATAAAGTTGGAATCCTCTCTAAGACCATACTTCCCAAACTTTCCAGCCATAAGAATGACCTGCAGAGCTTATTACCCCAATTCCTCAATCCACCTGAGATTGAGACTCAGTAGGTCTGAGAATTTGCACCACTAACAAGCTCTCAAGGAATGCTGATGCTGCGGGTCCAAAGACCAATTTTGGCATAGCACTGCTCATCATAATGGCTATATCTCATGGAAAAAGCATCCTAAAAATGATCTTCCCTTATTCAGGGTGAAGATAAAAAAGGCTTATGTGTGACAGGACTCCTGTGCTATGTACTGGTTTGGAGTAAAAGTGTATACTGCCTGCATGGTATACAAGTGCTACACCTAAGGAATTAACATTTAAAAACTGGACCTGGGTTGGGGATTCCTCTGAGACACATGGAAGAAGTGAACATAAGATTGCTCTGCAGGGAAACTTTCACAAGCCACCTAATACAAAATCCCCATTTAGACAACTCACGACCAATAATTACAAAAAAAACACAAGGATATATTTGCCATGAGCAAGAGTCTACAAAAATAACAAACAGGACAACTGGCACCCCCAAAACTTAACAGAATAATTGATAGAGCCTATAAAATAAGTTTTATTTAAAGAAACAGAAACACACACACACACACACACACACACACACAAAGGAATAGAAAACATAAAAAAAAGAACTTTTAGAAATGAAAAATAATAGTCACTGCTACTAATATTTCAATAGATGGATTTTAGATAAGTCACTAGTGAAAAAGAACTGGTAAACTAGAAGAGCTGTCTAAAGAAATTACACGAAATGCAACATAGGCAATAAAAGATAAAAGATACTAAATAGCAGTGAAAGTATATTAAGAGAGAATGAGAAATTCCAACCTGTGGCTAATGGAAGTTGTAGTAGTTAGCTAAAAATAGAACAGAGGGAAGGAATTTTAAAAGATATAACAGTTAAGAATCTTCTAGAACTGGAACTTGAGAATTAAAGAACCAAGCAGAGTATATAAACAAAAATAAGTCTACACAAAATACAAAAAAAATAATAAAACGGCAGGATACCATGGGCAAATGAGATCTTAGAGGGATGAAAAAGACAATTTATCTGTAAATAAATCACACTTGGGCTGATGGTAAGAGCAGCAAAACAGAAACTGGAAGACAGTAAAATATCTCTTAAATGTTGAGAGAACATAACTGTCAGCCTAGAATTCTCTACCCGGGAAACAAATATTTAATAATGAAGGCATATAAAAAATATTTTTAAGACAGAGAATTTACCATTCATTGAAAGAACTATTAAATTATGCTTTTCAGTAACAAGAAAACTGAGCCCAGAGAAAAGGACTGCTTTAGGGAAAATGATGAGCAACGAAAATGATAAATTTGTAGGTAAATCTAAATAAGCATTGTGATTAACAACAATAACTAATTTGAGAAGGTTTAAAAAGAATATGGAACTAAAACTAGATAATTCTAACATTAAAAAATGAAGTGAGTTCTTTTTCCTAAGCTCGCTATTTCATTCTTCATCTCTTATTGAGTTCTTCCCGATATTCATTACAGCATTATTCACAGTGGCCAAGACATGAACACAACCAAAATGTCTTTCGACAGATGATTGGATAAAGAGGATGTGGTACATGTATACAATGGACTATTACTCAAGCACAAGAAAAGATGAAATACTGCCATTTATAATGATAAGGTTGAATCTTGAGATTATCATGCTACATAAAATAAGTCAGACAGAAAAAGTTGAGAACCACATGATTTCACTCATATGTGGGATATAAAACTGAAAGCAATAAAATAACAAGACAAACAAAAACTCATAGACACAGACAACAATTTAGTAGTTACCAGAGGGAAAAGGGGAAAGAGACGAGGTACATAAGGATAAATATATGGTGTCAAATATATGGTGACGGAAAATTTGACTTTGGGTGGTGAACACACAATGCAATATATAAATGTATATTATTGACTCGCACTTGAAACCTATATAATTTAATTAACCAATGTCACTCCACTAAATTTAATAAAAAATAAAAATTAAAAAGAAAAGAACATGAAGCAAATGATTAGAGTGACAGGATCCTAAGGATTTTTTTTAAAGTTTGAGGATAGGGACACTGAGTCATTGTAAACTTTAAGTCAAATAGACATGTAATACTTTCAAAGGTACTTATTAAAGTAATAGAAATAGGATGCAATAATTCCAAATATTTATGGATGAAAAATGTAAGACAAATTCATACAAGCTCTGGATATATATGTAAATAGTAAAAGTATACTATACACACAAGAATGATATATACCAAGTTCAGGAAAGTGGTCACAACTGAAGACTGAGAGAAGGGACAGGGATATGCTTCAGATCCTAACACTATACAAAAAGGACGTTTTCATGCTAATATGGGAAAATGTTTCCCTCTGCTAAATCTGGGTTGTGGGTACATGAACTTCCCTCATTTTGATTAGTGCATATTATGTTTGAAGTATCTTATGATGAATTTTTTTTAAGGTAAGAAGGCAAAGAAATTTATAGCTAAGCCAACATAATAAGAAAGGTTTAGTTAGCTAGAAAATAATTAACTTACCAATGTTTTTATTTTCCAAAAGAGTGGGCTAACCTAATCAAATAGCAGACCCAGTAAAAACCAGGTTTAAAAATATTTAATAAATATTCTCTTTCCTCTCGAATCCCTATCTATTTGGTTTGTCTAAGATTCTTTGTGGAATAAATTATAATAATAATAATAAATACACACACACACACACACACACACACACACACACACCCATCAAAAAGTTGAGCCTTTTTTTACTGATGCTTTCATCAGATGAATGAATAAGAGATGAATGAATAAAAGATGATATTAGATGGGATTAAAAGCAAATTCTATAGATCAGGCAAAATCTTATAAAACTATTTGAAGGCTAATAGTAATATACTAACCAGCTTAAAACATACAAAGAAATCGGAAAGACTAAAATCAGGTTGTATTCTAGATTACTCCCTGAAATTCATTAGTTTTCATATTTCTCAAATGTCAAGCTCTACATCTCCTCCGTTTTTTTTACTTTGACTTCAAATGATCTCTAACCTCAGTATTTTTCACTGATAATCTCTCTGCTATGTGTAAGGGGTTTCTTTTTCCACTCAACATCATATGAAAATCATGCTTCTCTTTTTTAAATGACTCATACATTACAGTATGCTGTTTATTAATTCCAAAATAATTCCTGTTAGTGACTATTACGATATCTCCAAAAGAATGAAGACTAAGATTAGACCTTTTGGCTTCCATTTCGTTTGTGGGCAGATATGTGCATGCTTTGACCTTCTCCCCCCCATCACTCGATTCCCGCCCAGCTGCTCATTTCTTATAAGGCAGCAGCATAAGGGCAGAAGTTGGAGAAATAAAATCGCCTGCCTGGCTTTTAAAATCAAAGCTGACAGGTACGATGAGGTAAAAGAAAAACATGTGCACACAGATGTGGCGATAGACTTTGGGGAGCTGTTTACAGCATTATTTATGCAGCTAAAAATAGGTATATGTATCTGAGTGTGTTTGTTTTTATCTTTTGTTTGTTTGTTCTTGCCTTTAGACAAAGATGGTATCTTCAAAAGATTTATTTTTTATTGAAATGGACCTCCAAGCTGTCCTATCCCTTGCCAGTCTCATTTATTAAGGTTTAAAGCATTGTCTGTTTGATTCAGTCTTTATCAACTCTGGCCAGAATACAAAATGTCATAACTTACATGCACATTTTATATACAAAAACAAGATATATTTGCCAATGTCATGAAGCAGAATAAGAAACTAGCATGTCACATGTCTCTTATCACATAGGAGGCACTCAATAAACATTTGGTGAAATCAATAATGAAATAGAGCAGAGGTCAATAAACTTTTTCCATAAAAAAAGATAAATATTTTAGGTTTGCAGGTTATGTGGTCTCTTTTCGAAATACTCAGCTCTGCCATTATAGTGGGAAAGCATCCTTAGACAATGCATAAACAAATCAATGTGGCTATATTCCAGTAAAACTTTATTTATGGACCTTGAAATTTGAATTTCATCGTTTTCAGGTGCCTCTGACTTTTAAAACATAAAAACTACTCTAACTCACAGGCCGCACAAAAATGCAGAGTCAGAATTGTCCTGTGGGTTTCAATTTGCCGATCCCCGAAATTAAAGTTTAGTGATTTTATAAGTCAACTGATCTTATTCTTCAAAATTACATATGGAGTATAAAGAATTGAATTGTAGAGCATAATAAGAAATGTGGATGACATCTGAGAGCATAGGTAAAGGAGTTAAACCCATTAATTCATTTAAAATACATACACAATCACACAAGTACTTTTCTTTTTGAGTAGCTTTACTAGAGACTAGTAACCTTTGATTCATGTACCTGCAGGTTGAAAGCAACACTCATTTTGAAAAGATAAAGAAAACCTTACAACTTAAAAAATATATATTTTTGATACACACGATTCAAGTTAAATTTTATAGCAATATAAAGCAAAGGACACATCTAAGGCAGGAATTCTTAATCCGAGAACTATACATCTGCACTTAGAATCAATGGCTAGTCTTTAGGGGTCCCCTGAATTCTTAATTTTTGAAGTTATAAATATTTGTTTATATGTGTATTTTCTTCTGTAGAGTCAGTAGAGCTTTCAACAGATTTTCAAGGGGTTAGTGGGTTCAAAAACCAGTGATCTAGAAGATGGGAATTGATTATCTAATAGGTCCAATTATTATTCCTTTGAATATTCAATACCCAAAAGCAATATATATTTTTAAAAAATATCTAAAAGCTTGATATTCTAATTAGCATTAAATGGAAAACATAGTTTTTAAAAAGTTATTTTCTTCTAGAAGTGATTTTTAAGGTACATTAGTCCACCCTTATCTGTGGGGGCTATGCTCTAAGACCTCTAGTGGATGCCTGAAACCATGGATAGTACTGCACCCTATATATGTTATATTTCTTCCTATATATACACATAACTGTGATAAATTTAACTTATAAATTAGGTGCAGTAAGAGATTAACAACAGTAACTAATAATAAAATAAGACAATTACATACTGTAACAAAAGTTATGTGAGTGGCTTTGGAGCCATTATTTAGTAAAATAAGAGTTACTTGAACACAGCACTGTGATACCACAGAACTAACGGGCAGGGAGCAGATATAGAGTGGATACGTTAGACAAAGGGATGGCTCGAGTCCCCGGTAGGATGGAGCAGGACAGTGCAAGATTTCATCACACTACTCAGGATGGTGTGCAATTTACAACTTATGAATTGTTATTTCTAGAATTTTCCAATTTATATTTTCAGACTGTGGTTGAAAACTGATTTTGGACTTCTGACTTCTAGAATTGTAAGAGAACAAATATGCATTGTTTTAAGCTAACAAGTTTGTGGTGATTTGTTACAGCAGCAATAAGAAACTTATATAGGAACTATTATTCCTGCTTCCCCAAGAGGTACTAACTAGTCCTGCACCTTTCACTCTAATTTTTATTGAGTTTAATCTCTAGCTTCTAGGAACTCCAGGCAACTTTTCTCTCCCTAAAGTGAATCTTACAGATGCATTTGTGGAATAACTTTTGAGAACTTTCATGTTAGTCATGTCTCCAATTTTATACTGAAAATACTCATCTAAAAAAATAATTTTACAAATTGTCACAATACCACGTGCCTTTTCTGAATACCTAAGGATCTCAACTTTTATGGTGCAGTCACGAAATCAAGCAGTATCTTCTCTCCAAGGACATCCCATTTTACCTTTTCCCCACCACACATGCACATGAGTTTGAGGAACAACGGGAATGATATGAATAGTCAAAAATGATGCCTCAAAGTCGATGCATCCAAAAAAAATCATACATTTTCTGTGAAAGTAAAATCCTCAGAGCTTTTCTCAGAATATAATGATTTTTACATTCCATAAAACCATGAGGACTTTTTGTTTTTTAGGCCAAAGAATATTTAAAGAAGTCAATTACACTTGGGCACATGGAGATTCTGGGGAGCAGGTAATAGAATACACTGATTGCTGGAAGAAGCAATGTGTCAGAATAAGAAATGAAAGAGACAGGAAATGTTAGAGCATGGGACAAGAGCAAGTGGTATATTCTCGGTTGATGCTGAGGACAATTATTGTGTTAGAGTAATATCACCAAGATTAAGAATAATTGCTGCAAGTCATTAAATAAATGCTCAGCATGTTTTGCTTAAGAATCTAAGAGGAAATGAAGCATTGTAAGGATTTTATTGAAATAAAGACTCTCAGATGTAATTAAAACAACTATTCATGCTTAAGGAAGTAAGCGTCAATCACCTAAAACATTTATCAATGTATGGCACCTCATTAATAAAGCTGCTGGCAGAACATTATAGAGGTTTGATTAACATCTGATGGGTAAATTAATGAATGAATAGTACATAAATGAACATCATTTGTTATAGAGATCTGATATAAGTAAAATAAATGATATATTTACTTAGACTGTATTTAAGAGAAATATTTAGAAAGTATGTAGTTCAAAAGCAGTTTTGGAAAGAGAAGGTGAGAGAAATGAAAATACTAAGAAAAATAATTTGAAGTCCATTTCAAGAAAGCTTTAATAAAGTCAAAAACAGTGTCTGCTCACTCAGGCTTTTGGTGTTAGATATAATAGAAGTAGAGCAATAACCCCGCCAGGCTATAAAATGAAAGTCCCATATAAGAGATTGCATTCGATTTCCCTTAAGAGTTTTTCAAGTAACCTAACACATTTACCTTGCTCAGGATGTGTGTGTGTTTAAAGCATGTTCAAAATCTCTTCAGCACAGCTCTATTGAAGGCAGTTTAATTCTCAGGAGTAAGCATTCTAGTGAAAAAGCTCAGATTGCAAGGGCAGAAAATTCAGAGAACTTTATACTGTTACAGACCCATATGGTGGTTTGACAGATTCAACAAACCTCCGAAGGGAACTTTCCACGTGAATACTAAGTAGATGATTACGGGCATGTGCTTCAGGTTTTATTTAGAAACAGATTTATGCATCTGTTATCCTAAATAGTGAGTGTTGGCAATAAGGATTTCCTTTCCCACACTTGGGCACACTATAGGTACCCTCTTGTATTATTATTAGTTTATTAGTATCCTCTGCTATTTTCAAAATAATACGCATTTTCTTTAGCTTGATATTGCATGTCTTTAGACATAGCAAGTATCGAATTAGAAAAAGCACTTGGCAAAAACAGTTACATGCAGTAGAAGCTAAAGAGAAGAGAATGTGTTTACACATATTTAAACCAATTTCAAAACATGAACTGACATGGCTTTATGTAACAGACTCAATTCTCAACATAAAATATAACGACAATGTCTTCTATTCTTGCCTGTCTAGCATCTATTTTCTCCTTTTCTTAAAGAGAGTGCCCAGATTTTGCCCAGCAACCACTTTTCCCCACACTCATCTTAAAGTTCTATTAGGGCTAACCCATCGTCTGGTTTTAGCTTTGCACAACTGACTGAAGCCTGGTCAATGAGAACACCACCTGGTCAATGGGAATGGTTCAACTGTAGCATACTTGATCAGGTAAAGCAACGACAAGGAGCATCAGCCCCAGAACTTTTACTAGAGCTACTGGTGAGAAAAAGAGTAAAGAAGACTTTTACTAGAGGAAAGCCTTGCTTGCTAAAATGGTGAGATTGGAGCTTACAGCTTTTGGCACCATATAGTCACTACTTAGAAAGAGCCTGGCTGAGAATGAGGTTAACATATAGGGAAACTTTAAATATAAAAGCAATAATAATAGGTCCATGGAGTAAGATTTTTTTGGATGCCACAAATCAATTTTCTTGTGCCATAGTTAGACTACACTTGTATTATTAGTTCCTAATAATATATAATCCTCCAGTGCCCCCCCATTTTATTGCCTAAGCCAGTTTTTTTTAACCAGATTTAATGTCACTTTGACCAAGGTTCCTAATTCATACAATTCACAACTTTCCTTCCAAAGGACTTAGACTTTTATTTATTTTTATTTATTTATTTTTAGCAACAATAGAAAGTATTGAGTTTTTGACTTAGTGAGGCCTGAGTTCTAATCCTTGGCTCAGCAACGCAAGTCATGTGATCTTTGACAAGCTATGTCTTCTGAGGCTGGTTTCCTTATCTGTCATATACACATAAGTATATGTACCTTGCGAGGTTGTGAGAAGATTAAATGCACAGTGTGCTAAGTGTCCACTCTGTTGTGCTAAGTGTCCAACAAAGTGGACACTTAGTCAATTACAATTCCTTTCCCTTTTTGGAGAAATGGAGGGGCTTTTATATATTTACATTTTTATTTTTTATATTTCATGGATGGAATGACAAAAAGTTTCCTCTGAGAAAGTGTTCTCAAATTCAAAAGACAAATGTAATCCTTAACACACAAAAAAGAAACTTTTTTTTAAAGGTAGAGAGACTCTGTCTTAGGGAACTAAAAATCAAAATTCTAGAAATTAGTCACTAATAAAGAATCTAGTCCAATTCTTTTCATACAAGCACAAGCCTTACTAATGTACCACAACATGAGGTATAGCCTAATATGAAAACTTCCTTTATAAGGAAGTTTTTCTACCTGGTTTTTATTGTTTATTGATTTTAATTAGCTTAAGGTTTTTGGCCTTTGTTTTATTTTCTATCAGTGACTTATTTAGCCTGAGTGTCTGTGACTTTCAGTCACATATTCCTGAGATACTATAGTTCTAAGATCAACACAAGAATTAGGTACCCTAGTAACAGAACTTTTGAGTTGATTTTTGGTAGACAAATCCATTTAAAAGTGAATTTAATATGTTTTAATTATGTGTTTTGCTATTCACTGACCCAATCACGAAACTCCATAATGAATTCAACGAAACTGTAAATTCCTAAAGACATGCCCGCTAGCATAAAATTTTAGAATATTTTATTTTTTCTTTTATCCTTAAAACCCAAACTAGATGACATTTTCATATAACTATTACCTCCCCTCAACAGAAAAAAAATCTGTATTATTAGGTACAGTCTCTCTGCTTTGTTCAATATTGCTCTAGCAGTGGTCAATATAAAAACATCAGTTACATCAAAGGTTTTAAAGCTGATAAAAATCATCAACTTTTACTCTTAAATATTCATATAGTTTTATAAACTCTGGTGGACATATCTATCACTTGTTATTAGATTACAAATAAAATCTAGATTCTATAAGCTCAGAGAAATTCATTGTAAATTATCTAACCTGTGATTTTGGAGAAATCATAGAATTTTGTAAGCAACTAGAATTGAAAACTTGTTACCAAGATTAAGTATTATGGTGATGCGACAATAATTTAAATATTTAATATTTAAATTTGCTGTAAGCTTTAGAGTTTATACTTAGACGTGAGATGAATTTCTTCATACCTTATGAGTAGTCAATTTAATGGTTAGCATTATGAGAGATTCTTTAGCTTATGAAAAAGAAACTCTTAAGAAACACCCCCAAAATCCTCTTTGTAAGAAACTGAGTCATCGCAAAAACCACAAGTTACAATAGAAATTGACTTGTTATGATAATACACACATTCCTTCTGAATTATATAATGAAAAACTCCAATTCCCTAAGCCAATAAACAAATATTTCTATTAAATTCATATTATTTGTTCTCATGGCAGAATCTATGCAAGTTTTTATTTCGTAAGGACTGATCGATAAAATGAAAATAAGTTATTCAATCTAAATGCAAAAAGACAAAGAAGTGCAATAATCTAGAATCACAAAAAGTCACTGTCAGGGTACAACCTAATATAATGTGAATAGAAGGTAATATTAAGATTATAAGAGACATAATCTTATGTCTCTTATAATCTAAAAAAGTAACAACGTTCATTGATTCATGCAGTTCAATGCAATTACATAAACATTCTCGATTCAATTTCATAAACATACCTACTATGTGCTAGATATAAAAAAATGACTAAAACACAGAGCCTGTGTTCCAGGGAGCTCATCATGTTAAAGAGAATTCATAAAATTATTTCCAACAGATAGAATGTAATCTGCATGAAGATAGGGATTTTTTGCCTGTTCTTAGTATTAATCTCAAGTGCCTGGAACAATCTCACAATTATTTAAAAAGAGAGGCAAAATTTGAACTAAAGTTTGTCTGACTCCAAAGTCCATATTCTTAGCCAATATGTTATTCAGCTCTCTGGCACTCTGACCCCTCATCCATAATATTCAGACTAAAAACTTTAAAAACTAGCTTCTTCTACAATGTATAAAGTTACACATCTGAAACATAACAGCAAGTGCATTACTTAATAATGAACCCAGAAAAAAAACAGAAAAATAACCAGGATACAATGACCACCATTATTCAGAACTGTCCTTTATTATTTTCTATATAGGTACATATCTCTAAATAATATATTGTTTCATTTTCCTATCTTTTAACATTATAAAAATATAATTATACTGTATGCATTCCTTTGTGACTTAATATTCTCATTTGACTTTATACTTTCGAAACTAACATGTTGGTAAGTTGATATGTATAATGTATTCATTTTAACTATTTTTTTAGTATTTCGTTATATGAATATACCACAGTTGTTCAATTCTTCTATGGGTGGGCATGTGAGTTATTTTCAATTTTTGTGTGATTACAAATGGTGAATATTTATGTAAATAATCTCGTGATTAGGTGCACTAGAGTTTCTCTTTGGGTGTATGCCTAGGAGTGGAATTGCTGAGTTATGTGGCAAGCATACACTGAACTTTATAAAATAATGCTGAGTTATCTTCCAATGTTCTTATACCAGTTCATAAATATTTCCTAAGAATGAATGAAAGTCCTCATCACATATGTTGTTATACATTAAAAAAATGTAATATTTCCTAACCTTAAAAAACAATTGGCTTCCCTTATGATTTTCCTCCAGAGGGATAATATATATTGGCATAAGAGGTCTATGTTAATAGTAATACTTTTCGTTGTAAAAATCTTATTGTAAAGTCTTATATCAGTATTAAGATACAAATCTACTCATATCACTCTCCTGATTAAAGTATAAAAAGCGTCGGGAGAGGGGGTGCCTTTGGTCAAGTCAATATTCCTTGCAAGGTTCACAAGCTCTCCTGTTCCTGTTTCTAGTCCCTGCCTGCTTCTCCAAGCCTCTTCTTCACCAGTCTTTCTCTTTCTCTCTCTCACAAATGCTAGTGCCAAATTGAACTTCTTCTAGTTCCTTCAACAAAACGTCCAAGGTTAACAACCAGACAAGCCTCTTGCACCCCTGCTCCCTCACCTAGGACAAGCAGGACTTTCCGCTACATGCTCCCATCCACCAGCTGGGCTGTCAGTTTTACGAAGTTGGGGATCAGATCTACCTCACTGACCACTGCATCTTCTTTGCCTAGCTCACTGACAGGCATGCATATCCAGGATAGGAAGTGTCTGTGCCCTATATGTCTTCTTTAATATTTGAAATATAAATATTTTCCCATGGCCAACGAGCTGCATAAGAAGGGGGCAGAAGATGAGGAACTGTGGGTCCCTAGGGTCCCACATGAGTACAGGTTTTGTCCTGTAGGAAATGGCAAGCACTGCAAGTCATAATTAATTTAGTGTTTTTAGATAAACTTCTTAGGATGCTTTACGAAGAAAACACTGTTGAGAAACAAGGCTTCTTGCTGGAAACCCATGATGCCAACTTTTACTTTACACAGACCACATTCTCATGGATGAGTGCATCCTTAACACTTTCCTCCTGGGAACACTGTGGATTTTGATGCCCGAGATTCCTGAAAGGCATTACTGGGTGGGAATTTTTTAAGTAACGAAAATGTTCTCCAAGGACGTTTATGCCTATTTTAAAAGATTTGAATGTGGCACTAACATCAGTATAAAAGTTCCATGGAGACTCGAGTAGAAAAGGAAAGCAAAGAAGACTTTGGGCAACTTTTCAATATTTTATGTTTTCTCAATTTGTGAGTTAAGCTTGATATGTAGATTAGAAATAGAACTTCAATTGTTACATTCTCCCTTTATCCTGGCCATCATTTCTTCCTAACGTCTAGTTCCAAGAAGCCAGCCTTATAATTTTAGCTACCTTTTATCTCTCTCTCTCTGTCTTTTACCTCTGCCTTTCCATCTTCTCCTACGAAGTTATTCACGTCTTTTTTTTGTTTGTTTGTTTCTATTTCACAGCTACCACCTTGGTCCATCTCCCAGTTATAGATTGTAACAAAAGCCTTCAAAAAGTCTTTTTTTTTTTAAATCTACATTTTGTCTCTACTCCAGAATATCTCCAACACAGTCAACATGATAACCTTCCTTACACAACTGTCGTAACATTTTTCCTTTTAGATGAGACCAGCCAATGGTTTTTCACAGCTTGATTTATCGGTCTGCACACCTCTTAATATTCTTGGTGTGCCATTAATCTATGACTCTGTTCCCAAGCTACTAACCCTTTAAATCCATAACTTAGTATTTTCTAAATCTCTTCTCTTCCTAGAAGCTGATTCCCTGTGACCAATCCCTTTATTTGGTCTGCTCATCCCAGCTACCTATAATGCCTACCCCTCAATAGCCTTAAAGAAATGTTCTTGGCTTTATTTCATACAATTCTGATCACTTACTCAGTCTGTCAATGAAAATTCATTACACTGCTCTCCTTGGAGCATATGCTCAATTATAGATGAGACACCTGCTAATTGAATTTCCCTTTGATATGGACCTAGAATAGGTATGACACGTTGAATCCAATGTGTAGCACATTATAGGAAGATTTGACATCATCACTGCTTCTGTGCATCCCCTCTTCCCTCCTCAGAATTTCAACTCCACACACACACACACACACACACACACGCACACACACACACACAGATCCTTCCACTGTCATCCACCAAAACTTGACTAACTCTGTTATTGCACTTTTAAAACTGTTAGTTTCTGAGACTAAAATTTAACAGTTTGAAGGCAAGCACAATGTCTGATCGCTGCAATCAGAGAACACAACGCTATACAATGACAATGACTAATATTATGTTTTCAATAAATTAATCAATCTATCCATTTATTGACTACCCATGTGTCAGGCATTGTTTTAGGTAATGCAGATTTGTAAGTGAGCAAAGGAGCTTAATTCTAGGACCTCGTGAATAAATAAAAGTCCATCTTCATGTTCTTATTAGTTTTTGCAACCTATTTGTCCTCTTGTCTTCTGAAATATTCTATGGCTTTGACTTTGTCTTCCACGTTTATAATATTACTCCCACAGAACGGGAACTCCTCATGTATATGTAGTAGCCAGTGACCACTAATGAGTGTTTGGGACATTAGAAAATTATTGGCTTCCTAATACTCGAATAATTCAGAATGCTATCTCCCAGCCTAATACCCATCCTTGTCCTACTCCTCAATGTCACAGTTCCCTGGAACTACGGGTTATATTTTATAGCATAAAGATATAGTCCCTCCATCCTATTTTTCATGTGCGCTTAATAACTCATGCCAATCTTAACTCCAAAATGTCTTATTTTCAAGCTTTTTCCCCGCTTCTACTATTGTTGCCTCCAGGCAATATAGAAACACAACACATTGTTCTTTCCCCAAAACCTGTTCTTCTTCTAATGTTCTCTCTGCCAGTGAACTGCACAGTATTTTGGTTCTGCATGCCCAAAACGCATGCTTATCTCTAATCTATCACCGGGTCCCTCTGATTTAAACTCTCTCTCTCAAAACCAGCTGTATCTCACCATTTCCTTTGCCACTACTCCAAGCTAATATATTTTCTTCAGTACTGGAATAACCTTCACACGACCTCTCCATTTCCATTTTTTGCCCCCAGCTCTTCTCCAAATTTAGACTGAATGTTCCCTACAAAACACAAATCTGACCATATAGCCCCAGCTTGCCTAAACCCCAGCAATGGACTATCAGAGCTGCTACAATCAAAGTTAAATGCTTATTTAGCATGGTCCGTCCTACCTGTGGGAGGCAGAATAATCGCGCCCCCCACCCCGGTGCACACATCCTAATCCCATGAACGTATTAATATGTTATGGTACATGGCAAGAAAGGATTAGGCTGAAGATGGAATTAAGATTGTTAAACAGCTGACAAGATTAGCCTGGATTACCCAGGTGTACCCAGTGTCACAGATGGAATTAAGATTGTTAATCAGCTGACAAGGAGATTAGCCTGGATTACCCAGGTGTACCCAGTGTCATCATAAGGGTCCTTAAAATAGAAGAGGGAAGCAGAAAAGTGAGAGATGTGAGGACTGAAATAAGGTTGTCAGTGTGATGTAATGTGAGGGAGAATCAATCCATTCTTGAGGCCATGAGCCAAGGAATGTGGGAAGCATCTAGAAACTGGAAGAGCAAACACATTTTCCCTTAGAGGCTCCAGAAAGGAATGCAGCCCTGTCAACATCTCGATTTCAGCCCATTTTGGACTTCTGACCTACAGAACTGAAATTTACAGAAATAAATTTGCACTGTTTAAGTTTGTGGAGAGCATCAATAGGAAACTAATATGCCACCTAACTCTCCGTCCCCTCTCCTTCCTTAGAGGGGCTACGCTCTCTGATGCCACAGGGCCTAAGAGTATTTGTTGTACCCATTTGTGGAATCTTTGGATTAATAGTACCATATCCCTAACTAGCTGATATTCCATGTAGGTAAAGACAGTATCTCCTTTTTGTTCACCATTCTGTCACAAGCACCCAACAGAGAGCCTGGCGGATAGTCAGCCAAATAAATATTTGTTGAATAAATGTAACCAAGCACATATGTACCATCAATCCCTTGACTACCGCCTCTAGTAGACTACTGCTCCAGTGTTTCTCTCCTATAATGTGTCCTACGCACTAATCCTAGATACAGTCTCCTAAACTACAAAACAAATAATTCTCAATTTAGGAGTTCACCGTGTCTCGGTAACTGTTCATGGATTAAGATGAATTGTGGAGAAGTACATTAGTGAAATACACTGTAATTCCGTCTTTTGCTACTTCTTTGCTGAGTGGCTTTGAACAATTTAGTTAAACCCTCTGGGCTTCGAATTCTTCACTCTTAAATAGCAATAATCTCAGGAAGGTTAGGGATCTGGACAAAGAATATGTGACTCTTTAATCCTTATATTACAGGCTCTCTGTGTTTTTGTCCATGCTTTACCCTCTCTTTCACCTCATTAATAAATTCTATGAGGTCAAGGGCTGTGTTTGCCTTTGTATGTACCACTGTGTACAAGTGTCCAGAAATTCAGTAAATATTTTCCAAATGCATGAAGACAATCAATAAGTATTGTAATATTGTAATTACTATGTATGGTGTCAGGTGAGTACTAGATTTATGTGTGTGGGCAGATCATGTTGTAAGTTATATAAATGTCTATCCACTATGCTGTACACCTGAAACTAATATACTATTAAATGTCAACTCTAACCGAAAAAAAATGTCTTAATTAAAACAAACAAAACAAATAAATAAATAAGTCATATTTGCTAAACACATGAAGGAAATGTTCCTGATAGGAACTCTCATATTTTTATCAGCTTAGTCTCTACACTGTTCAATATGCTTATCTTCTCTATACTGGGCTGAATAGTGCCCCCAAAAGATATCAAAACCTAATCCCTAGAACCTGTGAATGTTAGCTTAAACTTATATGGTAACGGTTTTGCAGGTATAATAGTGTTAAAGATTTTGAGATGAAGAAATTATCCTGGATTATCCAGGTGGGCCTTGACTGTCATTACAAGTGTTATTATAAAAGAAAGGCAGAGGGAGATGAGACACACAGGCGTACCTCAGAGATACTGTGGGTTCAGTTCCACACCACTTCAATAAAGTGAATATCACGATAAAGCGAGTCACGTGAACTTTTTCATTTCCTAGTGCATATAAAAGCTATGTTTACACTACATTGTAGTCCACTAAGTGTGCAACAGTATTATGTCTAAAAAAATGTACATATCTTAATTTAAAATACTTTATTGCTAAAAATGCTAACCATCGTCTGAGCCTCCAGTGAGTTGTAATCCTTTTGTAATCCTCAATATTGATTGCTGCTGACTGATTAGGGTGCTGGATGCTGAAAGCTGAGGTGGTTGTGGCAATTTCTTAAAATAAGACAATGAAGTTTGCCGCACCGACTCTTACTTTCACAAATGATTTCTCTGTAACATGCAATGCTGTTTGTTAGCATTTTACCCACAGTAGAATTTCTTCCAAAATTGGAGTCAATCCTCTCATACCCTGTAGCTGCTTTATGAATTGTGTTTATGTGATGTTTTAAATCCTTTGTTGTCATTTCAACAGTCTTCATAGCATCTTCGCTAGGAGTACATTCCATCTCAAGAAACCACTTTCTTTGCTCATCCATAAGAAGCAACTCTTCATCCATTAAAGCTTTATCATGAGATTGCAACAATTCAACCATATCTTCAGGCTCCACTTTAATTCCAGTTCTCTTGCTATTTCTACCACATTTGCAGTTACTTCCTCTGCTGAAGTCTTAAACCCCTCAAAGTCATCCATGAGAGCTGGAATCAACTTCCTCCAAACTCATTCACTTTTTGACCTCTTCCCATGAACTACGAATCTTCTCAATGGCACCTTTCTAGGGAGTTTTCATTTACTTTGCCCAGATCCATCAGAGGAAGCACTATCTATGGCAGCTATAGCCTTAAAACTAAAAAATGTATTTCTTAAATAATAAGACTTGAGGCAAGTCGAATTACTCTTTGATCCATAGGCTGCAGAATGGATACTGAGTGAACAGGCATGAAAACAACATTTAATCTCTTTGTACATATCTATCAGAACTTTTGGGTGACCAGGTACATAATGAACCGTAATATTTTGAAAATAATCTCTTTTTCTGATCAGGTTTTAACGGTGTGGTTAAAATATTCAGTAAATCATGTTATAAACAGATGTGCTGTCATCCAGGCTTACTGTTACATTCATAGAGTACAAGCAGAGTAGATTCAATTAATTAATTCAAATAATATTAAGGGCCCTAGGATTTGGGGAATGGTAAATGAGGACTGGCTTTAACTTAAGGTCACCAGCTGCATTAACCCCTAACAAGAATCATCTTGATCTTTGAAGCTTTGAAGCCACGCACTGACTTCTCTCTAGCTATGAAAGTCCTAGATAGCATCTTATCCCAATATAAGGCTGTTTATAGTCTACACTGAAAATCTATTGTTTATTGTAGCCACCTGCATTAATTATCTTAGCTAGATCTTCTGGATAACCTGCTGTTTCACCTTGTACTTTTATATTATAAAGACAGCTTCTTTCTTTAAATCTCATGAACCAAACTCTGCTAGCTTCGAACTTTTCTTCTGCAGCTTCCTCACCCCTCTCAGCTTTCATAGAATTGAAGAGAGTAAGGGCCTTGCTGTGGATTATGTTTTGGCTGAAGGGAATATTGTGGCTGGTTTGTTCTTCTATCTAGACCACTAAAACTTTCTCCATATCAGCAATAACGCTGTTTTGCTTTCCTATCATTCATGTATTCACTGGAGTAGCACTTCTAATTTCCTTCAAAAATTTCCCCCTTTGCATTCGCAACTTGGCTAACTGGCAGAAGAGGCCTAGTTTTGGGCCCACCTTAGCTTTTAATGTGCCTTTCTCACTAGGCTTCATCATTTCTAGCTTTCGATTTAAAGTGAGAGACGTGTGACTTTCTTTCACTTGAACATTCAGAGGCCATTGTAGGGTTATTAACTGGCTTACTTCACTCTTGTTGCATCTTAGGGCATAAGGAAGCCCAAAGACAGGGGAAGAGATGGGGGAAGAGCTAGTCGGTTGAGCAATCAGAACACACACATTAATCGATTGAGCACACCATTTTCAATGGGTGTGGTTCGTGGAACCTCGAAACAATTACAATAATAACAAAAAAGATCACTGATCACAGATCACCATAATGCATATAATTTTAAAAGTCTGAAACATTTTAAGAGTCACTGAAATGTGACAGACACAAGAGTGAGCAAATGCTACTGGAAAAACTGGCACTGATAGGCATGTGTGACGCAAGTTTATCACAAAACTGCAGTTTGTAAAAGAAGCAATATCTGCAAAGCATAATGAAGCAAAGCACAATACAACAAGATATGCCTGTACACAGAAGAAAAGACAATGTAACAGCAGAACAAGCAATTCTAGCAGCCACCAAAAGCTGGAAGAGGCAAAGAACAAATTATCTCTGGAGCACCCCAGAAGGAATGAGTCCTTGTTAACACCTTGATTTGGACTCAGTAAAACTGATTTCAGATTTCTAACCTGAAAACTGTGGAAGAATAAACTACTGTTGTTTGAACCCAACAAGTATGTGGTAATTTGTCACAGCAGCCACAGGAACTAATGTTCTCTCCTTTGGATTTCTGATCATATCTCCTTCCTTTCTGAAATGCCCTTCCTCCTTCTCTTCATGTGTCAATAAATGTTCAATAAATAAATAATAATAGCCAAATCCTTTAGTTTCTTCAAGGGTTACTTCTTCCATAAAGTGTTCTCTAAATACTCCAGGCCATTTAATCTCTCCCATCTGTGTACAGAGATAATAAATTCTGTAGAATTTTGCAATCTGGGACTTGTGTACCTACTGATAGGTATTTTCAAATTATCTCACAAAAGCAATTCAGTGTTTAATTTTTCCTAATATCCCTCAGATTGTACACAAAGTCCAATTTATGGGCATAAAGGGCCTGGAATGTTTTCTTCCCAGAAGTCCACAGGGTTCCATTCCTCTCTTCTCTCAGATGTTTGCTCCAATCTCACCTTAACATAGAGAACGTACTTGACCACTCCTCCTCCATCCTTCTACATTTTTACCCTACTTTATTTTTCTCTCTAAGACTTTTCAGACCACCTGACCTACTTTTATGATGCCTCTTCCCCTTCCACTCTTGAGCCCCAAGAGCGTAGGGACAATGACTAGCACACAGTAGAAACTCAATAAATATTTATTGTATGAATGAATGGATGTACCAAATATTAATCTTTTTATTAGCTTTATGAGACTAAATAGTCTAAACACAGATGACTGAAATACTATCTCTGAATTCCACCATGGCCCAGAATTTCAGCCTCAATAGCCTCTTTATTCAGTTTCTTCTAAAGCCAGTGATCCATTACAAAACCACTTAGAGGTTAAAAAAATTACAATCTTCTTTTCTCTTCTTTTCATTCCATTATATGGAAGCTCTGAAAGATGAGATGTGAAGAAAAAAATTATGGAATGCAGCCCCCTCTTCCAACTCTCTAACACATGGATGGCTGGTTATACTCTTTGTACAATGTTCAGCGATGACAAACTGATCATATGTCAGTAGAGTGATCTGTTAGAAAATGGTATAAAACCAAAGGACCAAATCTATATGAAAGTTATACTCACTTATCTATTTCCACAAATGAGATTTAAACTCATTTTACCTTCAAATAATCAAAATATTTCTGATTATGAAGTTAACTACATAAAAATAATTCAAACAATCTTCATTCTGGAAGATACATATAAGATATTGTTCAGAAGCTGAGTTCAGACAAAACAATTTTATGCAAAAACTAACGAACATATGGGAAAAGTTACCAAAAGAGAATTGCTAAAGCAAAAAACACCAATATGTTCCACTAAGAGCAAGAAGGGTATTTATGTAAAATTCAAATGAAGAATGTGGAAGTAGAGTAAATTATAAATTTAAGAGAACTGGAATTCTCCCCAGCCATGTGGGCCTGAAGTGTACTCATTATTCTTATTATAACTGAAAGACAATAAAGTATTCTAAGTCCTTCTTAAATATGTTTATTATTGATATTTGTTGGATTCCTTATAATGAAAATCTGTGGACCACCCAAATATTTTTATTGTAATACAATTTGTCGAAAATTAACAAATTACTAGAAATAATATTCTTAGTTTGTATGTCTTAAAAACCACTGATTATCATCTTTCAATAATGACCAGTCTTTATCTTGTAGGGTGAAAAAGAGTTGAGGAGATAACCTTTTGAGTAGAATTATAATATTGTATGGAACTACAGTTTTTTCTGATGGAGGATTGTGCTTTTAGACTGAAATAGATAAGAAGAGCTGATAGTAATTATCACACACTGTTAGAACCAAAGAACAAATAACAAAATTTAACTCAGTCTACCCAACTACAAAAGCAAATAACATATAATCAAATTTTTATAGCAAGTGACTTTCCATGGACAGAGATCAATGAAGGCAATTAATGACATTTATAGTGATCTCAATAACAAAGCATTGTTTCTAACCACTGTTCTTTGGAATACAGACACATCTATGCTATTTTACTTTGAAAGGGTATTTAGATTTTTATTTCAAATGTGATAGAAATAAAAATTCTATATGTAATTAGTCAGTTCAACTAGCTAAATCACAATACAAATAAGTCCTAGTATGATTCAGGTGTATAAGAGGTACCTTTATCTTACATTATTATGTCATTAGTGATAAGTGAAATCAAACCAGAAATGGAGATGAATTTTTTTTTTAATGTACCATCATTATTGCTAAAAAACAAATTTCATGACTTATTAGTAATGGGTGAAGACCACCATTCATGTTATTTTTACTATCTCATCTATTCATTCTTCAAACTTCTTAAAGCCACTACCAATTCTTTGCCAATGTTGAATCCAGTGGACATGCTAAATGACTTACCTAAGTTGACTTATCTGTTGCATTGGATACTATGGGCAATTTTTTCAATTTATTTTCCCCACAGCATCCTCCCCTTTTATCTCTCTGAATCCACACTTCTCTGTATGCTTCCCTGGTTCTCCTTATTCTATCATCCCCTTATGCTGATGTTTCCCGGGGTTCTATTTAAAACTCTTTTTTCTCACTCTAGACTCAGCCTCTGGATGATCACAAATATGCACGTGGCTTTGAGAAGTGCCCATATGTAAACAACTTCCAAATTGGTTCTCCCAAAAGACCATCGTTTTTCTAAGCTTAAGCTTCAAATTCTAATCATCAAGTAGAAGACTTAACCTAGATATTTTAAGGGAACCTCAAATAAAACATCTAAGTCTGAACTTATCCCCCCCACCTCTCCTAAAAAACTAACAGAATAAGTTTTTCAGTCAAGGAAATTACCTACCTCTGTCACTGCCTAGCTAAACTTATTTATATTAACTTATTTACATTCTTTGAGACATTATTCTAGCTACTTTGAAGGGCTGTTATTATAAAAATTAAATTTCATTATATAATGGCTCTTCATAAACACAAGCTTAGTCCTATCTCTCTGTAGTCTCCAACTCAGTTGAAGGTGTATCATCCACCTAGACAGCCAAGGTAGAAACCTGAGACTCTTTCTGGACATCTCCCCCTCTCCCTGCATCCAAAATCAATTAGTAATAGATTGAACCATTACCATCTGCACATCTCCAGCATTTGCCCCCTACTCTGTAACTATTCTTGCTTTAGATTAAATCCTCATCATTCCCTGTTACAACTGTCAATTGATATCTGTGCTTTTAACCAAACCTTTAAACTACTCCTCTAAACATAAAAAACACTGTCACTCCCCACTATACAAAAACTAGTGTCTTATATTCTTAGGATGGGGTCCAACTGCCTTTCTACTTGGCCTCCATATACCTTTTCAGTTTTATCAAGTGCAAATTTCCTCAGTACCTTCGACTTCAGTCACGAAATACTGATGTTGTGTTGTCTTTATTTCATTATTTCTCTAGCTTTGGATTATGAGTTTGTCTTTCCACCTTCCCCCTAGAGTTGGAAACAATACTATTGGAAACAATTCTGTAAAGTGTGAACAGAATAAATACTTGTTGAATTAAAGTTCTTTGTAATTTTAACCAAGTTTTAAATTATTTATGGCTGCTGAATACTTTCTGGGTTTAATGTGAATGACTGTTAAAAGGTAAAAAAAAAAAAAAAAAGATATTTTCTGTCTACTCATAAGTATTTACCTCATGGGTAAAAGAAACTATATCGCTAAATTGTTCCAACATGGCTATTTTAATAGAGAACAACTTAGCAATATATTTCAATTAAATTTACTACTATGTGTGTGGGATGGAGCAAGTACAAAGAAATAGGGAGCTGGCCCTACCTTGAACTTAAGCTGCAAACTACTAGGATTCAAATATCAGGAGATATTTGAGCAGGAGGTAGAGAGCGACCTGCCAGAAACCAGTTTGCCCGAAAAATGGGCAGAATATCCTGGGAAGACTTCATTCTAAGAATAAACAATGATGGCAGTATATGGAATACATAGCAAAATGCAGCCAAAGGGCCAATGGTATCCAATACAGGCAGCAAAGCCTGGTAGGAGCAGCAGCAGTAGAAATAAACACACTCCCGCCAAAGGGGGCAAAATGCTTGGCTCATACCAAGTGTAGTCACTTGAATAGCAACCTCTCCTCAAAAAATTCATGTTCACCTGGAACCTCAGAATGTGACCTTATTTGGAAATCAGGTTAATTAAAGATCTGAGGAAGAAATTATCCTAGATTTAGAGTGGGGTCCTAAATCCAATGACTGGTATCCTTTTTTAAAAAAAAAAAAAAAAAAAAGAGGAAGGCGATTCAGACACAGACACACAGGGGAAGAAGGCCAGAGGTAGTGAGATGATGTTGGTGGAAACTGGAGTGATGCAGCTATAGGCCAAGGGAATGCCGGAGGCGGCCAGGCACCACCAAAAGCTACAGAGGCAAGGACTGATTCTGTCCTAGAGCCTTTAGAGGGAGCATGGCCCCACCAACACCTTGATTTCTGACTTCTAGCTTCCAGAACTGTAGGAGAATAGATTTCTGTTGTTTAAGCCACCTAGATTGTGGTACTTAGCTGTGGCAGCTGGGGAAAATGAACAGAGCATGTGTTAGTAATTACACAGGGGTATATGCACATCAGAGACAAATATTTAAGACTTCTCAAAATACTTCCAGCAACAGGGGACAAGACTTTATTGACAAGGTGGAACCTGCAAAAGCAAGTAAGGACAAGAGCTAGTAAAACAGGGGTGTTATACTGTCAAGAGATGTGCAGTCTACTAGTTTTGACTGCGTCTTTCTACTACCACTCATTTCTGCTGGTTCAAAAGAATACATTGTTGAATTTCTCGGAAATTTTACTGATACCAAATAATAAGAAATCAAAGCTCATATATCAAAGAATGATTAAGAATGACCATTATTAATATTAGCCTCTTTTGTTAATATTTAATTCAATGAAACAACACAATACAATATTAATATAAAAACCCTTTTTAAGATAGTTAACCACTTTTTATTTCTATAAAATTAATCTCATTGAAAAGTAAAAGGATGTGAGTCATAATGACTGGCCTTTAGTTAATGTCTCATGTGAATTTATTAATTATATAATAGATACCAAAAGAGGCACAGTAACATATAAAGTTCACATTATTATTTTAAAGAAATAGAACATTTTCAACGTATTCTTCAGTTATCAATTTGCATTTTCTAGGAAAAGAATCTATTTTCATGGAACAAAACTAATTCTATCTCATTCAGTAAAAATGGGAGAGCAATAGCAGTTTTGAAGAAAGGCTACAAATGAGATATATCACAATTCTACCTATGTGATGTAGGCCAGATTATTAAAACATTCTGCATCCCAGATTCCTCATCAATCAGTTAAAATGTTAACTATGTTATTTTCACTCTAACAAGCTATGACTCCAGGAACTATATATAAACATAACACTATTTTACCCACCCTCAATGAAAATGAAGCAGTTGAGATATACCATGGGTACATTTCCAAATGATTTTACTTTTTAAAATGGTTTTCATTTGAAACTATAACTCAAAATTTCTATTCAATAAGTGTTTGTTAATATTTACATTTTATAGAGATGTATTAAAGAATTACACCTTAAGTAAAAAAAAAAAAAAAATGGCTGCTGTCATAAAAGAGTTAATATTCCAAGAGCAGAAATGAAACAGGAAACTAGTACCCTTCAGTAAGTCTAAATGAATGGTAAAAATAAAGATAATTATAGTATGGAGTTGGGAGGCATTACTCTTTAATGGGTTGGTTACGGCAATATTACATAGGACGTAGCATTTGAACTGGGCATTTAAGATGGAAAGAAATTAAAACAGGCAAAGAACACTGACAACACTAAATGCTGGCAAGGATGTGGAACGATGGCGATTCTCACTCATCGCCAGTGGAAATGCCAAATTCTATAGACGCGATGGTCAACAGTTTGGCAGTTTAACAACAAAAAAAAAAACTAAATGTAATCTTACCATACAATCCAGGAATTGTGCCCCTTGTTGTTTACCCAAATGAACTAAAAACTTACGTCCCCACAAAAATCTGCACAGAGATGTTTATAGCAGCTTTATTCGTAACTGCCCAAACCTAGAAGCTATCAAGATGCCCTTCAGGAGGTGAATGGAAAAGTAAACTGCGGTACATCCAG
This sequence comes from Pteropus alecto, assembly GCF_000325575.1. NCBI lineage: Eukaryota > Metazoa > Chordata > Mammalia > Chiroptera > Pteropodidae > Pteropus > Pteropus alecto. The sequence goes on from NW_006494609.1 coordinate 7,500,541, forward strand.
ACAGCAAAATATTATTCAGCACTAAAAAGAAATGAAACACTAAGCCATGAAAAGACATGGAGAAACCTTAAATGTATATTACAAAGTGAAAGAAGCCAATTTGAAAAGACTACATACTGCGTGATTCCAACTATACGACATTCTGGAAAAGGAAAAACTACAGAAACGGGAAGAAAGATCAGTGATTTCCAGAGGTTCAGGGGTTCAGGATTTTTAGGGCTATAAAACTACTCTGTATAATACTATAATAGTGGATTGTTATTATAGAATTTTCAAAACCCATAGAAAGTACAATACCAAGAGTGAACCCTAATGTAAACTATGTATTTTGGGTGATTACCATGTATCATTTCAGGTTCATCAATTACTAAAAGGCACATGCATGGGGGATGTTGGTAATAGGGGAGGCTGTGCATATATGGGGGTAGGGAGGTTATGGGAACTCTGTGTGCTTTTCAGTGACTTTCGCCATGAACCTAAAACTGCTCTAAAAAATAGTCTATTTTTTAAAGCAAAAATTGGTAGAAAGACTTGAGAGACAATATCTTCCAAACACACACACAAAAAATAAACAAAGATGTGTTAGTTAGAAAAGCGCAGTGGCTATTAACAGTTCAGGTGATGGTTAGATTAGTTAAAACACATAGTTCTGAATCAGAAATAGAATTGATCTTTAATAAACAGTATGATGTATGTTTTCCTAAGTGTGTTTCCTTTGGAAAACACACATCATTATATATGATATATACATATCATACATATAACATGATATAATATATATGATATATAACGATACTGATAGATATGTCATAATTGAAAATGGATATATAATGTTAAATGCATTCATGGATGTATTTAACATATTATGAGTGCCTACTACATCCAGACACTATTTAGATGTATCAGAATTTATTCAACGCTCTCTACTTTGGCCAATTATGTTGATTTCACTTTATTATTATAACGTTGAGATGAACACCCATGCATATAAATCTCTCACTTTTAAAAAAATTTTTCTAAGAGAAATGTCTTTCAAGTAGAATGCCAGGTCAAAGAGTACTTTCATTTATAAGGATACACACACACACAGTTGTGTGTGTGTGTGTGTGTGTGTGTGTGTGTGTGTGTGTGTGTGTGTATGAAAATTGCATTCTGAAAAGACTATATGGGATGTTTTAAGAATGCTTAAATCATCACTACCTCTTACCAACACTATGTATAATTACTTTTTTAAAAAATCTATCAAACTTTCTGTGCAATTTGCTTATCTCTTGGCATCTTTTCACTGCATTTGGCTATATTTTTCTCCGTATGTCTTACTTATCCCATTCTCTTAACGCCCCTCATTTCAGGGCCTTGCATTCGGTTGAGTACATCAAATAGTCTAAGAATTATTTTTATCCTGAACTCGAAGTATATCATTTCCAAAG
>NW_006494609.1:7502049-7537335 GCF_000325575.1 Pteropus alecto
CTTCTCCTTTACTGATCCTTAAATAAGGCAATAGCTATCAGGACTCACTCACCCCCCTTTTGAGATCTACTGTTGCAATTTTGCCTGCAAGGGACACTTGGCAATGTCTGAAGACATTTTTGATTGTTGAGACTAGGGAGAGGAGTTTTGCTACTGGCACCTAGTATGTAAAGGTCAGAGACATGACTAAACAGCCTAAAATGCACAGCACAGCCCCCCAAACAAAGAATTATAGTTCAAAGTATCAATGGTGCTAAGACTGAGAAACCTTGTGTTAAAGGACTAATTGATAGTCACTGCTATATGTCTAATTCACAATATTTGCAGGCATTCATGAATATAACGCAGTTCTGCTGAGGTGGTTATTGTGCTAATCTTACTGCTTGGCTCTCAGACTCTCTAAACTAGCAGAGCATATGATAAATTATATTTCCCTGTTTCCCAGCTTTAACACCAGTATTTTTCCAGGGTATACTATAGAGACTATAGATCAAAATATGCATGATGTCACAACCAGTCTACCCCTTATGTCCTGATGAATTATTTTCTAGACCTTATTGCTTCTAAATGGACACAGAAATATGGCTATCTCAAAAATCAGTAGCAACTTTTTGGAGTGAGAGGTGGCTGGTTTAATGGTTGCTATAGAATTTGGGCCTCTGATGCAGGGAAAAGCTGGGGAATAAGCAAAAGTGTCTTTCTGCCTCTTTTCAGGGAGTTTCTGAATAATGAAGTAAAGCCTAATTCAATTTTCCTCAATTCAGTTTCACCTGCCTTATGTTTACGGAGTTTAATTGTAGATTTTGGCATTAGGTCACATGCTATTATTATTTTTTTTGCATCACTGCTATTTTTCATCTTGGTAAGATGCTTGATATTTTGGTAGAATTTTGGAAGAGTCTTCATTAAATATTTATAAGGATACATATGTGTGTATATATATGTATATGAAAATTATTATATAATTTTCATGTTTATGAATCAAAAAATCTAAGCTATGATTTTCCATGATCAACAATGATGGATACACTCAAATTAAGGAATACTATTAACCCTCCTTTGCTGTTCTTCACTTACTTTATTAAACTAACTTCTATTTCAACCTTTTTCTAAAAGAGATCATAAGATGGGTATTTAGAAGTATGCTAATGAAAATAACAATCTGTAAAGGAAGTCTGGAGAAAAGTATCTACATGTAAACTTTTTAAAAAGTGAATGACATCAGAGCGGTAGAAGTTCATCTGTTTACCCATTCTTTCAGTCAGCAATCTATTAAGCATTAGTGTAAATATGAAATGGCATTAAACACTAATTAATCAAAGGAAAATGGACAACATATTATTTGCCTCTGGGACGTTATGATTTTGCAAGGAGAAAGGTAAACACTAAGAAGCAGGACCTCAGTCTCTGTACTCAGAAAGTAAGATAGGGAACAAAGATAAAGGAAAACATGAGCTGGTTAAAGTGGGTTTCTGTCATGGCACAGAACTTCTACGAAAGGGTTTCAAAGGTGTTTGGATCAATGGACCCTAAGTGAATTCAGCTGATATAAGAAAGTGTAAAATATTGATGTGAAGCACATCAGAAGCCAAAAGTAAGAAGTAGGAAAGCTTAATTATAAGGTTACTATGAACTGTGGAAGAAGAGGCCTGGCAAGCAGGTAAGATGCTTCAGTTGTTTTCAGAAAATGTCCAGGGGCAGGGAGATGGAAGTGGGCTAGGAGGGCGAGGCGGGTGGGCTCCAAAGGCAAACATAAAGAACTGTGGTTCAAACTGCACACCCCAGTCTTCTCCTCTCCTCCCAGGCTCCATCCTCTTCAACTAACAGGTACAAAAAAAAAAGTGGCAGGTGTTACATTTGTCTTTTTAAGTCACCCATAATTGTATTTGTTTTACTTGATACTAATCTCTCTGGTAGAGGTAAAAAGTGAAAGAAAAAAAATTTTTGAAGAGCATGTCTCTAATTTCTGGCTTCGGACAAAAGCTATATCTAGAGAGCATAAGAGAATTAAATAACTAAAAAACTGAAACTCAAATAAATAAAGATGCTAATGCTATGGAGAAAATGAGTTTACAGTGAAAAGAAAAATGGAAAGTAGATGAATGAGAGGAAGAGATGATAATGGAGAAGAAGCAGGACCTCAGTCTCTGTAACCTCAGAAAGTAAGATGCAGATCTTCCCATGGTGTGGTCTCTAGACCACTGGTATGGGGTTTATTTGGAGGAATTGCTAAACAGCTGATTCCAGGGCCCCACCCTGCAAGTCCAAAATCAGAATCTTGGGGAAGGAGACTCAAATATATGCATTTAAAGAAAGCCCCCTCTCGCCCACAGGAATAGAGGGTGAATCTAGCCCTTCTGATTTAAAAGCAATCTTTCTCATCACCCCTAATGTTTTTCAAATCGTGAGATGTGACCCACTCATGGATCATTATATCAATTGAGCATGTTGGGTTAGCTTCTTCACTTTGTAATGACACAGAATACATAGCACAATGTAAAAGAAAATCACACCCTTGGTTTCAAGTCATAAATATGTGTGTGATGCACGTATATGTGTCTACTTATGTGTACTGGATAGTGACATTAAACACATTTCTGATGGAGGGGCGCAGTCAAAAAAAATGGGAAAGATAATGTTTGACAGAAAAATAAGGAACATTCACAGGCAGTAGTAACATGTTTGAAGAATTCAGTTCTTGACCTCAGGAAGAAAGTATGGGCATTCGTGGTTGGTGATTACCTACTGTGTACTATAGAGGCCTGAAATGACAAATTAGAAAGTATGCTAGTTTCCTGCAGCAAATATGAGATATGGGACCTGACAAAGCTTATCAAATCTACTGGCTGGAATTTATTATTTCTGATTCACTTGGTAATGAATAATAGAGTTGGAGAAAAAATGGAACATATTTATAGTGACTATGAAACTCAAGATAGGAAGCTAAGGGCTTGGGGGATACAGTTTTCATTTCTTCTTTTAGTTAAAGATTAAGTTATTTAAATAGAAAGGGGGATAGGGGTAGTGAAGAACTAGCTACATAGATTATATAGGAAAAGATAGAGTTAGTTTTCTGAACCAAGGGTATGATGCTAAAATGGGCTTCTGGCAGGGAAAAAAAAATTATATCAATATTACTAAGAAGAAAATTTGGTGAGATTTTTATTAGAATGCCAAAAAGGATTTCGACCTGAAATGTGCCTAAGTGGGGAAAAAGTTTAAAATCAGATACCATGTGACTCACTAGTCATGGTGAGTTAAATCTTTTACAGGAGAAAGTAACTCAGGGAAAGGTGAAAGACTATATAAACAGCAGCGGACATCTACATGTCATTATGAAGAATATGGGTGACAGTCATGGGAACATAAGAGTTGAAGAGATGGAGATAAATACAATGTTATAGTTTTCATCAGTGAGGCTCACTTGTTCAACAGATACTCGGTCTCTTCACTTATTTAGAGAAGAAATGGGCTTCACCTTGAAGGAAGTTCTACTTTAGGAAAAGAGGCACCAAACACATAGAATTATGTTAATGGAAGATGATTGGTATTAAAAAAGACATAGAGAAATTGCTCTGGGAGTTTAGAGCAAAGAGCAAAGGCATGGTAGAGAAATTAGGGAAAGCTTTCTGTAAGAGGTGGCTTATTTTGAATTAAGTCTTATAGGAGGAGTTGGACTCAAAAAGCAGGTCTGGCATGGGATAATGGAATGGTATGAATTGTTTTAGAAACCCAATTCACATATATTTTCGTACTTATTTATACATTTCAATATATATTTGTCACAAATGTGTGTACAAATATATGAATAAAAATTAGTAAGCATACTAAACAGCTTTTCTGTGAATAAAAGAGCAATAAATTGATATTTTGGGAAAGGATACTATATCCTACCTTGTTAAAGAGAGAACATGGATGATGCCATCTCAAAGCTATTATAGACAGAACACAGAGCAAGATCTAGTCGTGAAGGAAAAAGACAAGGATTAACACAAGGTCTCACCTTGTCGGCAACTGTGCCTTGTTTATCCTTGCATTTCCTGTATACCATCCACCCATTTATTCCCTTCCTCCTAACTTGAATCATGCACAGTAAATATTTAAGTATTTGCTGAGCAAGTGAATGAAAGAAAAAATAAATGAATCAAAGTTTTAAAGAGAGAGCACTTGATATATTCTTGACTAGCTAGACTGGGAGAAAAGAGAACATGTCAAAAAACAGCATAAATTTCAATTGTTTCTGGAATACTAGGAGCATGAAGAAGAATATAATGTTCACCCGGAGCCTTGGTGAGAAATTTACATTTGAATATTATTTAGCTCTATTCTAACTAAACCTAATGGGAAATTTGTAATAAGCATTTCTAAAACAAAAATCAAAAGAAAACCAAATCCAAATTTAACTTTTGCTAACTAAGAAGAAGACCAGAATTAACATTTATAGCGTGTTACTAAATTCTCCTCCTCTGGTCATCACCTAAGATCCAGGTTCCCATTTCTTTTTACTGGCCCTGGATCCACCCACCTACGCTCACTCATACAGCTCTTTCCTGTTCTGAGCTGTCCTGGCCTAACCCTAATGCGGTGTAAATAGAACTGAACCAGATATATGAATAGAACACCCAGCCAGGTTTGACTAGTTAGAAATCCATTCGTTCTCTAAAAATAAGTTGAACCTTTTTTTTTTTTTTTTTTTTGGTGAGGCAATCCTTGCTTACCTCACAGATTGCAAGGACCTTGTCAGCTTACAATCTCTTATTTTTTTTTTATTTTTTATGCCTACAGCACCTGGTCTTCCTAGGTGATCTCCCATCCAAGTACTAACCAGGCCCAACCCTGCTCAAAAGGCAGAAATCTACTTTGGCCTTGTATTTGGTGACCATTAAATGGAGATTAAGACTCTTTCAGGGAAATGACATAAAAAAGTAGCTGCACTTAATGTGTGAAATATACATGGAATTCCCATTAATATTTAAAAAGAAACATATAAAAAGCTTTATGGAAGGAAGGGAGGGGAAAAAGGAAGTTTGAAACTCTCAGTAAGACAGCCAAGGGTCAGTTTTAAGCAAGAACAAGAAATCTTTTGTAACCAAAAAGACTAACAGGTGACATGTGCTGATGTTAATCAGAACGATAAAATGTACCTTTAAAAATCCTTTTTGGAGAAAAGGACACTTGAGTAAAGCAAGTTTAAGTTGAAAGTCCCATTGAACGCCCTGTCTCCTGTTACAGTGTATACTTTAAGTTTTCAAAAGCTATCACCAAAGCAGAGTACTTTAGATTGATAATTCCCATCTTTTGAGAACATAGAGAAAAAAATTAAAAGTTAATTGGTTTTTAATTCACCTAGTACAAGTTTTAAAAAGGCAATTTGTCATTTTTGATCTGACATTGCTTATGGGCATAGCAACTATAGAATTATGGCAAGGGATAGAGAGAAGGATAGAGGAAATTGATTTTGAGTCTTCTTAGGTTTTGCATCAACATTCTTTTGTTGTTGTTTGCAAGCTTTATTGCCCTATTCATATTTATGCTTGTCAGCAAATTTCCCTTGGCTACATTCAAAAGGCAGCTGTTCATCCACAGTCCCCAATGAATAAAGAATATATCAAAGCCAAATCTTGGCCCAGTGACATGATCTGATTTCTAGAAGAGTTGCCAGTTTCCTCTTTTTAAGAGACTCACAGTGTGTCACTTGGACCCAGGCAGCTTACATATTTATTTATTTTTAAATTAACTATTACTGTATTCCAACGACAATACTGTAAAAGTAGGGTAATCACTGTTGAGATTTGAAGGCTCAAAGCAACTAGCAATGCAAGTGTTTACACATCTCTACAGGTCTAGAATGTCTGTAACATCTTAAAATCAGAATGATGCAGATTCCTTCCTAAAATCTTATAATACACACAACAGACGTGGTACCCTTGTGAGCAGAAGAGGTACAGTTGATCAAAAATTTGAATCAAGCACAAGCAACTGAGAGAAACCTGGCTCACAGAGTATATCAGGAGCTATTTTGATATGGGAACAATGTGGGCAAAATTATAGTAGCTATAAAGATTTTCTACCACCCAAGATGAGGATTCAGCTCCCAAAGTAATGCTTAAAGTTACATAATGAGATGGCTGACAGAGGGCAGGGAGCAACCAGACCGCACAACAAAACTTTTGTTTCCATGTGAACTGACCCATGTGAACATACAGTATAAACACCGCCTGTGAATATTTGGGAAAATGAATTTAGAGACATTTTTAGAAAGACAGTGGACAGAGTATTGTGACAAGTATTAAAACAATTTCAAAGGACAAAGTTTACTGAAGAACTTTGCTCCCTTTAAAGAAATGGCAGATCTTTTAACTGAAAATAAGCTTTGCTAATTAAGACGAAAGTCATAAAGTACAGTAGGTCACAGTTTTGTTGGAGAAGGCTCTCCAGAGAGAAAAGTGGTGAGATCTGGTAATAATTTTGCCCACATCAAGAAAGGAGCTAACAAAAATATACAGATTTCGAAATGTTCTTTTCTGCATCTAAACAATTTATCTTAACATGCATTACAATTTATGATTATTACCTACGTAAGGGTCTGTCATCTCTGCTGGACGGTACACATCCTGAGGGCATGAGGCTTGACACATGACAAGTACGCCACAAATATTTGTTAAATGAATGACGAGATGCATGCACTAGTATGCGAGTGAAAAATCACAGCACAACTGGAAATGACACACGACTTCCCCTTTATGTGACAAGCCTTAGTGATGTCTACAATTCCTCGGTTTCCCATTTGAGAGCTCTACCACTTAAAATTTTGAAATTATTATAACAATTATCATGAAAAGCACTTGCTGATCTAAATAATTATGGTATTTCTATTGAAACATGACAATAACATTTATATTTTCACTAACAGAACAGGCCAGTACCAATCTGTTACACTGGAAACTACTGAATTGGGTATGTATTTTATTACAACATTTGCTTTTTAAAATTACCTGTAAAACTATTCTACATAATGATGATACCCATTTTCCCAAGTTAGATGTACAATTACATAACAAATCAGCAGTACTTATGATTCTTCAATTACGCTGATAGATTCTGACTACCCATGTCCCTTATCAGGTGGCTTGAGAGGCCTTTTTCTGAAGTACAGCCCTAAACATTCCCAGAATCTAGGCCCTTTTAACTTCCGTGTTCCCAGAGCCAGAGAGTTCATGCTAAAGGCTGTGTTTATCAGAGATCGCAGATTTGAGCTATGTGGGAAATGCTTAAAATGGATGAGCAGGTCTTTTATGCACAATAAAGATACCGTGAATTCTTAAAATTTTTTGAGATTATAATATCTTCAAACTCTCAGTGGTTTATTTTCCACCGTTTCCATCTTTAACCACATACTCTAAATCCCTCAGAGATAGAACAGAATCTGGCTCTGAGATATCCAGTTTAAAAACCTGGATGGGGCTCACAGCACTTCAAATACTTCATCTATATTTTATCTTTGTAAAATTAAGAGTCTTCAGTTTGTCCATACTACCTGAATTAGCATGTCAACTTATCTGTTAAAATATTCTTTGCTTACTGTATCATACAACTGGTTCTGTGACACAAATGCAGTAACTGACACCCATATAAATAACTGTTAATCTTGAGAAAGTTATGTGCCATTTTCTACATTAGACATACTTGCCATTTATACAAAACATAAAATTATTTCTATCAGATCTTATGAGTGCAGTGATAAGAAATGTGAGTTCAGGGATGTCTCTTGGATAGTATCCTAGTGCCACGTGGCACTTGGCTGATACAGATGGCTGTCAACATCATTAATCGTTTTGTATCTTGCCATGGGCTGTCTAATAAACCTCTTGGACCCTTCTTGTGGAAAAAAAAATAGCACTGTTGAAAATGGAGCAGAAGAGGAGGAAAGACTTATGCTATTGCTTTGTCTGATGAGAGAACAGTTTTTATAATACTAGTTCCATTTCCAGACTGTGGGAAAATGAATGTCATCATTATTCGGTTTCTTTAAGAAACTCAAGAAAAAACGGACTCAGGTAAAAATGAATTAGTCTAGGGTCAAGATAATGACAAATTCAGTATCAGGTATCTATTCAGTAGAGTTTTTTTACCAAGTTATAAATTTCGTACATTAGATCTCAGATGGTATTCATTTGAAATATGAAGTTACAGTGGGAGATTCACAAATTTAAAACATTTTGATGTGAAAATGGCCAGGAATCCCATAAAAACCAGGACAGTGCTAAACACAAAGCATGGTTCACTGGAGGTTTAATTGCTAAACGAAAGCTCATTTGCCTGAACTCAGTCTCAGTCACCTAATGAAACAAAAATACGGGGTTAAGAAATGGAACTAGTATTTTTTTTTTTTTTAAGTCTTCAGTAAAACTGCTGAATAGCAATAGCATCTGTCTTTCCTCTTCTGCTCCATTTTCAACAGTGCTATTGTATTATTTCCATATATTTAAACCTAAAGAGTCTACTAGTTTGTGGTGCTAATATTTGTTATCGGTTAGGACCACCCTGAGATCTTAGAGCCACTTTCAATATACTTCAAAGATACAGAGGCTCTCGACAACCACAGAGGAAGTACTCAGTCGTTCTGCCTAATAGTCCTAGTTCTTAAATCTTTTATAATTAGAGATATGTTTCTGCTTGTGATAGGAGCTAAACTGAAGTCTAACTCTTAAGAATAACAATGATGACAACAAAATAGTGCAAATTGTTTTCAAGGGGAATATTTACACAACTGAAAGACCAAACTGTTTGCCAGAACTTAAGATGTACTTGTTACCTAGATACATATAAATAAACTGTAAATATGGGCCAACATTGTCTCTTAAAAAGCTATTGTGAAGTTATAATTCTTATCTTTTCATTAAAGAAGGTTTTGACTGGACAATTTGACTTCAAATAACTATACGTATTAAGCAATGTAAGTACATTTTCCCAGAATGCTTAATGCTTTATGATTTAAATTTTCACTAATGTTGTCTCTCAACTCCAACTAATGAGATTTTTAAAAAAATGATCAGAATAACAAACAAAACATGAATTCACAGTAGTGTTGGGGAGGGTGAATGAAAATTGCTTAATGGATTGAAGAACATCAATTGCTTAATTATACAGAATACATTGGGCTGAAACAATATCATTCAGTTTCTATCAAATCTCCCATCAGCAGAGATAGAAGCTTTCTGGATGCTTAGACAAAAGCTTTTTCCAGATTTGGTAGAACAACAAGAGTTTTAGATATGAGCAACTCGATCTGAGCTGAATGCATGAGAAACAGCAGTGACAGCATTTCAAATGACCCCACTATCAATGGATAACATTGGTTGAAACATTCAATAACTAATTAATGAAAAATGAGTATGTACCTCATTAGTGGGCACTAAAATATTTAGGAATGTTTATGCCATGGAAGGTAGTTGATTTATATGTTTACTTTCGAACATTAAATTTTAAAGTCTAAAATTAAATTTATACCTAAATAATAATACTGCAGTCTCTAGAGATGTTTATTTTACTACCTTTTAATGACTTATTATAATTTTTTTAAATCAACTATCTTTAAAGAGTTATTATTCATTGTGACCTTAGTCTTTGCGAGATCAAGATGGACTCCCAACGTCAATCTCTACTTTGTCCAATCAACAATATAAAGCCAGGTGTCCAGACAACTTTAATTTGATAGCACACAGTTTAATAGAAAGAAAAATGGGAAAAACATGGGTGGCCTATGTAATTAAATTCCATCATTTTCCCAGATATAATAATTAGATGACAGATTATGGAATAATGTATTTTTTAAAAAACACTGAAAGAAGAAAAATAAACATGAGACATGTCCCTTGAGCTAATCTTGGATAGTCTCTGGCACTACACCACTGTCCAACAGAACTTTCTGTGAGGACAGAAATGTGTTAGAGCTGTGGAAGCCATTAGCCACATTTGGCTACTGAACACTGGAAATTTGGCCAGTACAACTAAAGAACTAAAATTTAATTTTACTTCATTTTATACAGCCACATATGGCTAGTTGCTTTTGTATCGAATAGTAAAGTTCTGTACTTCTCTTTTTACCATCCTTGAAAATGATACTCTTGAGTGTCTGAAATATGCAGTATGAGAATCTGTCACTGTGTTAGGTTTTGTTGCATAAATAAACAATCCCCATATCATGAGTGACTAAGATTATTTTTTATCATTCCCCTTACTATCTTCACTATATGCTCCAGGCTGAGGGGCCACCTCTCTCTAGGATACTGCCGTCATGACAGAGGATAGAAAAGAGGAACTGCTGGCTGTAACCTGGCTTTTAAAGTTCCTATTTAAAAGTAATTTATGTTATTTCCACCCACATTTTATTGGTCAAAACTAGCATGGCCTCTCTTGATATCAACAGAATATCGATGGCCAAACTGATGTCTGTGGGACCAGGAAATATAATCCTCCTCCAGAAAGCAGTAAATTTTCAACAATATTACAATCTACCACAGAAATAAAAATTTTGATTTCAGTCAGTGAACTCTATAGGTTATAGCACATTTTGCTTTACACTGTTTGCCAGTCAGGATATAAAACACCTTGAAATTTTGAAAACAGCTTTCCCAGCTGCCTTCCAATGGTAATGATAATGATAACAAAAAAAAAAAAAAAGAATAAATAAAAAATGATAATAAAAACAGAAGCAGCAGAAATAAGAAGAGCCGCACTAACACCAGCGGTTACTGGGCTCCTCTGTGCCACGCACTGTCGCAGGTACTTTACTCACATGATTTCTCTGAACTTTCCCACTAGCTCCAGGAGGTTGTTGCTATCATTTCCCTGGGCCCCCCGTATAAGAGACAACGCTGAGGCTCAGGTCTGAAGCCAGAGACCTAGGAAAGTGTCTCAGACGGCTCAGCCAGGATTGACTTCAAGTTTTATTCTGGTTCCACATTACAGCACTGTTCCTCCTATGCCTGGCATCAAGGCTGCTGTTCATTAGCTGTAATGTCAGTATTTAGAGGTAGCTCCAGTGTAAAATTTACCTCGTAACCTCCTGCCCTGCACTCCTCATCCCCTTCCTCTCTACACTTCCAATATCCTAAACAGCCGCAATGTAATCATTACCCATATCCGCCCCTGGCAGGGAAATATGAAATCAACCTTCTCATCACCTTTCTTAGAAAATGTACACTTCCAGGGCCTATTAACTACCTTTCCTTAGGTGTTCAGCTTGACCTCAAACACAGGCTGCGACCTGTATTTGTGGTACCTAACAACTGGAAATCAGAGATGCCTTCCAAGCTAGATGTCCAGGAAAGATGGGGAGGGGATGGCCCCGAGGCCTCCTGACAGCAGGCATCAGAAGAGGTAGAGGAGAGTTCAGGTCTTAAAAATAACTTTATAGATTCTAAGGAAACAATGGTATCTGGGAGTTTACCAAGTTAGGAGATTAAATAATGAGCAGGCTGAGAAAGAGCTTTCGGAGGAATGTAGTTAGCAAGCTCATGCTCTGGCTAAATGAAGAGTTACAAGCAGGGAGAGGAAATGAGGGCAACTACTAAACAACTACTTACCACATCTCTAGGATGTAGGCATTATTTATCTTCATTTTATAGATGAGGAAACTGAGGCCATGAGAGGATAAGTTCATTTCCCTAGTTCAGATATAACTGACCCTCTTGGCTTCAGCTCTCACCTCTTTATTGGCAGGTACTATGGCTTATGATAGGAGTATAATCAAGCTTTGGCTACCATATACATTTTAAACTTCACGTAGTAGGTGGCAAAAGCAGGAGTTTCAAACTCCATAAAAAGAAAAAGGGGGTAACTCGCAGGTTACACATGAAGAAAACATGACAGGATATAAGCAATTTCCAACTTCCAAATGACCAGAATCGGTGTCTAAATGATCGCTCTTGGTTCCCTAATCTCTCCTCGGAGAAAATTAACACAGGCATCTTAGATTATATAGCTATAAAAAGGGTCCTTTTCTTAAACAAATGGGAAAAAAAAGTGGGAGAATTAAATCAAGATTGTTGACTGAGAACATATTCCTCACCACTCCAGGTCCTAAATCATAAAATCACAGTTGTGAAATGAAATAAATACAAAAGAAAGCTACAATTATACCAGCACTAGAAACCAGAAAGTATGGCATGAACTGACCACAACATGAAAAATTACTGCAGCCTTTAAAGTAGATGGTATAACAGAGAAAGCTGAGAAGAGCATATTATCCGAAAGAGGAACAGCAGAAAGTCACCTTTGAGGTATGAGCAATTCCAGGGCATCCAACAGCAGAGTAAAACAATTATTAAAAAATCAGGAGAGTACAACCACCAGGGTAATTAACTTTACAACTTCACTAAGCTGATTCAATCAAATTTCCTTATAATAAGCAGCAGAGGGAAGTGCTATGTGTCCGCAGGATAAAGCCCCATGTAATCCTTTTAAATAAAACAATAGTATAACAGGGAAGAAGAAGGACAAGCACAGATTGAATTTCCAAGTTCTGCTGACACCTGAGGAAGAAACACAGAAAGAGAACAAGGCATTGAGTTGCCTTGTTGAAATTGGAGTTCTGACACCCAAGACTCACATATTTGATTCTGGGAAAGGTTAAATAAGGCAGGTCTATGTCTCCCAGGAATTAGGAAAGACTTAATTCCCACGGAATCGGCCACACTCACAGGCCTGTCTCTCCCACAGTCAGTATCGCTGCTCTCTGAGAATTCAACAGAGGGTTGCAAATACATGTTAAACAGAAATCCAATAATGATGAAACATTTCAGGACAAAAAACACCACCATTCATTAATTGATTCTAAAAATGTTTATTTGGTACTTATTGCATAAGTAATGGGACTTCTTAAGATGTTAGAAATATAGTAGGGAACAAAACAAAGTACTATGCTCATGGAACACATATTCTAATGGGGAGGAGAGAGACCAAAAATATCCAAATAAACATGTAAATGCAATATGCCATGAAGCTCAGGAGGAAACTAAAGGTAAAGAGACTGGGAGTAACAAGTGATTAAGAACAAAGTTAACCTCACAGAAGGTAGACAAGAGGAAATAATATAGATAAAAGTAGTCACTAAAAACTTCCAATCAGGATGGCACCCTAAGTTCAGGCTTTGACTGTCATCCTTTGCTCTAAGAACACACCACTGATAGGTAATATATTAAAAACAAGAAACCAGAAAGCCATTTCCAGGACTCCAAACAAGACAACCATCTCCATGAACATGAAGCCTCACAGTCCTCCAATGATGATCATGGCTAAAGCCACACACCAGCTTGGCTCCAGATCATGAATCAGATGAGAGATTGGGAGTTCAGCTCCTGTAGGATAAGTGGGACCTGAAGGACTCATTCAAGACAGGGAAATAGGCCCAAGATCTCCACTTGCAGCCAGATGCTTAGGGTAGTGCTACAGACATTAGAAAGGAGGCTGATGAAAAATGCTGTCTAATGCTACCTGTGGCTATTACACCAACTGAAAGCCCAAGGACACAGACATACATTACAAAGGGAAAAAGCAGAGTGGCTGAGGGGCTGTGGATAACAGGATGTGGATCCAGCCAATATCTTTCCAGGGCATGAACCCAGAATCAAGTGTGAGACATGATTTGGGAATATGAGACAGAAGTAACTAAAAACTGTTAGGGAGTGGGGTACATAGAGGGAGAAAGTGAGAAAACAATAGCAATAACCACCAATCAAAATGAGTTTTCAATCCCGAACTGTAAAACATTTGAAAAAATCTAACACTATAAACCTGGCCAATAAGATCAATACTCACAATATGAATTTCCTTCAGAGTCAATGAATTTTATAGAGCATTGTGACAAAGACTTTAAAGTAACAACTTTGTAACATTTATCATGTTCAAAGAAATAATGATACTAAATGATCATGATATACTAAAGATGAAGATGATAATGATGGTGGTAGTGTTAATGAGTGTTGCTACTGATAACGACAGTTAACAGTAATTGAAAATGTACTATGTGCCAAGCATTGTTCTAATCATGTTATGTGAAGTAACTCGTATATTCCCTGACAACCCTGAAAATAATTAATAAGGAAAATATTTACATTATCCTGATTCTATTGATGAGTAAACTGAGGCATGGTCAAGTTAAATGACTTGCCTAAAGGAACACAGCTGTGATGTGAAGAGCTGGAATTCAAGCCCAGGCAGGCTGCCTCCAAGGCCTAGAAATTTAACTATACCATTCTGTCTTTCTGAAGGAAGGAATAAAAAGCATTGGAAATCCTTTTACAAAGAACAAGAAACTGTGAAACACAATGAGGCAGAATATCCAAATCTTCTCTTGGTTAGAGAAAAATACTAATAAAAGAAAACAAGCTGATCAGAAAATTGATAAAGATAAAAAAATAAAGTATTAGGAAAAAATGGAAGGTTCCAGTTAGAAATGGACTTGAGGTTCTTAAACTACCAAGAGAATACTACAATCAAGTTTATGATTGACTTAAAATTGACTTAAAAATTATAAAGCCTCAATAAATGCATAATCATTGAAGGAAATAAGTGAGTAATCAAAGGTTTGTTCCTCACTCCCCAAACAAAATACACCAAGTCCAAAAAAATACATGGCTACACATTACCAAATATTCGAGAAATAGGTAATCCCTAATTTATAGAAATTATACCAAAGAATAGAAAAAATGAAAACTACTTAACTAATTTTAAGAGATTAAAAATATTAATATACTAAAAGTAGTACATTTTAGACTAATTTTACTTATGAATCATAAATATTAGCAAAATAAATTCAGGAGCAGCATATAAAAAGATAATTTATCAATCAAGAATGCCAACCGAAAGCCGTATCACATTAAGAATTTCATAAAATGTATATATGTATGGATATTCATCTATACATCATAAATATTAAATAAAAAGGAAAACATAGCACATACATGTATAACTAAATAAAAAATAAAAAGCAAACTAGAGCAAATACCCTTAATGGTGAAATCTTAGAAATAACAGACATAGTCTATGGCCATGCCACCCTCGACAAGCCCAATCCCATCTGATCTCGGAAGCAGGGTCTGGCCTGGTTAGTACTTGGATGGGAAACCACCTTGGAATACCAGGTGCTGTAGGTGTTTAAAAAAAAAAAAAAAAGACATGTTTAAGTCCAGAACAAAAGCACTTATATGCCATATTGCACTATATAACTGAGTCAATTTAATAGGGGAGAAAAAAAAAAAAACCCACAAAAGAAGCTCTGAGAAGAAGACTCATGAATACAGACTTTAAAAATGAATAGGGCAAAGATGAGCTATTCAATAAATGATAACCTATTATATATATTTTTTATTATAGATAAATATGTAACAAAAGTACTAAAACATGCAGAGCTAAGAAATAGCAGTCATAATGTTTACATCCAGAGAGGAAGAGAAATAATAGTATTAGGAAGAGATAATAATAGAGATTTCTATTGACTTCTGTAAAAATTCTACTATATAATCAATAAAACTCAGACCTGTTTTTTTAAAGATCATTCAAATGGAAAATTATTTGGCAACACTTCACAACACACAAACATAAATTCTAGAAGAAATAAACATCATAATGTGAGAAGCAAAAAATTTAAACTTTTATTAGAAAATATAAAAGACTATTATTATGAACCTAGAGCAAGAAGAAAAAATACTGTTAAATAATTGAAGCCATAGCAAAATTAAAAGATAAGTCATAGAATAAGAGAAGAGACTTGCAATGCATATAACCAAAATAAAATTCAACTAAAAACGTGTGTGCATGTGTCCCAATAAATGTCAAATAAAACAATGTGATTTTAGAAAATGGGTAAGGACACGATCAGTCAATTCACAGATTCAAAGAAAAGTGACCCACACATCTGATTTTCTGAAAGTAAATGTCTGCAAATGCCAAATATTATATTAAAATACAAAACGAGAGAATAATGAAAATATATACCAAACAACTTCTTTGCACAACGATTTGACAATATTATCTACAACTAGGCTATGATCCAAGAATTTCACTCTTAGGAATCTATCTTGGAGAAATTATCTCACATATGCACAAGGAGCCATAAGCAAGGATGCTCAGCACAGAAATTGCTTTAAAAGAAAAAAACTGGAAGAAGCCTAAATGTTCATTAACATTGGAAAGATGAATTATGACATAATTACAGTTAAAATGAATGAAATAAAACTATATATTATATGGTCAATGGAGTCAAAATTAAAAATTAGATTGCTATGTGAGAAAAGTCATCTAACGCTTAAAAACCTACAATCAATAGTATATATATTTTGTTGTATATATATATTTTATTACTATATAGTAAAGTTATATACTAAATATACTAATAGTACAACATATTTTATTACAATGTATAATGTTGTCGATATGTTATATATAGTAATAAAAATATATAATACGTTCAGGAATAATAAACACCAAATTCGAGATAGTGGTTACCTCTGGGTCTCTCTCTTCTCAGAAAGAGTAATGGAATTGAGAAGCAATATTATTTGTTTAAAGAGGCATCAACTGACTTCTTGAAAATAATAGTAAATCAGTAAAACACAAAGATGTTTTTATTTTAAAGGCCAGCAAAAATCCTAACCCCTAGTACCTCAGAATATGATTGTATATATTTGGAGACAGGGCCCTTAAAGAGGTAATTAAGGTAAAATGAGGTCACTAGAATAAGCCCTAATCTGACTAGTATCCTTAAAAGAACAGGACACCCACAGATGGAGACGCATGTGACTGCAAAGGGAGAACATGGCCTCTACAAGCCAAGGAGACAGTTCTCAGAAAGTAAACCTGTCGACATCTTGATCATGGACTTCTAGCCTCCAGAATTATAAAATAAATTTCTGTCGTTTAAGCCACCCAGTCTGTGGTACTGTGTTATGGCAGCCCAAGTAAACTAATACCAATAGGCAAAGGGAGTCTCCTTATTAAGACAGCACCAGTTAGCTTTTCTGTCACTTTGTAACACTCATGAGTCCTAATACAGTATAAGACCTACTTTAGCAGATTTTGTTTTTAATGTCTTGAAAGGGCATTTATTTTAAAATACTTAATTTCAGGAAGTTAAAAAATGTTAATATACTGAAAGTAGATAAGGATCATTATAGACCCATTTTACTTATTAATCATAAATAAAATATTAGCAAATAAATTCAGTACCAGCATATGAAAAAGTAATTTATCAATTAAGAATACCAATCTAAAACTATCACATTAAGAAATTCATAATATATGTATGCATATTCATCTATACATCATAAATATCAAATAAAAAGGAAAATATAGCACATATGTTGTATCTAAATATAAAATAAAAAGCAAACTAGAGCAAATACCCTAATGGTGAAATCTTAGAAATAATGGACATGTTTAAGTCCAGAACAAAAGCACTTATGTGCCACATTGTACTACATAACTGAATCAATTTCATAAGAGAATGACCTATTATTAAAGGGATAGGGGAAACACACACACACAAAAGAACACCTGAGAAGTAGACTCATGTATACAGACATTAAAATGAGTAGTCTACTAAATTGATTAAGTCTTTGTGAATTAAAAATAAGGAGTAAAAACTACAAATTGCTGCTCTATAGTTATGGCCTAGGATTTCAAGTAAGGTATTGGTGGTGTCAGATGATTCTTAAGAACTCTTGAATTCTTTGACAGACTTCCCCATTAGTTAGTTACATATGGCTCATCATTGATAAAAATATCACAAGACAGATTCCTAGGAAGATTATCAAAATTAAACCTAAGATGAGTTTAGTCATTCTGAAACTTGTGTCATATAAAACCAGCACACAACACAATCGCTAACTCTACAATAAAAAAGAGGCCTCGACTTTTTCTATATCTTATAAATAATTAAAAGATAATTTTTTTTCCTGTGCCAAAGATAAGCTATAGAGAATGAACAGAACTAATCAGGCAACAGACTGACAGCAGACCAAAAATAGTTTGGATATGTGAAAAGTTCAAAATGAAATTCACCATTCTTTTTGCAAGCTAGGCAAATTGGATGCTTTACTTTAATGAGCCATGGAGAAGGACTGATTGATTACAGGGGATGTTGCTTTATGGTTTACTGTTCACAAATCACTGATCTCTTGATTGTATTGTCTATATATGGTAATCTGTTTTCTCCTTCTTGCTTCTTGGGGAAAGAGCAGAGGGGACAGGTTGGGGAGAATTTTACACCTTCAAAATTATCCCCACATATCAAAACTGACAGGCCCTTGAAGTTTAAAAGTACTTCTCACAATTCCAATTTAGTAAAAGCAAAAACGGATTTATACTAAAGAGATGGCACATATAAATTGACCTTGAAGCCCAGTGGCCTGCCAATTATAAATTACAGTTTTCTAGGCAATATCAATAGGAAATGTAAGCTATTTACCGGCCGTGAAACAAGAGTCTATACAATTTATTACAAATAAAGAAATTAAATTATTATAAATAGAGAAATTAAAACTAGAAAGAATTATTGTTTAAAATAATCTTTGTAAGAAACAAATAAGTCTTTTCTTGTTCTTCTCTGATATTAACTTGATATTATCATTAAACAAATTTTGAGATACATATTAAGCAACAAAATAAAGTACAATGAAAATGCACAGAAAAATGTTTTTAAAAGAAATAAGATCAGAGATTTGCTAATACTATAGTCATAAATTATTTGTTCAAACCAGTTTCTATAAAAAGGAACTACAAAGATAATCAACAATCAAATAAACAAATCCAACAGAGCTAAGCATTTTTCAGGTAAAATGAGCTACAAAATGTAGGCAAGTGAGGGATAGAGGGAGTCATAAGAATGTTGAACCAAATCCCAAAGTTTTTAATACTTTTCTTGGTCTCTTGCTTTTCACTGCCAATTACAGATATGAATCTGTGCCCATTAAAAGCACATATGTAGTATGATTTCTTATTTCTTCTAAAATATCTTTGACCTCAGAATCAATTGATTAGTTTCATTTCACAAGATCAGCCTATGCTTTCTAGTTTGAGTGTTTATTTTTTTAATTCGAAAGTACTATAGCATCTGGAGAAAATATTATAACACATGAAGACTAAATAAAATTGAAAGATGCTTTTCTGCATAATCATGATATTGAAGTTTGTGAAATTAAGTGAAATATATCAGTGGCAATTTAATTCCTACCTTTACCCTCCCCCAAAAATTTGTTCTTAAGCTCAAGATTCTAAACTTTTGTCTCTAAGATATTCAAGGTTAAAAAAAAAAGTGTAATAATTAGAAATCTTTTTAGAAAACAGAGGTAGTATACATTTGTATATTGTATGATATATATAATGGCAATTGTCATATTCAAGGTGTTTTTTTCCCTTGAAATATGTCTTAGAACCATAATTAACAATAACAGGGAAATTTACCATAACAAAAATTAAAGATTATAATTCTAAAAGATTTACATAATTATAAACCATTTTAAAACAACTACATTCTGAAATCATAAAGGAACCTTCTGTGGTATTTGTTTGCACAATTAAAGAAAGCTAGAATATTTATTAAAAGAAATATATATTATCAATTCTTGCCTCACTGAAACTATTGTTTCATTAATGAGCTGATAAGCATTTTTAAAAGGAATTAAAGCAAAGGAATATCATACTCAGAAATGTAAAAACGCTTACAACCTCTAATCCTGGCATACTTTTAATTTTCCTGGAGATATGTATGCCTTGCCTTTCCTTCATTTTTTTTAAGCATCAGAACTCCAGAAGAGATAAGCTCATAAACTCCCAGAAATTAATTAATAAATCCAAGAACATGCTATCTTCACAGCAAAAACAATAAATGAAGGATATTGAATCATTGGTCTTTTACAGGAAATAGTGCTTCTGGTTAGCAAATTTGAAAGTAATTCAGCAGAGAAAATAAAATAATTCTATAAATAGGATTATGCAAAAGAGGTCCATTTACCTTTCTTTTGTTAGATAAAAGCATTGTTTTTTAATGTTTCTTGAATATTCGTTCCTTTTTTGCCACTTTAAAATATGTACACATTTTTGGTATAGAGAAGTGGTAAAGAGCTATAAGATTTTAATCAGAATACCTGGGTTCCAACTCTGGCTTTGACACACATTGTTTTTATAATAATAATTATTCTTATAATTTTATTCACCGTCATCATCATTCTTATTACAGATATTTTTGAGATCACATCATTATAGAGATTTTTCACTTCTGCTCACCAGCAAGCGATCCGACAGTACTCAAAAGTCTGTGACACATCCTATGATTTCCGTAAAAGGGATTGCAAGGTTCTGAAAGTATTCAAAGTCAAATGCAAACATATTTGAAACAGGCTAAAGAAAATACGTAAGGGCTTAATTTTTCTTTCCTTATAAGAAAATTTCTTTATTGAGCTTTATAAAAACTCTATGGTTTTAAATAAAGAAAAAAAATCTCAAATATATGAGTATATATGTATATATGAATGTATGCCAGTATATGTGTGAATGAGATAAAATAAAGGCCTACATTTCATACTAATTTGCATTATTTTACCTCCACACATACACTGCCAATGAGCTACTTCTATTATAGAGGAAGAAGATGCTAAGGTAAAATAGTCACCATCCGCTTAACCACCAGAGAATTTATTTCACATTCTCCCCTATAAAGTGACGCAAACACCTTGCTACACTGCATGAAAGTAATATACAGACACGGTTTCCCATAAACCCATAAGGATACCAGGCGCGTAGCACATTACTTAGATCTTATTTAAAGTATAGAGCTGTTTAAGGCTCAAATGGAAATTCTTTAAAAAATCATGAATTACAGCCATTTTGCTTTTATCTCAGAATCACTCCCATTCCTTTTTACTCCATCCTGCTCCCTTATATGATCTTTTGTATTTCTTTCATTCTTTCTTTCTTTCATTCATTCATTCATTCTCATTTATGATCAATTTAAAACACACAAAAGTAGAGTATAACATCATGCTTTAATTAATACCTTGCTATTCAAAGCATGTTGATGAAACATTGAGTTCTTTCCTGATTTTTGCTATGCTAAACAGTGATTCTATGAATATTCTTGACATACCACTTGTCACACTTTTGTCAGAGGTCCTCTTAGGTAAATACTTGGAATAATATTATTAGAATACATGGTATGTGAGTGTTCAAACTTATAAAACATTACAATTTTTTTTCAAGAAAGATTATACCAATTTACACTACATTGACAATAAGATGCTGGTGAGCCATATCACTTCTAACACTTCATGTTGTTAAATTTAAATGTATGCTGAGTGAAAAATGAGATTTTATTGAATTAGTAACTCACAATGATCTTATTATTTCTTCATGGTTATTGGAACCATATGTCTTTCTTTTATTAAATGTTTATTTATGTCTTCTGCCCACTTTTGATAGAGTTGTCTTTTTTCTTATTATTTGTAGTGCATTTATTCTTGATATTAATACTTGGTAGGTTAAGTTTTAGAACTAACATTTATCTATAGTTTGTTTCTTTGCCTTTTCTTTTTTTAAAATATCTTTTGAAGAACAAAGTTTTCAACTTTAAGGTAGTCAAAACTATCAATGAATAAGTTCAAATTATTTTCCGTATGGACTAACCATTTTGCCTATCACATTTACTGACTAGTTCTCCATCTCACCCTAATGTGCCATGTAAACTCTGCCTTATTGCAAAGTTTTATACCTCTGTTGCTAGAATTGCTACTGATTTGTTCGATCCTGAACCAGTACCACACTAGTGTTGTAAAGCTTCACAGTACGTTCTGACATCTATTAGTATTAGACCCCATTCCTGTTTGCTTCAAAATTTCTCTAAGCTACATTTGTTCATTTACACATCCATAAACAGTTTAGAATCAAGTTATATAAAAAAAGACTTTGGTATTTTTATTAAAACTGATATCACTAAATCTATGGGCAAATTTGGAAAGAACTGAACATTTGTATGATTAAAGTTTTCATATTCATAAACATGAGATATTTCAACATTCGTTTATCTATTAAAGCATATCAGTAAAGTTTTATAATGTGTACACATTACACATCTTTTCATAGATATATTCTAAAGCACATAATCATTGCGTTGCTTTTATAAATGGAATCTTAAAAACTATGTTTTCCGATTGTTCATTGCTAGTAAATGGAAATATAATTGATTTTACAAACTAATTTTTATCCAGATATTTGTCAATTTCTTCTACCATTTCTAATAATTTGTCTGTAGATTATTTTTCCTTTAACAGTCAGATTATCTACAAATCTACAGATTATCTACAAATGGTCGTTCTAGTTCCTCTTTTACCATCCATTTTATATCTAAATTTATATAATAAATATCATAAATTTCTTTTTCTTATTTTATTGCACTGGCTAGCAACTCATAGTAGTATAAGGTTGAATAAAAGTGGTGACAATGAGCATTAATCCTTACACTTGTTTTTTTTTTAATAGTATCTTCCTATTTAAAATGATGTATTTAAGGAATTTTTGGTAAATATTTTATATCAGGTTTTAAAATTCTTTTAATTTACTAAATATTTTTATAATATGAATTTGTGTAGAAATTAATCAAATACTTTTTTCTTGCAGCTATTGATATAAAACTGTGGTTCTTCTCATTTAATCCTTTTAATATGGTAAATGGCATTTACAGATTTTCTAATATTAAATTATCTTTGTAGTTCTAGGGCAAAGACAACTTGACCATTATATATTATCTTTTTCATATAATATTAAATATTTGCATTTATATTTGTAAATAAAATTAGTCTAAAATGTTATTTTCTTACACTCCTTTTCTGACTTTAGTTTCCAAATGATAGTAGCCTCATATTTTGGAACTATGGGAGCCAAAAAAGAAAAGCTCCACATCTAAACTTTTACATATGAAGTAGTTCTATCATTAAATTACCTATAATTTACTTCAACATTTCTTCAAACTTGGAGTATATATGTGTTCATGAATGTGTATTTTTGTCTGATTCTTGTCTGTTGATAATCTGTGCTTATTTATAGACATACTGGCCTTAAAAAGAGCTAGAAAGTATTTCTCTTACTCACGTGATTTTAAGAGTGAAAGTAGTGTTATATAGATCAAAAAAGTGTTATATAAATCATGAGTTCTTTCAGAATTCATACAACTCAACAACAACAAAAGAATCCAATTAAAAATGGGCAGAGGACTTGAACAGATACTTCTCCCCAAAAGACATATAAACAGCCAACAAACGTATGAAAAGATGCTCAACTTCATTAGCACTTAGGGAAAAACAAATCAAAACCACAATGAGATACCACCTCATATCTGTAAGAACAGCTATTATCAACAAGACGAGTAATAAAAAGCGCTGAAAAGGGTGTGAAGAAAAAGGAATCCTCATACACTGATGGTGGGAAGGTGAGTGTGTACAGCCAGTATGGAGAACATCATGGAGGTTCCTCAAAAACTTAAGAATAGAATTACCATATGATCCAGCAAACCCTCTTCTGGGTATCTACCCCCAAAATTTGAAAACATTTATCCACACAGATGTATGCACCCTGTTGTTCACTGAAGCATTATTCATGGTGGCCAAGACATGGAAACAACTGAAGTGTCCTTCAATAGATAATTGGATAAAAATGATGTGGTACATACATACAATGGAATATTACTCAGCCTTAAGAAAAGATGAAGTACTGCCATTTGCGACATATGGATGGATCTTGAGATTATCATGCTACGAGAAATAAGTCAGACAGAAAAAGTTAAGAACTATATGATTTCACTTATATGTGGGATATAAAACTGAAAGCAACAAATGAACAGGATAAACAGGGTCTCATGGACACAGACAACAGTTTAGTGGTTACTAGAAAAAAAGGGGGGAGCGGGGAGGTAGATAAAAGTAAAGGAGGTCAGATATATGGTGACTTAGGGTCAGGAACACACAAGGCAATATACATATAATGTATTACTGAATTGTATACATGAAACCTATATAATTTTATTATTCAATGTCTCCTCAATAAATTTAACTTAAAAAAACTAAAATAAAAATTTAAGAACGTTACTTTCATTATACAAGAACTAGAACCCTCTGTATATCTAATAAAAAAAAGTACTCTTCCTCAACTAACAATCTATAGTTGATGAAATGAATAACTTGCCCAAGTGTGGTTGAGCCTAATGAAGTGAACAATTTAGATACATATCAAAAGAAAAACAGAGCAATATTATTTATCTTACAATATGTCATAATCACAAAAACTTCATTGCAATTGAGGTATTAGATTGGCAATAAAACAACAAATAATTTAGGAGCTTTAGCGAGAAAAATGTTTGGATGCTCAAAAATATGTTTAAGAGACATCTTTCATATGTTTTAGAATTATATAGTAGAGTACCTAATACAGAAAGCTAGGATGAACTAATCTATATTTTTCAGATTTCTTGGTTTAAGAAAAGGCTATTTGTCAATTGTCATCCACCCTCTATTTTCAACATGGACAGTTACTCTTTAAGAGATATATATGCTCAAGGGAAAATTACACAGCAGCTGAAGTCATGAAGAACTGCCCATCAGTTAAGCACGGATTCCTGCAAGTGACCTGAGAGCTCCAATTCAATTAAAATGAAATGGAACAGCATGTATACAGTAGATCCAGACTTTCTATCACTTTTTTTCTTGGATACAATCATTGGGGATAATCTATAATCCTGCTGTGAAAAGAAATAAACTCAAATGCTACTTTCATATAAAACATCATCTATCAAAACTATAAAGAACACTTTACATAGCATAATCCAAAATGTTCTAGCTCTATTCCTAAGTTTAGAAAAATATAATAAAAAGAGGACTCTAAGTATGTATGAGGTTAACCAGTTAGGAGCTTAAAAGAGTGAATTCTCTCCAGAAATGAGATTCTACTCATGCTTGAAAATAAACACTCAACCACTGAATGCCTGTTATTTTCTGATGATACAACCTATTCAAGAACATAAATACATAATATATTATTCCCAGGTGAAAGATATGACATATATAGTCATAGAATTAATAAAGATACTTTTATCCCTCTATGAAAAGCCTTAAATCGTTTATCTCCTTTCCCTCTTTCTAATAGTTGCTTTACCTTACTCTAGCTTGACTTTTATAGATTATAGTCTCTATCTCATTATCTATGTCTAGTTCCCCCTCAGCTCTTTTATAAAATATAGACTTGCCAATATTTCAATTTAACCACATCATTAAATATTTACCCTCTACCAAATGCACGCTTCTCTAAACTCGGTGCTGGCTAGAGCAAGTATTAAATATTATAATAATTGTGCTTAAAACGACAAAAAAAGTATTTCTAGATGATCAGTACCTCCTTCATGAGATTTTATAATTTCTTCCAATCCTTATGCTTACTGGTTTTACTTGTCTGGTCCAGAATCCATACTGACCTTAAGTAGCTGCTCTCTGCTATCTGTCCTCACTTTAAAAATAGCCTTCCCAGCAAATATAAGAAATGCATAAATTCAGTTATTCACTAGCTTATTCTATATCAATGTAATAAAAATAAGTGAAATCAACATTCTTTATTCTGACTTAATAAATAGCATCAGCTTTAGCAAGAAGCTCTTTGCAATAGTTCTCAAACCTGGATAACGTTTTTCTATAAAACGAGATTTCATGTTTCTTTCATGTTGTTTCCTCAATTGTTAGATCAGATGAACGCATCACCTAAGCAGCTCACCAGAGCCCCCATTCACCTTCCTATTAGTTGATGACAATGAATGGAAGGGTATTAAAACACTGGAAACATTCCCTAAAGGTGGTATAAAAATAATAACAGAATTATCATTCTATCTGTTTTTGTAGGAAAATAAGTGAGAGGAGTCCTTGCTTGTTTTATAAAGTTTTGGAATAACTAAATCAGATAACTTTACTAAATTTATTAGAATTCTCTAAAACATGTTACTTTGTTATAAATTCATCTATACAGTTTCTTACCATCAAGTCTAAATTATATCAAATCCTCTTGAAGGCAGATAATAGAAAGATGTGAGAAAAAACACCAAGAGTTAAAGATGAAGGAATCGTAAGGTAGAGTTTTTCTCAGCAATATAATTACGCCAAAACATTCATCAAGAAACTGTTAGAGTACCAAGGGCACACCAAGCGTTTGAACTACAATGATGGGTAAGAAATGCTTTATACACTCAGGCTGCTCAAAACCTAAGTGGATGGAGATCAAGCTACAACTTAGAGGCATTACTGATATAAAATAAGCAAGTGTATTTAGAGGGACCAAAAGTAGAAGAAGACAGAGTTGGCGTTAAAGAGGGCAAGAACAGTGAAAGAAATTCGTGGTTATTTAAGCATTATCCCCACATTCCAGTCAGCTATACAAAAGATGCACCTATATTTAAATAACAAAAGTGCTCAAAATTTTGTTAAATATATGTTTAGACTAAGAATACATATATTGAAAAGAAGTTAGGCTTTGAAAAGCTAAAAATACTAGGGTACTAATGGGGTTTTGGGGGGATTTATGTGTAAACATTTATGTACATGTACACATATAAATAAAAGTTATGCATAATATAACAGGCTTATTACATTAGAGGCTGAGGACGTTCTTTTATAAAATGGGTAATACATTAAAATATTTTAAAGTAAAAGCACTTAACTTATGCGTTCATGAATTAAAATTTATAAGTATTACCATCGAGTTAAAAAAATTATAGATTGACTATAGTGACTTCCTAAATTATCTTTTTAAAAAATCACATAATAAACTGAGGAAAAGAACAAGAAGATGGAAAAAATGCCAAAGTAACAGCAGATCTGCGATACTGAGTACAAGACATGGCAATCTTGGAAATACCAACCATTCATTCTGCTCTAACCCCTTCCACTTGCTATTGCACAAAGTGGTCTTTTTAGTAAGTTGTTTGAAATTTTTGAATTAGAAGCTTTAATGTTTTCAATTAGGTTCACTGTTTCATACTGCTTTATGTTTATGTTTGATAGAAAACACACTTTGGCAGACATATAGTTTCAATTAAGTTACTCAGGGAGAGAGTTTGATGCTAAGTAGCTTTAATCTTCTGAAAATTAAATTTCTCATACTGGTTGGCTCAGATATAGATAAAATCATTACAAACACTTTGTCCAAGATATTTAAAGGCAAGTGTAACAAAAACCCTACAGCATACACTTGAGTGATAGGAAAATATATTGCTTTTCATATGTATGCAATTCCAAAATAGTGTGTCAACAACAAACCCACCTATCAATATTATATTTAATACCTTATTAAATAACCATTAGTTTGTGGTTTTCCAGTATCCTTTTACTGAACTGATGTTTCTTTATCATGAGACCACTTTGGAACTCAATTTCAATATATAGTATCCTGAAATATTGCATTATTATTAAATAAAATATGCCAAATAAGATATATTATTGGATCACAAAATTTTCTATTTTTACTCATTAAAAATTTCACAGTTAGGAATGTAAATTTAGATTAAATATTTGCCATAGAATTTTAAAACACAAGTATACTCTAATTAATAGCTGTGAAAAAATGACAATATTGTAATATCTTTCCTATTTCTCCATCACAAATCTACTGAAACAATAGAGCATTAAATAAACCCACAAACTTTTATATGTTCAGTTACTGTGACCTATATATACATCTAGTATCATTTCATTTTGAAAGCATTATCAACCTGGAAATTTGCTGTTAAAATACACAGACCAACAAATATAGATATGAACGCTTCTTAAATCCTGGCTTTCTCGATACATTAAGAATGGCTTCATTTTATTTCTTCAAATGAGGCAAAATTTACTTTAAAATTTACTACAAGCTGACAGAGAAAAATGATTCTCTGTTTAGTGAGAACAGCGGTCAAAAGAGAATGTCATGGGTAATCCCAGATTACAGTTAAACCACAACCTTCTCCCCCTTATCTGAGGTCAGATGCTCAGGGGAGGATTAACCATGGTCACAATAACAGAGAGACCTAGGACCTGCTCACCTTACCCATAGGCCTTAGCAGCTAATCAACAGTTGACTGGGGCTGACTGCCTGGCAAGGAGAGAGAAGGAGAGCAAACTGTTCTCTCGCAATCTAGACCCCCTTAGATTTATAAAATTCCAACTTAAAAAAATGCTACCCAAAGAAAGAAAAAAAGGAAATTACTCTCTAAATCTTCATAAACAAAGGGCCAATGGACTAATTGAGTTGAACCAAATGAAATTGCAGTTTTGTAGGTCAAGACAGTTCAACCTAAATTCCAAGAAGATTAAAAATTAAGATAACTGCAACTAAACAAAGTTAATATTTCACATTTATTTCTAAGATATAATAATTTAAAAATAGTCCACACCCAGAAATATTTAATAAAATTTTGTAACTGTTGATCAGGGAAAGTCATAGGCAAATAAAATATGCAACACAAATAAAATAAAAAGAACCCGTCCTCTTGGACATAGAGTGGCTGCAAAAGTTCCCCAAAAGACAAACTGCTATAACTGATCACCCATGAGAAAGGGTTTTTGGACAGAAGGTGGAAATTGGATTAGGGATCGAACAGTTTGTTGAAACAGAGTAATTGTGGCTACTTGTCAGGAATCATCAGAACACAAGATACAGCCAGATGGAGGTATCAGCGTGGTATAAAAATGTAAACTAATAATACAATACCTATAAGAGTTGGTAGAATAAGCAAATGAATATTTGGTTAGGTAAGAAATTTTAAAAGAGTTAAGATCATGGTTTTGAATCATATCCAGAAATCAACTTCCATTAGTCATCGCAATATAGGCAAATTTCAAAGAAAATAAAAAAATCACTCTGCCTAAAAAGTAAAATTAATCTAACAAGTTCAATTATTTAAAGCAGTGGCTATCATGATGATACCAAAGAAAGAATGTGTACTCCGACTGTCAAAAGTATAAACAAGTACAATTTCCATGAAAACTTTCATTAAGATAACAGATTTGGGAGAATGCCCACCATAACTTGGTGACATCAAATTCTGGAGACTGGAAAAAACTTCACAGATAAAATTAAAAGCACAAGCATGGAATGTCCTTCTCCTTATGTCTAGTTAAGTCATTAAGTAGTATTATTTAGACTATAGCAAGCAGACTGTGCCCTCAGGCAACAACAAATTTTATTCGATAAATATTTAACTTTACCATGAGGAACACAGGTTTCTAACCATAAAAAGATAGAGTTAGACTAAATAATCTTTAAGGATCCTTCCAGATTTAAAATGACATTCTGGGTGGGCCTCCACAGTCTTGCCCAGATCAACTCACCCTAATTTTCCATCAGATAAGGAAAGTTTGTTCGTGTGGTGCTATAAAACTAACCCTGAACCCTTTCTACAGGGAGTCTTACCATCTTTCTCCAATTAGGAAACATAAAATCCCACTGGTCTAAGTCAGCACTTCTCATACTTCAATGTGCATTTGAATCACTTAGAGATCTTGTTAAAATGCAGATTCTAATTCAGGAGATCTAGGATGGGGCATAAGATCCTACATTTCAAACAAGCTCCCAGGTAATGCAAACATGGCTGGTCCATGAACCATACTTTGAAATGCAAAGGTCTAAGATACTCTGGAGCCTTAAAAAAGCAGCAGCAGCCTACACTGTTTCCTAAACTCTGCAGAGCAATAGTTCAATGAAATATTCATATTTTAGATAAAATCTAGGGTCTATTTACCAGTTTTAACTTGTTTTCAAGTCCCCTCTAACAAAAATACAATTTCTTTTCCACTGCTAATATTTCACTTTAAGATCATAATTGAATGGTGTCAGAAAGAAAACCACATCTCCGTGTCATTTGTACAGTTGTCCTTAGACAATGCAAGAGTTTAACAGCTATCTATGATCTATTTCAGAAGCAACAGTATTGACATCAGGAGTTTTTTCACAAAAAAATTCACTTTATCCTTTAATGAGACACATAATATTCTTTCAAAGCTCAATTGAAATCCACTTTTTTCTATATATGAAATTGATTTTTGGTCATTAAAAATAAACTATTATATTATTTGTTTGGAAAAAATTAATTCATCAAATATTTTAAAGGTGCTTTACAAACGAAGAATTAGAGGACATGATACTTTTTAAAAAAGAGAGAAAGAGAACAAGAAAATATCCAATACTAAGTTGTGAAATCTAAAATTAAAAACATTATAACAAGGCAGCTCCATACTTAGTAATATGTTTAATTATGTCTATAAATCGGCTGTTTGCAATTTAGAACACTTAATTTCCCACTTAAAAATGGCACTGTCCATAGGTTACAAAGCATACTCAAACCAATAATTTTGTTGAAATATTTTGTTTGTATTGTTAATACACATCTGAAAAATAAATTTTTAAAAAATACAATTGAATATCAAATCACTTGCAATTTATCTTAGATGCTAGTGCTTCAAATGGGACATTTAATTTCAGAATGAAAAGGGATATAATGGGCATATATCTGTTTCCTTCCACGAGTGTGTTAAACTCTTCCTGATACATGACTTCAGTTCAAAACTTTTATTCTTTATGACAGGAGATTTCATCATTTGCATGACTTCTGTACCTTAACCATATCTAAGAATTATCTGTTGTTTAAACTGTGAAGCTAATCATATTATTAACAGTTTACGAATGGGTAGGTTAAAAAAAGGAAAGAGAGTAGAGATGTTTCTGAGAGCGAAACTTGGAATAGAAAAAGAAAATTTATTGCACGGGTTGCACTGTGCCTGTAAGAAAGAGGTTGCCCACACTGAAAAAATGTAAAATGAAAGACAGAAGAAGTGCAAAGTGTATAAAAAACACACAACCTCATAAAGGAGAAGATATGGTTGAAGAAACATTAGGTCAGAAATGTCTACATTGGTCCAGAGAGAGGTTGGGAAAAGGCCAGGCAATATTTCAGAGAGTAGGTGACACATATGTTGAGCTTTGAGAAATAATTAGTTCACCAGCAGCTGAAGATGGAATTTGAAACACAGAAAAAGCATTTCCAAAGGGTCAAAATATGAAATGGCAGGACGTGTTCAAATAGCCAAGTAGCTGGTGCTGCTGCAGGGCAAAGAGCCTGGGACAGTAAGAGTATTAATAGATCTTCAAAGGATCCATAAAAAAAATTTAAGGTCCATATAATATACCCCTTGTGGAACAAAATACTATGGAAAGATTCTGGGCAAGTGTAAATATCTGCAGATATTTTTATGGATTAAACACTCTGGTATTATAGAGAATAGATTAGAGTGGAAAAGATTTAGAGACAGGAAACGTGCCATGCATAGAATGTGGGAAGTGTGAAACACAGTTTAGTAGTAACTGAAAAAAATGAAAAGCGGTGGTGAAGGAAGTGAGGGGTGTGGATTTTCGAGCTATGAAGGTGGTAAATGAGAATTACTTTGTGATAGCTTGGATATGGGATGGATGGGGGTGGGGGTTGTCGGGAGAAGACTGGAAAGACCTAGACATTTCCAGATTGGTTGAGTGGGTAAATGGGGAATAAAGGAAGACAAGTAGTATGTGAAAAAACATGGTTCTTTAATACTAGGGTTAATACTCAGACACAATGTGTTTGAGCTACCTGTAGGACATCCAAGCAAACATATTTGAGAGACAGTTAAATGCCCAAATAAAAATCTGAAAGAAGAGATTGTGGCTAGAGGTCAGGATCATTTGAATATTCAAATCATGAGACTGGATTAAATCTCCCAAAGAGCATGCAAGGTATGAAGAGAGGAGGGTCTAGAATCAATATTTAGGAAACACCGAAATCTAACAAATGGATAGAGTAAAACAAGCTGATAGAGAAGCTTGAAAAATATTTACAAATACATTTAGTAAGTACGTCTGTACTTACTGAGGAGTGTTGTCGAGGAAGTTCACTGAGAAGAGAGCAGCCGTCAATGTCCAATACTACAGAAGAAATGAAATAACCAGCCCGGGAAAAAGTGGCCTTTGGATTCTACAATTAGACGTCACCACCGATCTTAGCGAGAGTGGTTTCGTAAAAGCAATACGACAAGAAATCAGGTTTCAGTAGGTTGAAGAAAGAATGATGGAGTTGAAAAAACAATGAGTAGGATGGTTCTTCAAAGACCTTTGAATAAGAACAAAATTAAGTCGTACCCAGATGGGGTTTAAAATTCAGAGAGCATTGCTTGCTTGTTTGTTTGTATAGAACAGACTCGAGAACACTGATATAGTAAAAGAAAAGAGGCATTACAGGATGTAGTATGAAGATACAGAAGAGAGTGAGGATAATGGAAGGAGGCGATGACGACTCAGGGCAAAGATGGAGGGTTGGTTTTAGGGTAACCTGAACATTATCTGGCTTAAACCTAAGACATGACTCCTTGATATTATTAGCAGTTTCTCTGAATGTAAGTCATATCAAATTACCAAATGCCAGTAACTAACACTTGAGAAATGAAAGTTTTCTAAATATTGAAACTCTGAATCGATGTGACCTTTCAGAGATACAAAGTTTCTCTTATTTTAGCTTTACTATAGAATATATCTTATCAAGAAACTAGAAGTATAATGGTTGTTTTTCTTAGACAATAAAAGAATTTAGAATTACTAAGGAGCAATGGATTTTCTATTTTCATGCCATAATTATATCTCCCAAAATGTATCTAACAGTCATTCAACTGAATGTCTTCAAATACATCTTTTGAAATATCTGAGATTAGGGATTTTTAATGAAATATTTTCTAAGTTGTCTATTTTTTCCTCTCAACTTATTACTATTAAAATAACATTTGAAAATCTTTATGTTATTCTTAAAATAAAAAGACACAGACATTTCCTTTTTTTGTCTGTGCTTGCATTTTGTTTTTAATAACTCGGGCTAATTTGGAAAATGCTGAATAGAAAATAGGCTAACATTTTTAAATAGAAATAGTAAGTTACCCTGTAACATCTGTTCTATTTGCTTACCTCAAAATGTGAAGATATGTTAAATCAGATTTTGAATGTGCTCTGTTTTATTTTATTAAATAAAAGTTTGTTTAGGGAAGATTACAAGAAGATTCACTGAAGACAGAACTGTTAGGGCGAAAGCTGAAAATCAGACATACTTCAACATTTTGAGAGTTAACATTATGGCGTGACACATGACAAAAGCTGTATCACAGGAATTGTGTACTGGCATTTACCAAAACAATGACCATGATATTTCAGAGACTCTATATATTGTAGTTACAGATTTTCTAATTATTAGCTTTTTCCCTTTGTCTTTCTTGGTATGTAGGCTTTGTCCTAGTCATTCTAAAGCATCTATCCAACTGCGTGGAGGTTATAATTAGTAAATAAGGTTTTTGTTTTGAATTAGTAATTTAAGATTTTGTGACATAAGGAATTCAAAGGGAAGGAACAATGTAATATTCAGCTTCTTTCATGCAAAAGAGAATTTATGGAGCCGGAATACCGACTTGAGAGAAAACACTGTCTCCCATTTTAGCAAATCAGCGGACATCCTTGTTTAGCTGACCACATAGCTTTAATGTAAAGGATATCCCAACAGGAATGGGATATGACACATGAGAAAGTCTGCTCCATTCGTGTCTCAAACAAGAGCAGAGAGGAGAGAGGAAGCGGAACAAGACAGTCTCACATGTGAATTGATTTTCCCTTCCCTGTTCTCTGTCTAGAGAAGAAGAAGCTCATTAGATTAGCAGGGGTAAAACTGAGGGCAGAGCAGGGCAGGGCTCTAGCTCTTGATCACTGTTCAGGACTCTGAAAAGTGACTGCTTCTCAGGCTGCCCCAGACAGCAAAGTCACATCACCTTGGCAGGAGAACGTGTCAGATAGAAGGACTCGGGGTTTAATCTGCTGATTAGCCTTTGGTTCCTGTGTGGTCCAAAAGGGAAACAGAAGCAGCTGAGGGTCTGGCTGGGGCACCTACCTGAGAGGCGGCCATAATGCAGGGAGGCTGCCAAGCAGATGGTTCTGTGGGATCAAACTGGTCTCAGAGGAACTGAGGGCAACAGTGGGAGTGAAGGTGAGATTAAGTCGACTGGTGCTACAGGGAACTCTGCCCAAGATGAAATGCAGCAGATGACAATTATGCCAGCTACAGAGTCCAGCCATTAAATAAACATCAGCAGGGAGGCAACAACCAAACGGATGAAGAACTTCACTCAGTGACAGGATCCAGGGGAGCTACATCTTCTCTTATGCCTCAAAGATGCATAAACTGACCCCACCCAAGATGTCAAGGTTATCTGAGACACTAAGCTTTCTTGGCCCAAGACAGACTAAAAAGGACTGTTTTAAATTTTAAACTAGATCTGACACTGAGTTCACGCTTGCCCACTAATTTTCCTTCCTGCTCCACCCTCTGTCTTCCCACCTCGTACATAAATAGTCCGTTGTTTTAGCAACTCAGGCTAAAAACACTGTTATCATCTTTGACTCCTCTTTTTTCTCAAAGTCCACAGTTACGCTCCCCTGTGCTCAGTCTGCTCCAGCCACACTGGCTTCTTTGGGGTTCCTCAGATATGCTGGACACCGCTGCATCGGGGGCCTCTGCACGGTGCCTCTCTGTGCCTGGGGCGTTCTTCTCCAATGGCACTTTTTCAATGCAGCCTACTTTGATAATCTTATTTAAAATTACACTTTGCCTTTACTGGCATTCCTCAACACCCTAAGTAAGCCTCCTTCTCTGCTTTTCCCTCATGGCAATTATTTTCCAAAATACTCTATAATTTACTTATTTGTTTTTGTTTCTTGTCTGTCTCTTGCCAACAGAATGTAAGCAACACAGCTGTGGAGATTTTTGTGTATTTTATTCACTTCAGCTATATCTTTAGTTCCAAGAATAGAGGCAGCATAATAGGAGGCTCTTGACAAATATTTGTTCAATGGATGGGATAATTAACCAAAGTTTCAATATTCAAGACTAAAATCAGATTAGCTACACACTTAATATGAATTAAGGAAATCATATTTTTCTTATACATCCATTTACCCTTGACATTACAAGTGCTCAAAGATGATTTATTGTTCCTTGTATTATACTTCTGACCATATTTTTATGATCACCCTTGCCCATTCGCCAACACAGCCCCTGGACTAAGCACTGTCTAATGAGACTAAAACCGAAATCATGAGTTGTGTAAAAATAGCAGTTTACATTTATTGAATGTTTCCTAGCTAATGTTTCAACCAAGTTATATATAT
>NW_006494609.1:7537472-7548303 GCF_000325575.1 Pteropus alecto
ATATATATATATATATATATACACATACATGTGTGTGTGTGTGTATATATATATATGTGTGTGTGTGTGTGTGTGTATACACATAAATAAATATATGTAAATGTGTGTATGTGTGTATATATATCAGTGTGTTTAATATAAGTACCAGGTAAATAATATATTAACCTCATTCAACTAAGAGACGAAGAGGTTGAGAACTTACCCAAGGTTACAATATGATAGCAGAATTTGATCCTAGGCAGTGAAGCTTCAGAGCTATGCTCTTAACTTCACCCTATAGTTCATGCATTTCCAAAGGCTTGCTTAGATACTCTGCAGCAACTGCCTGCTTATTTTGTGTACTAAACTATATTAAGAGCTAATTTTAAAAAATCAAGCAAAGCTTTTTTTCTAAAAGAGGTACAGTAACAAATAAATAAAGCGAAACACTAACCAAAATATCCATACACGGCAGGGTTTTTTAATCGCATAAATGTCACCACCTAAAAATGTATATTCTAAAAAGATTATTTGTCTGATTTTACTACTCTTATGTAACTTGAAGTGAAGTAAAGGAAGACTTCTTAAAATACAGAGTGAAAATATACAGACTGACAGATGTTACAGGGAAAGGTGGCCAGAATAAAAGGCAGGCAGAATCAATCACTGCTGTGTTAGAACACAAGGACCTTGGGAAAATCACTTAATATTCTGCATCTATTCCTTCATTTGTAATAGAGACAGTTGTTAACAAATAAGGTATAAAGGGATGGTTTTCAAAACTATGACGGTCTCTAAGTCCAATTAAGTTGTGTACATAAGTTCTCTCACATCTACCATAAGACTTCAATTCAGTCTCTTTAGCATCCCAACCTGTTAACATGTTCACTGAAGACTTTCAATGGACTTTGTGTTTGTTGTGGCACATTTAAAAACGCTTTTGCTCAACAACATCAGTTTTTAAGAACTTATTTGGGTCTTATTCTAATTTAAAATTTTTAAATTCCAAAGCTAGAAAATAAGAAATTAGAAAAAAAAAAATTGTACTATTTTAACTAGGTATGATACCTGATTTTCTCATATCAGTTATTTCCAATTCAAATATTAAAAACAATGTAATCCATTTTTCAGCTTTTTAGCATGCGATAATTATAGACTCACATGCAGTTGTAAGAAATTATAAAGAAAGATGGCTTACATCCTTCTCCCAATCGCCTCTGATGATACCATTCTGTATAACTGCCATTCGATATATCATATCCAGAAAGCTGACGTGTTGACATGGATACGATCCACAGACTCTGTCTGGATTTCATCAGTTTTTACCTGCACTCGCGCGCATGCACGCGTGTGTGTGTGGGGATGTATTCAGTTCCACGTGATTTTATCATCTCATCACGTGTGCAGATTCACGTGAACGCCAATGCAGTCGAGACACAGAACAGTTCCTGCACAAGGACCCCTCATGCTATCCTTTCATAGACTCGGCTGTCACCCTCTCTCCCTATTTTCTTTTGAAATAAAAGGAAACCAAAGACAATCGTCTGGGCATTAGCATCTTAATTTAGATTCAACCCACAAAATGA
The DNA here is from genome assembly GCF_000325575.1 of Pteropus alecto. Lineage (NCBI taxonomy): Eukaryota > Metazoa > Chordata > Mammalia > Chiroptera > Pteropodidae > Pteropus > Pteropus alecto. The sequence continues at coordinate 7,539,038 of NW_006494609.1, forward strand.
TTATTAATAAAACTTTTAACTACTAAATTTAAGAAACTATTTAGATTACCAAAGCAGATGCTCATGTAATGGAAAAAAACAGAAAAAATAACACCTTTATTTGTTCCTTACCACACGATTAAATTTAGAATGACAGTATCTCTGGGAAATAATTTCAATATGTAGTCCTAGATCAGTATTCACTTGGAGAACGAAGAAAATCATAGAGCAAACATTCCAGCCAAAATGTTAACATTTTAGCCACAAGAATGTTCAAACTAAATTGTCTAAGTGGGAAAAAAATAAAAAAGAGGTAACATATTCTAAATAAAATTTAGAATTTAGTTATTTAAAAATGATTGCGGGTGCAAAACAAATGAGATGTCACCAGATAGATGTACATGTTCCCATATTTTATATATAGATGCATTATGTGTGATAATTACACATACGTATTAGAATTCTGAGGCTCTAGTGCAAGTACACATATTTTCCCATCACATCTGTGCTTCAATAAAGGCAAACAACTTATTCTTATGGAGGTGTTCAAGATTATTCCTCACAAGCTAATAAACTACAGGTATTTTAGGCCTACTATTTTATGCTTGAAAATGGAAAAGGTATTTTAACTATAATTTTCTATAAAATTAAGACAGCAATGATGTTGAATTACGCCAAAATTTCCCCTAGATTGATTCTGTCTTTCCTTCTCTCCATATTCCCTTCTCTTTCCTTCTTCCCTTCCTTGCCTCATTTTTTCCTTCCTTTTTAAACTTTTTTATTATGGAAATTTTCAAACCTATTCAAAAGCAGAGAGAATAGATCAGTATAATGAACTGATATACACATTACCAGTTACAACTTTTATCAATACATGGCCAATCTTTTTTCATGTATACCTAAAGCCAATTTTATCTACCCACTCCATATCTGACTATATCATGTTATCTGTAAATATTTAGTTTGAACGCTGTTTTGGCTAAAATAAAATAATTCTTATTTAAGCATAATTGCAATACCTTTATGACAGCTAAAAAATAATAATGCTTTAACAGCATATCATCAAATGCTATCCTACAATGTTTTTATTTCTATGACTTTTTTTTAATGTTTGTTGGAAATGGGATCTTGCAATGCAATTTCATGCACTGCATTAACTAATAATCTTCTTAAACCTCTTAACCTACAGATTCTCTCTCCAGCTCTTTTTATTCTCCTTGTAATTTTTTTTTTATTGAAGAAAACAGATCCTTTATTCTACAAAGTTTCCCGCAGTCTGAATTCTGCTTATTAATGATTCCTACTTATTTACTATAAATTGGTAATGAGATCCAGAGCTTTGATCAGATTCAGGTTCAATTCCGTGTGTATGTATATGAGACAGAGGGAGCAAGACTACCTCATAAAGAATAAAGAGTAGGATGGTTTTAAAAATATCTGAAAATCTTCAACACTTTCCCCCATTGAGAGGTGTGAGGTGGGTAGAATGGCTATGGAGGAGGGGCAAGTCCCATTCCTTCGATATGAGTAGGCTTGTAACTAGATTGTAACAACAGAACATAAGGACTTCTGAGGCTAGGTTAGAAAAGGCAATGCAGCTTCTACACTAATCCCTGGGACACTTGTGCTTGGAGCTCTGAGGCTGCCATGCTGTGAAAACATGGAGCCATGAGGTGCCATGTGGCGATTCTCTTGGAGATGACCCTAGTCTTCAAATCATGCCAGCCCAGAGAGCCAACACTGAAGAGACAGCCCTCTTACTGCTGCATATTACTACATATTCTTCCTTCAACCAGTCCCCTACTGAGGAACAATGAGCTATTTCTAGTCTTTTGCTATTAAAAACAATGCTATAAGAAGTAGCCTTATGCACTGGCTTTTTGTATTGTTGCCACAGTATCTTTGACATCGATTCCTAGAAGTAGGATAGAGGAGTCAAAAGTAATGCTTATAAAAATTAACTCTATTCAAAGTCTACTTCAAAGGAGTTGAACCATTTTACACTCCCAGAAGCAATGTATGAAAGGGACTGTTTCCTCACAGTTCTCACTCAGCCTTACAAACACTGTCATACATTTTGACTTTTTAATAAGTTGTTTATACATTAGGGATATTACCTCTTGTCTATGTTAAGACTTGTAAATATTGTTCCCAGTCTGTAATTTGTCTTTTTATTTTGCTTATGGTAGGGATTTCTCAGCCATTTAAAAAATTTCCTCTGCAATCAAATCTATCAATCTTTTATCCCTATTGTTTCTGAATTTTAGCTAGTAATTGGGTAACTTCTGCCTACTGCCAGACTACAGAAGCATTTGCCCATGCTTTTTCTAATATTTCTATAATTTAAATTTTACACTGAAGTCTCTGATCCATTTAAAGTATATCCAGTGAGGTATCAAGGCTAGATCTAATTTTACCTTTTTCCATATAGATATCCACTTATTAAGAAGTCTATCCATCTCCACTGATTTAAAATTCCAACTTTAATGTAGACTAAATTCCTTTAAGCATTTGGGTCTATTTCTAGATCTTCTATTTTGGCCCACTGGTCTCTCTAGTCATTTTTTTTTTTTTAATAGAGGTTTAGAACTACTCTTTTCCCTTTTTCTGGATTTTCTGGATTTTCCTGGACATTCTTACTTTTTTATTCTTCCTAATGAATTTTATAATCAGCTTTCCAAGTTCAAGTTTTTAAAAAATGAGATTGTATGTGTATGAGATTGCATTACGTTTATAAATTAATTTAGGAATAAATGATATCTTTATAATATTTGAGCCTTCCAAGCCAAGAAAATGATATGTCTTTCATTCCTTCTAGTATACGTCTGTCCTTCTGATGTGTTTTAGCTTCTTCATATGGGTTTTGACACTTCTTGCTAAGGCTAGTTACACTTACACATTTTATTTTCTTTTTTTGGTAAGTTAATAGGGTCTTCAATTTTATCAACTAGATTTTTTCTGAGTGGCTCAGTTTATTATCAACAATTTTGATGCTTTGCAAATGAAATGGCTAATGAAGCATTTGCTGAGCTTGAAACTTATAATGGGATCAATATGATTTCAAATTTGCCTCTATAATTAATTTACAAATATCACAAGCATACTGTCATCTTTCTGTCATATTATAGAACAATATGGCATATCTAAAAACTAGGAGAGTGACTAAGAACAAGAGAATGGCTAAAAAGGGAATTCTCTTGTAAAACAAAGGGAAAAAAAAAAAAAAAGAAAGCCAGCATAGCGATTAGTTCTGCAGTAATTACTTTTGAACCCTGGAACTTTGTCGGGGCAGAAACAGATATTTTATACCTATACCTACTTGCAAAACACAGCTATTTATTAAAGATGGAAATGGACAGTCTCAGAATGACAAAATCATGACAAAAATTGGTGCAAACATAATCTTTTTTTAAGCATAGTCTGAACAGTTTTTGTGTTCTCATTTGCCTTACTTGATAATTTGTTACTAGGCAAGAGACTTTATTGACTTTGTTTTTTTATGGGTGACCCCACAATTATATGAAATTAGTATGTCATATTGAGTATAGGTTAGAAAAGTTAATAAATTCTAATTAAACACTCAGAAAAGAAACAAGATATATCTATTCCCAACGACTTCAGAGTCGATTGGATTCAAACATATCTTTGCACTACCTATCAAATTAATAACTTTTGAAATATTGCAAAAAAGTAACAATAACTTTTCCACATTATAAAACTTAATTTCTTGGACATTTCCACAAGTTATTTTGGGATATTATAGATACTAAAGGATAGTTATTTTTATTTATATACTTTCATTAAGTACTGTACAACTGAATATAAAATAAAGCACATCACTCAGTTCTAAAAACAATCATCCAATTCATCCCTTGGTTGATCTACATATTGGTCTGACCAAACAGCCCATAAATTGTCAGGAATTTTGCAGCATGTACATTCTATTGACTTTAATTGGATATTTACTTGAACAGAATAAGAAAAAAAAATCAAGTGATTTAGAAAAACCAGAAGTGACAATGTGCAAACTCTAACAAAGCATTTTACGCAGAACAATTTCAAGGCCATAATATGATTTTGGAAATAAACCATCTGATATCCAAATTGTCCAATAGAGTGATACAAAAAATTATAGGTTAAAATCATTAACTTGCACACTCTAGAGCATTAACGTAAATCTTGATAATTTACCAAATAAAACATCCATCCTCTTCAGAAAATGAAGTATGGCAGCTAAAAATAAAACAGCTCTTTTGGCCTACAGGAGAAACTATCTTATTTTGTTTGTTTGTTTTTCTGCTCTCAAGAAATGGTTTCCATTTTTTCTCTAGATTGAGTTAAATGTCAGGCTGAAGCAATATAAAACCAAAGAATCCACTTAGGACACTTTCCTCTAACTACTCTAAATCAGTCCTTTATTACTTGGTCTTTTTCTTTCTAATGAAGTAAAAAGAACATTCCCTTTAAAGTGTGGTCTGAAGATTGATGTATGACACTACATGATAAATATACCTTTTGCTAGATAATGCTCTGACCTATCTGGAAAGAAAACAAAAGAGAAAGAGAAAGAGAGAGTATTTACCACACTCATGATACTTAATAAAGTGCTAAGAAATAGGATCAAATAACAAAAACAATCAAGTTCTTTTCAAACAAACATAAGCAAGAAGCCAGCATAAGAGAAAACAAGAAATTGCAGTAGCAGTTTATGTTTTCTAAAATGGGGTAAAAAAATGGGGCATAATGGTATTTACTTATTTAACTATTTGCATGCCAATTCACTTCGGATTATCTTGTCCTACTCAAACATAAGTACATAAAATTAGTTTGTTCCTTCTGGTCTAATTCCAGTAACTATACATGGACATCCTAGAGAATTAGTGTGTAATAGCATAATTCAATAATCCTCTTTAGAAATAAACTTTTTAATTTGAAACTTTTTTCAAAAATTGACATAAGAGGGTAGAAAAGTTTGAAAATAGAAACGCTAGAGGTAAGACCCGCCCCCTACCCAATAAAGGATTTGAGACAGACACTGGCAAGAAAAACTAGTGCATGCATTCTCTTAAGAGCTCAACTGACACATCTCAATGCTGTACTGGAGAGTCGTGATCATTTTAACTTCTGCACTCCCAAATGACCCTATCAGGTCTAGGCGGGCTGTCTTTAACATTTTTAGGGTTATAAAAGGAGGCCCTACAGACTATGGCCTTCCCTTCCCACCCAGGACTCTATCTAGCACCATGAGGGGCCCCAGGCGTTGGAGTGTGGATAGCACTACACACATCTGACCCCCACTGCTCCCTCAGACATCTGCACTCCAGCCACCCCTTGGCTCTAGAGGTATTCACACTGTCCTTGGGAAGACAGGTCTAGGAAAGGGGCGTGAACTTTTCCTCCAAGCAGGTGCTTGCAGTATGATCAGGGAATTCTGGGGCCTTGAGAACCCACAGCATGGTCTAGAAAAGAGATACTATGGCTGTAAGTGGGTAGCCATGTTTCCAGGGCCCCACATATTCCTCATCCTATATAAGGGCACTCAAAAGCATGAGGACCAAGGCAGGCACGGGATGTCCCCTCAAAGGGCAGCCCGAGATCACAGCAATCATCAGGACTTCCATACACATTCAACTAGAAGCTTTCTTAAAGTTCTGCCAATCAGTCTATCAGTCAGGAACACATCAGCGATCTCGCCATTAATATTCTGCAACAACAGATAACAAAGTCAGCAGCCGGGGTGTACTCTCCTTGAGCCTTGCCTTCTCCATTAGAGCCAGCTCAGGCTGGACCAGCATTCTAGTTCCAAATGCCACATGCCTATAAACTCAAATCTGTACAACACAAGGGTGAGCTAACTCCACCTTTTGCCAGATAACACCCTGACCTATCTGAAAAAAATACAAAAGTTAAATTTAGTCATATTACAGGGAAATCAAGGAAGACACAGGCATACTACCAAGTCGAACAACACTGTAGTTCCTTGTTACTACTACTAATAGAATAGCTATCAAGAAAAGAGTTTTATGTGGAAGGCATTATAGGTAAAAAGCAGTTTTCCACTGCTCCTAGCATTATCCTATTAAATAAGTAAAAGGAAGCATCACACTCGCTCACCAGAAAACATATGATAGTTGATATAAAACGCTTCATAATCTGATAGCAAACTAGATTTCCAGGTTCATCTTATTTCATTTTTCCTCTCCCACTTCTCATCTACTGAAATTTACTCCTGCTTCTCATCTAAGAAAAATAGTTTCTATTATTGCCTTGCTGAATCTGTCCCTATCTCCTGGACAAGGATGGCCTTCTGAGAATTCTATGACTTTCTGTGGGCTACTTCTTTACCTGGCAAATTCCTACTACTCTCCTACTTACTTTCAGAGTTCACTTGAAATAGCCCTCAGTTCCCTGGCCCATCCAGGTAGAGATGGTGCTTTCATTATTTGTGCATATAGCACTTTATTAATACCTCTAATAATATATACAAAGGTGCATTGAAGTGACTATCTAGACTACTGGGCTATAACCTCCTCTACAGGAGAGATATAGTTTTACTATTCGTTGAATGTCCCCAGGCTAGCACATAGTAGGTTTATTTTTGCATGTGTATTTAAAGCATAAAATGTTTTTAAATATAATAATTACTGTTTAGCATCACTTACGAGTACTGAATAAATTGACAATAATGATAGTGATTTTGTATCTAATTTTATGTAGATTGTATTCATCATCCTACAACTTGCCTATTTGCACAAAGAATCAAGAGTCAGCTGCATGGAAAATCTTGGTTATTAGAAACTATGTAAAAGCAACTGGAGCCTAGCTATTCAATGCTGCAGTTTCCTATTTTATTTTTCAGCACCTAGTGTTTATCTCTCTTGCTCTGCTGAGTAGTAAAAAGATGGAGAATTAGATTCCACAAATATTATTTATGCATACGATTTTAATATTCTGAAAAAATAAAGCTGCTTATAAGAATATACTGAATATTGTATTCTTTTTCAATATAGCAAAGGCCCGTAAAATATAAAAATGTAAATCTCAGACACCTAAATGTACAACATACTTCTCCCTAAACGGTCCCGAGTTTTCTTTAGGATGTGGGCATAAAATTGGAATTTTATAAAATTCACATGAGTGCACTTGAGTAGCATCATCCATTCAAAAAGACAAAGACACAGACACACAGACACACACACACACACTCACTCCTTCACTCACTCTCTCTCTCTCTCTCTCAGCTATTTCTCTCATTAGGAAGTTAAACACCACCATTCTGAGCTGGGAAAGGCAAGAGGGAAGAAGCCTATTGGGGACATCTGATATAAATGGAATCATACAATATGTAGTGTTTTATGATTAATTTCTTTCACTTAGCATAATTTTTTCAAGGTTCATCCATATTGTAAAATATATTAGTACTTAATTTCTTCTTATTGCTAAATAATACTCCATTTAAAACTATACCACATTTTATTTATCCATTTATTAGTTGATGAACACTTGGATTGTTTCACATTTTGGCTATTATGAACATTTGGCTGCTATGAATATCTGTGTACAAGTTTTTGCGTGAATATGTTTTCATTTCTCTTGGGTATATATCCAGAAGTAAAATTGCTGAGTATTATGGTAGCTCTATGTTAAATTTTTAAGTAACCGCCAATTTCCCAAACTGTTGCACGATTTTACATTCTCACCAGCAATGTATGTGGGTTCCAATATCTCTACATGCTCACCAAGTTATTATCTGTCTTTTTTGATTATAGTTGTCCTGGTGGATATGAAATTATATCAAATTATGGTTCTAATTTGCATTTCCCTGATGACTAATAATGTTGAACATCTTTTCATGTGCTCATTAGCTATTTTATATCTTCTTTGGAGAATTGTCTATTCAGACCTTTGTCCACTCTTTAATTGAGTTATTTGTCATTTCATTATTGAGTTGTAGGAGCAAAGAAAAATACCTTAAGCAAAGCAAAGGTTAATTGAGAAAGAAATAATGGTCAAATCCAGTATGTCATGGTAGTTCATAAAATCTGTAAGCTTTAAGGGCAAAGACTCTGCTGTCACTCACTTTTAAGGATACTTGTCCTTTGCAGAGTGAGTAGCACAATCAGAAATAAAATATTTTAAAGAACAGATGAAAATACTGGGAATAGAAGCCTTGAAACAAGGACGAGTCAGGACCTTCAGTTCAAACAGAAAGCTCTCATATTTAGAGATATTTACAACTAAATTTCACTTCATGAGTCAATTCGAATCAGCTCGCAGTAACTTCCTGGAACAATGTCGTAGATAAGATGCTGAAGTTGTGGCTGACTCCAAGGAATCTTAGTTATGTCTGCCAATAGCATCAGAAAATGAGATGGGAGTGCATCATCTCTAAAAAGGTTTATATATCCTGAAAATATAAAAGCAATTCAAGATTTTTTTGAGACATAAAGGTTAATTTTAAAAGAAGTTAGAGATATTGAGTATACTCTTAATATTTGAAAGTGACTAAATGAAATGTAAGAACTGTGCTTCCACCAAAACGTTACTTGGTGCCATTATCGGAATCAGAATATTGAGTAAAACAGACCACTTATCTAACTCAGTATGCCATTTTACATGTATCTTCTCAGAGCCTCCATCACCTAATACTCATTTTCTTGTATCTTAAGAAAACCAGAATGGTGAGTGTTATTTTCCCATTTAGAGAACACGTGAATCAGACTAGAAGGATATGAAGAAGTCTTACACAATTCAGTAACAATGATCTTACTGGTATAAATGACAGTTTGTACAAATTATTAATGCCAATTCATTAATTCTAGTATAAGCATGATTTCACAGTATGACTTTCATCTTGTCAACAAAAGTCTCATAGTATTTACTTTAAAATTTCAGTAAAAAAAAAAAATGCTGCCTCAAAAAAAAAATTAAACAACTAATGCCAATGGACCCAAAATTTATATACCATAGAAAGACAATAATTTTAGCAATAAATGTTATAGTCTCTAAGTATATAACCATTTTGTGTTATATATGTGTGTGTGTGTATATGTATATATATATATATCATATAGATATTTTACTTAAGTTTTCATAAATTGAAGGACTACTAGTAAAAATTCTGGACAAAAAACACATAGTAGCAGAAAAAGTAGAATTGTCATTTGCAAACTAAATAAAATTAGTTTAACATGATCTTATAGTGAAGCATGGATCCTGACTGTTCCTGCTGTGTGTGGTTAGGGATGTGATCAGGAGCACTAATCTGTCAAGATTCTGCTTGTAAG
>NW_006494609.1:7548329-7639388 GCF_000325575.1 Pteropus alecto
AATGCAGCATCTGATCAAAAAGAGCACAGGCATAGATGAGGGTCAATGAATATAGGGTTTGGCACCAGCCAGCCTGTCCCTTGCCCACATTTTTAGTTGTTTTCTGAGTGTTAGCTCATTTCTCTGCTATCACTGTTTTCTCTTGACATAGACTAAGATATTTGACAGAGAAGGTTTATAACCGTTTAATATCATGTCCAAAGCAAAAAAAAAGAGCTTTTCCCTCCTATTTTGAGTTTAAAATTTTCAGTCAAGGAGGGACTCAGAATGGCCTAGACTGAATCGCATCTCTTGAAACAATCCCTGTGTTGAGGGGAGTGAGCTACCAGGTCAGTGCAGGCCTGGTTAAAAAGCCGTGGGTCAGGATATAGCGTCCTTTAGAACACAGAGGGAGATATGGGGCTAAGAATTCAATAGATCAAACAGATAAGTGAGAAAATTAAATTAGGGAAAAAAAGTTTAGCATAGAATTATGGCAATCCAGTTACCAAAAGACAATTATTTACTTCTAACAAATATTAACTGTGCACCCACCACAGAAAGGGTATCACATTTGGTCACTGGCCTTGTGGAGTTTACAGTCTTGTGGGAAGGACAGATGATATATAAATACATGATCAAATATCCAAATAAAATTACAGCGCTATGTGCTCTACAGTAAATTAAAAGGCTGCAATAATAGAAATAAGGGAAGGGACCTAACTCAGACTGGGTGATGGAGCAAGGTCTCTCTGAGAAAACATCATTTAAGCTGAGATCTAAAACATGGGGAGGTCAAAGCATGTGTGTCTGAGAGTGGAGAAGTCTGGGGGTATGAAGTGAAGTTCAAACAATAGGTGTGAAAAGCTAAGAGGCAGAAATGAGCTTGGTATGTAAGAGGAACAAAAATAAGACCAACGTAAAAGATGTCTAGAAATTAATGCTTATGTTGAAAGGGAAAATGGATAAAGTTGGAGAGAAGGCAGGAGTCAAATAGGAGGGATGATGTAAATCACGGTAATGAACTTGGAATTTTTTTTTTTAATGAAGTGCAAGGTAGGGTTAAGGTAGGGTAGTAAGACCATATAATTAATGTTACAAAAAAATTACTCTGGGTTGCTGAGTGGTAAATGACAGCGAGGGGCTGCAGTTTAATGTAAATAAGCTGACATAGAGTCTTTTCCTGCAACCTGATCAGGCTACATTTTACAAGGGACTCTTTCCTACATTATCCAGGGATCCAAAGCCTTCTCATTTAACCTTCATGAGTTTCCATTTCCTTGTTAATAAATCAGGAATAAAAATATCTACCTCGAAGAAAAGATTAACTGAGAAATTATATAATGTCTCTAATACAGAGGTTGGCACGTGATAAGCATTCAGAAAACATTAGGTCCCTTTTCATTTATTTCCCGTGTAGCTAATAAAAACTCTTTTGAATTCATTAGAAGACAATAAATTTTGAAAAATTAAAAGCTAAAGACAAACAACTTTGTCTAGGCAGTCAAAGCCTAACACTCCATAGTCTGAATGGAAAATAATTTTGGCCTGAATAAAATATTTACTAAGCTCTAAACTCTAAACCAAAAATAATATAACCTCTGTACTCCAAAGAATGAACTCTGTATTTAATAACCATCTGAATTATTCACTGCAATCTATACAACACAGAGAAAACTCTAGGTACAGAAGGTAAATAAATCTACTCAATTGAAATATCCTTCCTTCTGATTTGCTAAAGCTATCTTATCTACTACCCAGCTACATAAATAACTGTAATTCTCTACCATTTGTTTTTACACAGATGTATAGAAAACTAGAAAATTCAAAGACTCTAACCTAAGCAAATCATTTCTACACATCTTTAATTTCTCTTCTTATATTGTGGTATGGTGGCTGCAGTCTTTATTGTAAGGAGCCCTAAATCATTTTTTAGATATAAAGAAAACAATTTTTTCACAAATAGAATAGTAGAGTATATGAGCTTCTATTTACATCTATTATCTGGGACTTTCTCAAAGGTTCTCAACAATCCTGGCAATCCTACTACAGATGAAGATCTCATTAAATGAATGATGAGACAAAACAATGGCCAATACAAAAGGTGTTCTATGGCTGTGCTGTCCGATACATTAGCCACGAGTCCCACATGTGGCTACCAAGCATGTGAAATGAGACTGGCTGGATGCAAGACGTGCTATATGGGGTAGAATACATACTGAATTTCAAAAGCTTGATATGAAAAAACAATGTAAAATACATTGTAATTTTTCATATTAAAAACATGTTGAAAATGACCATGTTTAGGATATAATGGGTTATATAAAATACATTATTAAAATTAATGTTACATTTTCACTTTACCTTTCTTAATGTTGCCATATGATAATTTTAAATTACATATGTAGCTCACATTTGTGTCTCTTTTTTTTTTGGATAGTGCTACTCTATGATGGCATCAATTCTGTATAAATTATTTATAGTTATAGGAATCAGGATATAAATAAATGAATAGATAAACAAGTAAATAAAGTTCATGATATAGCTCTGCTTAAATAATTTCACAATATTACTTAGTAATTGTTTGGGGGAAATGCTGTTTAAATAATCAGTTCGATGTTAAAGTTAGTATTACATTTCATCTTATGAATAAATATGTATTAAATGCTTATGGATCACACACAGTGATAGGTCATTAAACCCGATATACCTAAGACAAGGTCTGTGCTCTCACATGGTTCATAGTTTTATGGGATGATATATACAAGAAAACAAGTAAGTGCAATAAAATTTTTTATGCTTCGAGAAAGACATCAAATGGTTCTCTCAAAGAAATGTGCGTGGGCATTTTTCTTGTTTCAGAAAATAGATAGTGCGACTGGTAATTAATATTTAGAGGCCTGGATAACCAAAAGTCCTTCAACGTGTGGCAGCATCCTACACCACAAAGAACTGTCCAGTTCAAAATATTCATGGTGTCCCTACTGAGAAACATGCAAGGTCATGTCCCAGTGTGGTCAAGACCACCACTGCAGAATACAACATAGACATAGTAATTATTTTCTGATGCTGATTCCTGAATAGTGGGGTGACTCCAGTCTAAGGGAGTAATCAACATAAGATGGTACACAAAACCATCTCTGTTCTTTGGTGTATAAATGCATATACACACATAAACATATCACACACTTATCTACATGGTGTGTGTGTCAATTCTGCCATTCTCAGTGTAGGAGAAAAATAAGTTTTTTGAAGCATTTAAATAGAATTTCCATATATAAGCAAATAACTTCATTAGAAAAAAATTTCCATTTGCAAATACTTTTTTTTACTGAGCAAGAATACAAATCTTGGCATTCTTACCTGATTCCTAATTGACAAGTAAGGAAAGAGAGGGGAGGAGGGGAGAGAACCTTCTGTCACTTGTCAATAGAGAGGTAACTCTTTATTCCTTTTAGCCGTTAGAAAAACTACTGCCAATCTAGAATGGTATGGTGAGCAAAAGATAGTCACTAACTTAATACAAAATGTCAGACTCTTTAAAAAAAAAATGAGTCAAACTACCATAAATAAAAATTAGGGCATTCATTATTTGATCACAATAACTTTTAAGTATATATGAAATCCATAAAAATGTCATATTTCAATGTGAAAACTCATCTCTCCCACCAAAATCAAAGAAAGATCCATTGAAGAACTTACATTCTAGAATCTTATTCAGGCTTGAGGCAACAGAAATGTTTTAATCCATGCTTACATCTAAGGTAGCAAAGCTATTTGCCTCAAAAATAAGGGTGTAGTACTCTTTCAAAATGCCTTACTACATAATTATCTCTCTAAGAAGTAAAAAACTTTGAACCATAAATTATGGAGGGAAATCTAGCATAATGGGGGAATAGTGTCCAAAAACTGATACCCTTTTTGCATTAAAATATTCAGGGCTAATTGTGATTTTAGCACTTGTTTTTATCCTTGCTTTGTTCATTGGCCAAACTTAAACACTTCTCATCTCCTTCAATGAAAAGTGGCTCAATTATGTTCCTGGAAGCATGAGCAGGGTTCCTCAAAGCCTAATTTTAAGGTCTTAATTGGCTGAGGCAATGAGAGACCATACAAAGCCCACTTCACAGAGAAGGGCAAGATTGCCAGGTCACTTGAGAACAGATGAAGAGCTAACTGAAAGCTATTGCTGAAATCTTACAGTTCTGGGAAGTTTCACCAAACAGTAACTTAAACAGAGTGGAACACAATCATCCATCATACCACAGAACCCAGAGGGGTGGGAGTTAGCTTGTAGAAATAGAATAATAAAACGGAAACAGTCATCTTTACTTAACAATTGAATATCATAACAAGTCAGGCAAGCATTACGGAGACTGAGTACTGTGACTGGTTAGGTGATGTGTTGATATCAAATATTTGGTTATATTGTCTCATAACCTCAGGAACCATATACTTATGATTCGAGAGGGTTACTACTTACTACCACTTCTGTTCATTTGATATTACGAGACCTGTAGCTGACTATTACCTTTGCAAAGTTGAAATAGTCATTCATCCATCCACCCATTTAACCACTCAACATTTTTTGTTTGTTATGCAATAAAAGACATTAAAGAATATGAATAAAATTATCTTGGCCCTCGAGTAGTTATTATTTAACTAGTAATAATTAATAATTCATCAATATACACATACTATAAAAACATCCAATTTGAAAGAATTTTAAGTAAATTCATTCCTTTGTCATTAATTGTAACCACTGATGATAGGTCTCCAAAAATAAGAGAACAATTTTCACTTGTGAAATTCAAGACTCCATGGAAAAAGCAAAGTTAAAGGTCCAAATTAACCTATAAAAAAACTTTTAAATTACTTTATGTTCATATTAAGATTGAAGATACATAATAAAAAAATACATAAAATAATACTTTATACTTTTGGGTTGATAATAGTGAAGACTTGGTAATGATTCCCATATATCATCAGAAACTTCTTCTGAATGAAACTTCATAAGATGCTTATAAATTTGTTTTACTTTGGTGTTACAAAAAAATTCAAGGCTTATTTTTTTTAGGATAGTTCCCCATACATTTAATACTTACTGATTATTTACTCTAGACTACCTACCCTGGTTATTTGCTCCTTTGTCATTCACTTATTACTTATTCAACAACTATTGAATACCTACTACCTGTTTCTGCAAAAAACAAAAAAAATCAAGGTGCTTTTTGTCATTAAGTTCTACCTCCACCTGCCCTTATTACAAGTCAAAGGTGTTTCATTTATTTGTTTGATTTTATTCTCTATCAACCATTGGAATTAAATTCTTAAGTTCAGATATAGTCTATCTCATTCTTATTTTCCCAAGGCTGTTTACTGGAGAAAATTTACTCTTCCTTATTTCTAGCATCTATTCCAGAACACAAGTCCCCTCTTTTTCGAATTATCTCCAACAGGAATGACTGACAATTAATGAAAATTAAATACATGAGCACAAGAAGTTCTTTAATTTCAAGAATTATAATATGCTACAATTTGGTACGAAAAAGTTCATGTTGATCAAAGGATACTGTAATTCACAATCAAAATTAAAGTCTAAGAAAAAAATCTCCTTTTGGAGAAAATATGCAACATTAAAAAAACAAAAAATCTTAAATGGCATCATCCCAATTAATTAACTTACATGGAATAATCAGACATTGGTTATTTTGAAGCTACATTTGCAGATCTTTAGAAATTATGAGACAAATGAGATCTAAAAAAGCTATCGTTCCCCCAAAATAAATCTTCACTAATAAATGCTCTAATGATTCACTTATTCTCCTCCTCACCTGGAATAAGAAAAGGGAAGTAGTAGTATTAGGGAATATACATAAAAATAAGTAAGAACCCTGTAAGATCCTTTTTGTAGTCAATTGGCACATCTATCTTTTCTGTTTCCAATCTCTAAATCCCCCAAACCATAGGTGCTTCCTTTATTCTCTTGTAGCTTAGAAACCTACACACACCTCCTCTCTCCTGTTACCATGACAGCTATGATGCATCTGATTTAGCCAAAGCAACAGGTACTAATGACATCTGACTAGTAAGGAAGCTTCTTAAGTAACAAAAATCATAAAGAAAAAGTTCTCTTTATGAGTGCTACCGTAATCTACAATTTATAGTTCCTCAGGACATTTATAGCATTTCATAGTCACAGAAAACAGAGAAATGATCCCTTCAGAGGCTGCTTTTTTGGGGGCACGAAATCTACATGAAAAAAAGAACTCTAGAATGAACCAGAGCCATCCCATCAACAACTTTTCCCTTTTGTAAAATATATACCCGTATTAATCCTTTTCACAGCTTTACATGTGAACTTTTCTGTAAATCCTTATCTGAATTAGATTTACTAATGCTTTCACTAAAAGTAAAAGGATGTCTCTTTGATATTTGGAAACCCAATGAAACAACACATGTTCCAAAGACACTACTAGGTAGTCACTGAAAATAAGTCAATTTTAGCTTTCTTATAGTTTGCCTGAGCAAGACAAGTACTTTCATTAGCACAAGCAGAACTGAAGGAGAAAAAGTAAACCACACAGCCAAATGTGCATTATACAGCCATAGATCTCCCTTAATATTTCTGCCCACGTAATAATAAGAATAAATGGGTATTTCAAAGAGAAGGAGTTTTTCGAAAGTAAGTATAGTTAACGACTATGTACCAATTTCTTACAAAATGAATTTTCGGGTGGAGATGCTGAAAGGTGAATAACATATTTGAGAACTAGAAATTTACAGGAAGGACACATTTCGAGGTACTCCTAGAGGAAAATTGAACTAAAGAAAGACTGCAAGAAAAATTGCAAATGAAAAATAAAACAGAGTTGTGAAAGTAATTGGATGCTTAGTCACCTGGACATGCTTATGGAGGCATGGAGATTGAAAGGCCACCACAGTATCCCTGTGAAAGAGTTCAGACTGGTTTACATGGAGGCACGCATCCAAGGAAACACTTAAGTCCTGTCTAATGCTGACCTTACGCCAAGACTTACGCAAAAATAATGTTACAATTTGACCTGGGTGGGGGATTGTGAAAAAGTTAAGTACTAGAGTACATTAGTTTAAGATGAAATAAAGATCAATTTACACTAAAGTTTTAAAAATTCAACAAATAGAAAAGCTTTTCCTGCAGAGGCTACAGGAGGAGGGGCAGGTTTTCATCCAGGTTCATTCCAGATGTTAGAGGCAGCTATATAAAAGCAGAGAGAGCAAACCCTAGAGCAACCCTCTGCCAGAAAGTGCATTTTAAGTGTTTGCTTCACAGATTCCAAAGGAGTATGTTTCTAAGGGAACTGTGTGTAAAGCATTAGTATTGAATTCAAACCCAAAAAGCAAAAAATATCCCGAATTCTTCTTAACTCTTATTCTTAATGTATTTACATCAAAGTGTCTTTCTTCTCTCTTAACATTTGATTAGATTATATCTCTGCCTGGGTTAGGAGGGCAAAAAAAAAGTGATAATTTTTAGATTTAAGTAGAAAATTAGTATAAACATACATGTGGATATCGATACTGCAGAACAGTATAAATGCAGTAGGCCAGAGTTGCATTTATTTAGATTTCTGACCGGAATGTATCCACATATTAACTAGTTATATTCCTCCTCTTTTAACAGCTTATTTTTTCAGAACAATTACGTGAAGAATGTTTGCTTGGAAATGGGGTATTTCATTGAAATTGCATTTACCTAATTTCTCCTCCTTTAATGAACACCACTATGATAAACATATTTAGTGAACTACATTATGAGAATCAGTGTGTTTAGAGAGTACATCTGAAGACGTATTATATAAACAGCAGGCATTTTTCTCTTCCCCGTACTGTCCTAAATAACATTTTAACCTCACTATGAACAAAGATACAAATACAAAAAAGAATCCGTTGGAGGTCTCACTGACATGTAGGAACAAGAGAATGCGTTACTTAGGTCCACACCTCTGTGGTGTGTTCACATTAAACAGCTGTAGCCACAAAGTGTCCAGGAAGCAAGCCCAGTACCTTATTTAAATGAGAGTTCACAATTTCAGCCCTAGAAATAATTAACTTCTATAATTGTTTATAGTCATTAGCATTTCACTGCAACTAAATCATACTACAAAGATGCCTCCCCTTCAGAAGATCTTGGAAGGAAGGACTCCTTCCCGTAGACATTGTAGACATTGTAGTTTCTAGTAACCTCATAACTTCAAAGTATTCTTACATCTTAGCTAAATCCTTCCAGCTGTTTACTTCTCTTTTCTCCAGATGAAAGCGCTTCTTTGAAAGGTATGTTGAGTCACTTTCTAAAGTCAGAGAAGAAGATAGAGATGTTGACCCAAGGGAGACAGCTATAGCAGTGCCAGACTTAGCTGAGGCTCTAGGGGGAGATATGACTATGTTAAGGGGGGAAAAAGGAAGAAATGGTGGATTGCAGATTGGATATTCACCTGTCCTGACCCCAGTGAACTCTGAGAGCTTTGAAGGGAGCTAAATTTCTCATGACCACAAAAGTCTAAGTTAGTAAGAATAGTTCTTGAAAATAGTTGTGCCATGGGGTTTATGCAGATGCATATGAAAACTAACTGGTTGTCCTGAAAACTACAGTATCCTTTAATCACTATGAATTTTAAAAACACTACAGAAAGGTGTGGCCTTGGGTGACTGATTAGGTCGGACATATTGCTTCCGTGGTGGAGGCACATATGAGAAAAGATTTGACCTTATTTTTCTGTTTATGGGAGAGAGAGTTTGTATATAATGTTACAGTTCATTTCATTAACTGGGCCTGAGGCTTGCAGTTCCCATGAGCTATTCAAGAAATTATACACTATCACATACTAAAATAATGTGAAAGAAATTTTTAGAAATATTAAAGCTATCACGAGAGTTTATATCTAAACAGCTAAACTGACCATTTTTCCTGAATAAGCATTTCTAGTGTTTCAGTTGTCATGGAAGCCAAGAAGACTTTGAGATTTTGACAGAGCAATTTTCTTTCTAACATTTTTCTAACAAAAACTTGGTCTCCTTACAACTTCGGGGGATAGATCCTAATAAAATAAGGAAGGGCAGATTGTTTCCAGTTTGCAAGGTCCACTGGAGCTG
Organism: Pteropus alecto; assembly: GCF_000325575.1. Lineage (NCBI taxonomy): Eukaryota > Metazoa > Chordata > Mammalia > Chiroptera > Pteropodidae > Pteropus > Pteropus alecto. Next base: position 7,557,441 of record NW_006494609.1, read on the forward strand.
ACTGAGTCACGCTGGTTCATTTTGATATGTGATATGGTGGCAGGACACGAACTTGAGTTTCGCAAAGTCCTCTCCCATCTCCAATTCACTGTCCAAACTTATGAGAAACAACCAACCCCAACTTGCCTCCCAGACTCAGCTGCCTGACTATACAATGAGATTAATAAACTCACGTGGCTGTTTTGAGGATTAAATGAGATATTACACATTAAAACCTGAATATTAATTAGCAAGCTCTCGAGAAACGTTAGCTTCCTTCATTCTCCTAAGGCCACCTCAATGACAACGAGGGTGCACAGTTGAACATAAAGGTCTAACATAACTTGTAGGGGACTGTGGTGAGGAATCTTTTCAAAATGTGACATCATTAAGAAATGAATTTTAAATACTACAGTAAAAGGTCAATGGTCTCAATAGGAAATAAAGCAAATCTGTACTCTCTCATGGTTGCTACGATAATCAACTGTTTCAAATGGTTAAATGATTCATCTAATCTAGAAAGGAGAATGTGGGTATCAACGTCTTTCCAAATACTATTATGAAGAATTTTAAGAACTTTACTCTGGAAAGATAAATAGGAAAGGGATTCTCTTATTGCAAGTATCCTAGTTTTGAAAGATAGAGGGAAAACAGCTTAGCTAATAAAGAACATCACCAGGATAGTTTGGTGAAGTAATTCTGAATTATTGTCTAAAATGTCGTATTTGTTCCTGGGTCTTTAAGAAGCAGGAAAAAAAATCAATATTAATGTTTGTTTTCTTTTTGATTGGTAGAGCAGACCTAAGTGTCTAGTATAGATATGATATGGGGGTAAGGCTTCTGATAAAGACAGCATAACAAAGAGGAAAGAGAGACAGGAGGCTAAATCTGTGCTATCCATCCATCCATCCATCCACCCACCCAACCCACCCACTGTCCACATACCCAAATATCCAATAAGTATGTTTATTTCTTGTTTAAGTAAAAAAATATGGTGCTAAATGCAATGGGAAAATAATGGTCTATAAAATAAGAGCTTAAAACTTAATATCAAAAGATATATATATCCAGATACCCAGAAGAAAAGGCAATAAATGGCAAATGTCCTATAATTATATCCTAAAGTTTTAATAGTAATTCAGTGGTAAAGAAAAAATGTCTACTAGCAAGGATGATAACAAGGGTACAGTTTTCACATAAAGAGAGGGGGGAAATGGTGGGGCTCCTGTAAGAGTTTGAACTTTATTTGTTCAGTAGTGAGAAAGTCACTGAAGGTTTCCGAGCTGAGAAGTCATGGGCTCAAAGCTGTGCTTAACGAAGATTTCACGTGGCAGAGCTGATGAGAACAGCAGTTGTGTACGTGTGCACACGTCTGTGTTTTCTCTAAGGAAACGCTGTGGGGTGGAAGTCAACTGTAGGATGTGTTGCAAGTAATTCATTATAAAAAATAAAAAACCGAAGTTTAGAATGATTTACTTTCTTGTATTAATCTGAGAATACTCAAGGTTATTTCTAAAAGATGTCACCCTTGCCAAATACTTTGTTAAATAACAGAGAAATGGATGGAGGATAGCTGAGGCCTAAGGAACAGTGTGAACTTGAACATTACCAACTGGAATGTGCCTGCTTGGGAAAGGCATCTGTCTTGGGGCCTCTGGCCGATTCATAGGTGAAGACCAGTTAAGCAGAAGGTAGAGGTTAAGATCTTCAAAAAAGAAACTTCAGCAACCCTTGAAGATGTGATATAATAAAAAGCTAAATAAGACAGAGGTAGTCTAAATGGAGACGGAGGAGTAGACGTGAGAAACAGCCAAGGAAAACTATAGACACCAGTTGCAGGGGACAAAATGGGAAAAAGTAATATTTCCTTCAAATTATAAGTTAAGGGTAGTTTTTAAATGCTCTCATAATAGATGAATGGGTGAGTAGCAGAAAAACTAAATCAATAAATAAATAATGTACACAAAAAACATAAACAATGCAACTCCATGTCTAGCCTATACGCTAAGAAAAATACTTACAGTCTGTGAGTCCCTTGCTCGTTTCTGTCCTACAAATAAATTCTAAGAAAGAACTCTCTGTTCAGCCATCCACCACCTGCAGAAGTGGTACAGAGATTCAGAGGAAGAGAAAGGAAAAACAGAAAAGTCAGCTAAAATGAGTTTCTCAGAACACTAAGAACAGTGAAACCGTAGGAAAAAAATCCTTTAAAAGTTGATACCACGATTGGTAGAGAGAGACAAATCAGATACATTAGAAAGAACCTTTTGAAATGTAGAGTGTTTTTTAGAGTCAAAGCCTTGAACAGAACAATAATTTTAGGAGACTGAACCAAAAAAAAAAAAAAAAAACCTGCCTCATATCTTTATTAGTAGTAAAAATACTTATCCTCAGAGCCATCTATAAGGCCAGCATAATGGAGAATAGATCAGATTCATCACTAAGCTGGCCCTATACCTTGGATATCTGCATGTGACAAATATCATCTTGTGGAAGCAACTTGCAAGAAATATAGTCAGGAGAAATGTTCTACAGTATAGATTAAAACTCAAAAGAGTTCTACTAAAACAGGCGTCTCAAAGTCTTACATAGCAAATTCAGTAGCTACCTCCCATTCTTCCCAACCTTTTCTCCAAATAGGTACTGAACATATACGAGGTAAAAATCAATTAAACCCAATCACAGATGTTGAGGAGCTAATAGTCAAAATAAGAAAACCACTATGCAAAATATCGTGATGTGAAAATGCCAAAAATAGTAGTGTATTCAAAGTGTTAAAAAGGTATTGGAAGAAAAAGTACCTAATTCTTGCCTGTGTTTTTTCCAAAATTCACTGATCCACTTTTATTTTTGACCTCATCTACCGTCCTCTTTCCTGCTATACCAATTAACCTTTCTTCCACTTGTTCAACCTCTCGTATTCCTGGATCCTTCTACTCAACATTTACAGCCATGTTAAGCTTGTCTATGATGAGTAGCTAGAAGAAAATACTCTAAAAGTTATATTCACATTAATTCTATTATAAATAAACTATTTTAGCCATACGCAGTTTTGACATACTTTGCTTACATTTTTGATATTCAGGTATTGAAAATTTTTTTCACATGTTATTCTAGAGAGCTAACTCAAATCGTAGTATAAAATGGGAGCTAGAATTACTACTGACAATGTTATAGTGTTCCCAAATGAATCAGAGAGCTCTTAGAGAATATTGTTATGAAATGAATAAAAATATAAATGGTTTCAATACTTCCACTGTAAAATGTAATACATAACTGAAATATTAGGAAAAAACAAATATTTTTTTACCTAATCCTCACGTGTCATAAACAAAATGTAAATCACCCCGATTAAATTACTTAACCAACTTCTGCCAAGTATTTGCTGATTTGTCTTTTGGTTTTGCAGAGTTCATTTTGGTTAGGCAGAATTCATTGTGATTTTTTCCCACTAAACATTAACATATGACTCCCCTGTTATCTGTGCAGCTGTCATTCATTCACTCTTTCAGTCATTTATTCGACAAATATTTGACATATCTACTATGTGCCAGGTTCCTTCTACGCATGGGGAGATATAGCACTGAACAAAAAAATCAGTACCTTCATGGAACTTCCATTCTAATGGATGCATTCAACTAAACACACTTCTCAGCTGTGTGTCATTCCGAACCTCACTGAGGCAAGAAATAACCTCTTTCTGAACCAAGATCGTCCTCTGAAAACTGCCACACTCAGTCATTGCTAGGATAAGACTTAAAACTGCTGAACTAAAGAAAAAAATGAATTGTATACTTGAAACCTATATAATTTTATTCACCAATTTATTAACCTATATAACTTAATTACCCAATAAATTTAATTTAAAAATAAAATAAAAAGTAGGGCTTAATGCATCCTTTCTCTACTGCCTACCTGCTGGTGAAGGCACAGATGCTAACCAAAACAACCAACCTGAGCAGTTAGTCCTTTGCTGCAAAAACAGTATTTTCTGACGTAGCTGGAGGACCGTTTCCCTCCGTCCACATCCTATTGTTATTTCCCTTTCATTCAGAAAAGGCAAATCAATAACAGAGACCTTGACAATGGCTTATTTCATCCTTACATGCACATTCCCAACATGTGATATATCACAGGGAGGGACAGATTCAAGAAGCCTGACTCTAAAGTCCACGCTGCTCAGAATTACTGTCTTCCCACATATTGTATTGGTCAGAGTATCAAGTTAGTAGGAAATTGGTGAAAATCCCACCCAATCCAGCAAAGCCAAATGTGTCTAACACCTACTCCAAAATGGAAACTGGGTAAGAAAATCAAATTTTAGCCTTATGGAAAAGGAATTTCAGAGGCCATGTCAATTTCTAATTACTCCAGAAAGAAAAATTATGTCTACTATACAGTCGCAGCCACAACCATGGAATAACTGGAAAGCAAGAAGGGTCCCGTGTTTAAATGAGTCCACAATTTCAGTTTAAGGAAAAATAAGTTAAGAAAACCGCCTGCTATATTTGTTCATAATCATTAGCATTTTATACAGTCAGAATGCAACTATATCGTACGATACAGATGTCCCTCTTTCCGATGATCTTTGAAAAAGAAATCATTCCAACTTCCACATAAATTTTAAATGTTAGTAAATCTCATAGTTTCAAAATATTCTTATAGAGAAACACTGGCACATACAGGAGCAGTAGGTTATCAGAATATTCAGAAGGCAGGCAGCAGTTGGTTTATTAAGAAATTATTAAAAATAACTATCCAAGTTAAAAAAAAAATATCATACCTAAATCCTACCAGCTGCAGTTTACATCTCTCTTGTCTTCATTGTTAATCATAATAATGAAGAATTTCTCAGTCAATCACTAGTAAATTTCTCAGAGGTTCATAACATTAACTCTTTAATAGATTTTTTTTTTCTCCTTTTGGAACACGCCAGCACAAATCCACAGGCCCAGAATAGCCCAGGAAGCATAAGACAACTCATATCTACAAATCTGGCAGGACTCACTGACAGAATCTCCTTGTACACGTGTCTCAGTTAACCTGGCATGCATCGGTTAATATGACCTTAAATTAAACTGAAAATATTTGCACAGAGGATGGCATGTTTCTTTTATAAATACGTTAACCTGGCTTACCTGACATGTAAGTTTCTAATATAATGAAGGGAATCAAATATAAATTTCAACAACAACAGACTTTGATACTTCAGAAATACTTAAATTTAATCGTCAGTTTTGCTGCCCTTCACCTCTTTTAGGAATACTACTATAAACAAATGCTAAAAAATAAAAAATAAAAAATAAAATAATAATAATAAATGACAGGTTCAGCGTTTGATCCAGTGGGAAATCCTTTTCGTAGTAAAACAGATAGGGTGTGGTAAGTTTTGTCTAATAATACTGATGTATGCAAGAAGAGATTGGGGTGCAGGTAAGTCTTGGAGAGGATCTCTCTTCCTTCTCGCCATCTCGTGAAAATCATGCTGCATTTTTCAAGATCTAAATCAATCACAAGCCCCCTAAAAACCTCCGACTAGGGCCCTCAACAGAAGTAATCAAGACGCCCCTTCTCACTAGGAACATGTTGCTTATATTTCTAGTAACATATTTATTTCATCCTACTTCTTAATAAACATGTTTATCAGTCTCTATAACATAACAACAGATTAAATGCAGAAGCAAAAATGAAAATGCAGCTGTCTTTGTTTAAGACAGCATAGAGATTTGTAAAAGTGCAAAACAATGTCATTCTTCAGTATTTTTGTCTTGGAAAAGAGTCAAATTTCATTAACTTTATGATAATTTTCATATTAAAGGACATTTTTATTTCTTAGTTTTAATTTTTAATATGGTTAAGTACTGATACACTTAAGTCACAATAAAATATTTGAGAACTCAAAGAGCTTTTAAGAATATAAAATAGTCCTGATACCGAAAAATTGAGAATCACTATAGTACAGTAATAAACAATTTTTAAGTGGTACTAGGGAGAGGATAATCCTGATAACTAAAATAAAAAACACAACTTTTATTTTAAAAAGAATTACCATATGTTAATGTTTAGTTTTTCTTAGTGGGACACTATATTAAGCCTCTTTCTGGACCTTAAATTAATAAAGTTCACCAATAAAGAAAGGGCTGAGGCCAACACAAGTCACGCACAGGATTCCTGTACGTAATTGCTGTTTTTCTCCTTCCCATCATGATGCATCTCTAGTATAACCAAACAAAAAAGCAAGTCTCTTGTCTAACTTAAAGTATTGCCTACAAAGTAAACATATTAAACCTTGTCTCCTGCTCTTTCCTTATTCTATTGTTTTCATCATTGTGCATATAACATTGTAATACACAATTTACCTATTTATTATGTTTATTTTCTGTCACTCAACTCAATATAATATAATGTAAACAAGAGTAGGATTTTTTTTCTGATTTATTCACTAAGATATCTTCAGACCCTATACCTAAGACAAAACAGAAACAAAATAAATATTTGTTAAATGAACTCATGGATATTTTAGTGAAATAAAATCGATTCTGGCATTTTACCAGAGGAGAACAAACGTGTCTCGCCAAAGTAACACTTTCGAATGGCCAGCAGACACGAGCGCTATACGCACAGGACGAACACGGTGGCTGAAGGAAAACTCTCAGGACGGATCAGTTTTCCCTCTGGACCCAGAAATGAAGGAAAGATAAGGAAAGGAGAAGGATGTGGAAATAATCTGAACTGGAGGCAAGAGAAGTAGGTTTTTTTTCCAATCCTAGGGTTCCGGGAATACAAACAAAGAAAAGTAAGAGTAAGAGCAGCTAACCCACCTCTCTTCTCCCGATGTATTTCTTCCAGAAGCTGCTCTTGCCTTTCTATCTGTTCAAAGAGGCACTGGAGCTCGGATTCCTTGTTTTCAGTCATATTCCTGAGCTGTTGTCTGCACATCATTAGCTGGTGCCGCAGACTTTTTTCTCTGTTTTCTCTGTCTTTCAGTTCCTCACAGAGCCATTGAAGTTTAGTCTAAAAAAAAAAATGACATTTATATCTAATTTTAAAAAAAGAAAAAAATGTAGAAAACGGTAGCATTTCAAAACATTAGGAAAAAATAACATCGTGATAATCGGAACAAATATTGACAATAACTAACAAATTTAAGCAAAATAAAAAAATACACAGTGATTTACTTCAGTTGAAAGTTGGTACAGAAATTAACCATGATTTTCTTGGATTTTTATAAAATATTTTGTATTCTCTATCCTCTTTGGAAAGGCAGTACTAGAGAAAAGTTTGGCCTAATCCATAATATAATCAGTCTCCTTATTTGGTACATAAGGCAGTTTAATACAGCATTTGAAAATTAAAACCACCAAGAATAGGACTAGATACTTGTTGTAAAAGGGGATTTTATTTTAGAGATTAAAAAAAAGAAGAAAAAGTTCCTAGCTTTGCTCCCTAAAAATGCATAATCCCGGGATATAGCTAATCAAGTAGAAAGAGATTCTCTAGGTTGAGGGAAATAAAGTCAGCATTTGCCCACTTTGAAGAAACTAGAAAATTTAATTGAAGTAACCCTTTTTTAATGGACTCTAATCTCACCATCCTTAATATTTAATCTGTTCTCATCCAGTGATCGAACTAGAAATTTATAAAATAACTTCACATTTATCTTTTCTCAATGCTTTTCTACTTACTCTATCCCAATCTTTGCCTTGTTAACTACCATTGCTAAGAAATGGTAATGGAGAAATAAGAAATCTGTTTTGTCATAGCAATAATTCTATTACTTCTGGTAAAAACATAACAAAATAACCAAAAAAAAAAAAACCCAAAAACATGAAACAGCATTAATTGAATTTGATATGTGTTATGGACTGTGATATGTGTTATGGACTGAATTGTGCCCCCCCTCCCCAAATTCATATGGTGAAGCCTCATTGTGACTGTATTTGGAGAGAGGGCTCTCATCGAGGTAATTAAGGTTAAATGAGGTCATAAGGGTGATGCCTTACACCAATAGAGCTGGTGTCCTTATAAGAAAAGGAAGAGACACAAGGACTTATAAGCAAGCTTGCACCACCCCAGCTCTCTCCCTGATTTCAAATTCTCCAGCTTCTCCATTCCATCCCACTCCTGAAAGGAAGGTGGCATTCTATAAGCCAGGAAGAGGACTCACCAGAAACCAACCCTGGCAGTTCTAGCCTTTAGAACTGTGAGAAAATAAATGTCTGTTGTGTAAGCCACCCAGTCTGTGGCGGTTTGTTACAGTAGCATGAGCAGACTAATACAATATGACCTATGACTTTAGTTTATTCCTATGAAGCTTTTACTCTATTGCCACACCAAATTTAAAAATAGGTTCTAATTAGACACTTTTTATGAACTGAATATGTATGCAGAATATATTATTAAACCTACAAAACGAAATAGAACTTATGGAAATTTAATCAACCAAGAATCAATTATGAGAATCAGTGTTTGTTAAAGAAACACCCAGCATCTTTATTATGTATCTTGGAGTAACAGCTTGCAACACAGTATAGGAATAACTTTGACAATTCCAAATAATAATTAGCTGACAAGGCTATTAATCACGGTGCAAACACCATTCTATTAACTACTCACAAGAGTATCTTACAGATTCTATAATAGGCTCATTTACTTAACTACATCAACAAGTATTGCTAAATAAACCTAAATAGAGAAAGAATTTCTAAATAAGGCAGTTTTTTACCTCCAGAGTTGACAGCTTGCAATTAAGTGGAAATATTCATCATTATCTAGTAAGACGATCAAAATGATCTTTCAAATCTAGAAGAATCTCCTCTACTGAGATTTAGTATAATAATAAACTAAAATCATTAAGGAATGACTCAAAGCCAAAAACCATGGAAAACAGAATATTTGAATAAAAAGACTATAGCTGATAGTTAGCAATAATATTATGAACCATAATTTTGCTGCTTTTTAATTACTAAGCTTCCTTTGCCAAAACTCTAAAAAGAATTTTGAGAGGAAATGTTTATATAAGAACGAAGTATAAAAAAAGATGATGGCAATTTTTTAGAATGTGTTAGGTCGCCAAATCAAGAATTAAACTAAAACTGCAAAATTCAAATCTAAGTCAACCTCAAAATATAATTCTTTCAGTAAGTAATACTTTCTCCACTTTTCTACTTAGTTATGAATAGGGTCAAGAAGAAAGCAAACATATCTCCATAGTAAAATTACATATTTAAAAAATAACAAAATACTTTTCTCCAACTGAACTGAAGGTATTCCGTGTACACCATCTACAATATACTTTAACAAATAAATCAAGACACCTGAGTATTTGCATTGCATTTTGATATCTACAGCAGCAGGATAAAATACTAGATGATTATTCACATCCTTTAACAAAAATCAAATACACTGGGTCTAATACTTCTCATACAATGACTGTTTTAAAAATTCTATCTCACTAAAAAGACAATGTAAAGTTTATATTCAAGTGCAGGTTACATAATCAATGGAAAGAAACAACAGCACAGAGTTCAGAGACCCAAGCTCTAAACTCTTCTTAATAACTAATTAGCTTTATGTTCTCAGGTAAAACTCAAAACTCCCACGGCCTCTTTCTCATCTACAAAATGAGGAAGTCAAACTATCTGATCTCTAAAGTTGCTTCAGTTATATTACAAAAGCAGTAGGGAGAAGCAAATGCTTGTCGACACTTAAAACATGTTATATTCTAAAAAGCAGGACTCTGGGATGATAGCAAACAGGATAATGTAGGAAAAATCCCAAATAATTTGGAAGTATATTTCTTATCTATATAACCATAAAGTTTACAGTTCCGATAAAATAAAACCAATATTTGAGAATTAATACATTCACTGAAGTCTAATCTGCTTACTTTTTATTCTTTGGTGATATTGAAGCTGAAGAAGTAATATGAATAGGAAAATGAAGCAAGGCTAATATGACTACTCTTTTTTAAAAAAATTTATTTAGCATCTAGCCAAGCACTGTGGTCAAGTGCTATAAATGTAGTGAGGAACAGGAAAGACAAAGGCCTTTCTTCATAAAGTTTACAGACTAAAGAAAGAGAAGAATAAATGGGAATTTCAATAGTAGGATAAAGGCCAAAAAGGAAAAGATCCCTACAGCCAAAAAAGCACCTAAATTCATCTTTGTGCATCTTAAGGGAATAATTAGTACCAGACTCCCAGAATGAAATGTGTTTTACAAATACAGAGCACTCAGGATCCTGTCTTATGCTGCAGAGCAGTGGACACAAGCTTTTTTTTTTTTTTTTTTTTTAATTCACTATCATAAAAACAATAACTTAAGACCTGGGATCAACAGTGATGCTCACCAGTATTCTCTCCATCCTAAGGGTGCTGACCTGCTCTAGATTTTAGTGTTTGTCCCTATTTTCTCACTGTGAATGTCTTTGGTACTTCTCATTCCTTTCCAAGATTTGAACTTATACTCTGATCTGTAGTTTTTTTCCTGCTTCTGTTTTGGGCCTTCCTATTCAAATGGAAATTTCTGGATATCAATTCCTGTGGTGGAAACTTTTTTAACACTTCTGCTTGCTTGCCTATCTAGAACCTTGTACACTTGTCTATTCAGATACCAACCTTAACTGGGGTCTTCTGATTTGAACACTCTGGCCATCTCCTCCTCTGTCACCCTGTCACATACGATTAAACATCACTTGCATATTGTCACCAAAATACTACTCCAGTCTGTCTTCCTCTGAATCTCTACAATTTCCTTAATTCAGACTCTCATCTTACCTCACCCAGATCTGGTTCTCATTCAAAGACCTCTTAAATGGTCCCCCTGCGTTTGGTCTTCCCACCTCTAATCCACCTTTAATATCACTATCCAAGTGATGCCTCATATAAGTAAATGTGAGTGTATCACTCTCCGGTTCAAAACTCCTTTGTGATTCCCCATTAGATGAAGAGCTGAATTCAAACATTTAAAACGGCAGGCAATGCTCCCCTTGATAGACTAATCTCTACCTCTGTCTGGAGCTTCATCCCTGCCATTCTGTTTTACACTTGTATATTGTAGTGTTGCCAAACTACTTGGGCTTTCTTTACATTGATCATGCTATTTCTCTTCTGTGCCATTCCTATAATTATTTACTCTGCACGCATGCTCTTTCCTCTTTACCTGGCTAGCTTCAAGATTCATCTGAGGATCATCCTCCAAGGCGGCTTCTGTATACTTCTATCACAGTTCTTACATGTAATAGTGAAATTATCTACATAAGCGTCAGCTTTTCTAGAGAAAATATGTTCCTCAATGGGAAGGATCATGTCAATTCATTTTTATGTCTACAGCATACAACATAACATCTGGGACACAGTAGTTTCTCAATAACCTCTGTTAAACTGAATAAAATTTGGTCTCTGCATGCCTTGTCAAGATTCATGACAAAAACAAATCCCGAATCCCTGGGAACTTCTTGCCTGGCATTCCTTAACAACCACCTCAACACTCTTCTTCCCCATAATGTGTTATTATTCTTATATTTCATTAATTATTTTATCTGTGAGCCTGGCCCAACTCTTTAGTTAGATTTCATGTTTATGCCACCACTGCCAACAAAGCAACAGTGACACACAATCCCCATCCAACCCTATGTTCTTTTAGGATTAACAATGACAGAAGAAATTCATTTGGCAGATTTATGAAAACAATTACCAAATGCCCTCAGAGGTCCTTCTAATACTACAAGATGTCAGCATGGACTAGCTGAATAGCAATTCTACTTTCCATATCGTTTTTGTCCTCTGATTTCAGATCTTATCTTCAATACTTATAGAGCTGTCCAGTCATAGTTTGCGGGAATTACAGTAGTATATAGCCCATCAATAACCTAAGCCATTTTTCCAGTAAATAGATTCAATCCTTCCTTAGTCAGTTGGTCAGCATGGTATTACTTATCATGACCTTTTTACTCTGTAGAGTTAACAGTTGTCTCATGCAGCATTAAAACTCATCTGATCAGAAGTTCAATCCCATTAAATGATAAGGGAAAACTGCTCGCTAGCTCCCAAATTAAAGAGCTATGATTAAGAGTCATCTCTGGCTCTCATAATTTAACTGAACAACAGCAGTGAAAGCTTTCTGTTTAGAAATGATAAAGGTTTTAACTTGAAAGAAAATTCCAAGTACATTGCTCTTGTCAAAAGTGTGGAGTTGGTGAAAAGAAAAAAGAGAAATGCTTTAGGAATGCACATAGAAGTCTCTAGCCAAAAAAATTCTGGGACAACAAAAACTGTATATTCTAAATTTCCTATGTAGGTGGCATAAATGCAAATTTGTATTTGGTTCTATCAAAAATAATTAGAAATGCACAGGATCACTATACTTCAAGTAGGATAGAAAATTTTACAAGGTTGGCTACGTTTCAATGTTCAATCATAATTCTGTCAGTTTCTTATTAAGAATTTTTTGGGGGGGGGCTTCATTAATGCATATCTAACCTTCAAAGGTGAACCTTGTCTTTCTACCACCTCCTACCTGCACCTCACACACCAATCTCAGGGCATTATCTGTGTTTATTCACATATTCTCACCTTCTTGCCATCGTTAAACCTATAACTGGTCAACTGGAGAACATCCACATATTTTTTGTATGACTAAGTTTAAATATTGCATTTTTGCAGAAGCCTTTGTAACATGCAGGCAGCATAATACCCTCCCAACACAAACGTCATAGTTGGCTCTTCCTTCTTCTGTGTTCCTTTGTCAATGTTTACATAACAGTATAACACACCTTAAAGATTTTCAAAATTTGTTTATATCTCCATTTCCCGTATTAACTTCCATCGCTTGCTAACACTTATAACCCCATGTCTGTACACAAAAAAGGTACACAATCAATAAATCTTGGCTTAAAGAACAAAGACTTTAGATGGCAATACACATAATGGTAAGAACGTTAATTATGAGTCTGGCATAGCATGTAATCCATTTTATATGGCACTGGTAAAGTCAGAGACCTTCTCTGAAACCTCACTTTACTCATATTTTTAAATAATGACACTGTACAAACTTAAAGGTTCTTTCTTGCAATAAAATCCTAAGTTGGACAACAGTTGGCCAGGTTTATAATATAGTTGGTGTTCTTACAGAATTTAAATGGGATGAAAGATTTTCCATTTTAGTATGTTAAATAAATTTGAAAAAAAAACTAGTCTAAAAAGGAATGCAAGTGCTTAAGTATTAATACTTGAACAAAAAGATCTATATCTTATGTGGTCATAACTTTCTACATATTTTAATTTCTATGAATTTCTATATACCTTAATATCTATATTTTTGAATTTCCAGTTCATCTGATATATGAAGATAGCTGATAATTATCCCAGTGTAGAAGAATCTTTTTGATAAATTAGCAGATTGTTCACTTTTACTTATATGTACTTACTTTCCATTAAATTCAAGTCATAATGTCAAAGAACCATGAAGCAGGAAAGTTATCTTCAGAACATAAAAAAAGGAGAAGAATTTGTCCCTCTGACAATCTAGTTTTAATATTTCATGCTTTATCTTCCTTTATTCTTTCATTCCACCCCTATATATTTAAGCTAATTTTTAAACATTAAACTACAGAAACGTGAAGATTTCTTAAATGTATTACAATGATATCTTTCCCAGCAATGAAATACTACAGATTCATATGCTCGGTTATGTGACAAAATATATTGCTAGCCCAAATAGGATATCTTGATGGTCATAAATATTATGATAACTTCAGGATTCAAAGATTAATTACCTTGCTTTCTGCTAACCAGCGATGTGGGTCATAATTAATATCAGGAACAGATGAAAAAACCTACAAAAAAGAGGAATAGTCTATTAAAAGCAGATTTTTCCCTGAATTGAATTTACATAAATGAAATTTTTCACCATAACATCCAAAAGTTTAGTGCCTAAACTTAAGGATTTAAATAGAAAAAAGTTCATACTAAGTACTCAACCAATTCTAAACCACCATTTAACATGTCTATTTATGTAAACATGTATATATTACATATGTTTTGACAGTAAATATTTAGCTCAAATACAGAGACGTGAATCAGCTTTCAAGGGCTATCATTGCTAGAATCTCTAGAGGCTGATTCCACAGAGTTCTGCATGGCAAGCAGCCTCAATTAAACCAGTTTACTTCATTTTTTATGTTTTTTTTTCCCTCGGTCTTGCTCCATGTAATATATTTCACAGTGGGTTAGATGTAATAACATGGAAACTTAATTCTTTGTCTCATTTATTCTTCTTTAATTTTATACCATGAAGGCCATTTTGTCTCATTAATGGTTGTGTAGAACTGACAAAAACTAATCAGCATGACTTCACGTAAACATTGCTTTATATTTCATGATGGTAACAAAATCCTACAATAAATAGGTTGTCTGTACCAGCTGCCTTGATTTCCTTCACACCAACTCATTTATAAAATCATTGCCATCTGGTTCTGTATTACGACTCATAAAACTGTACTCAAAGGTTGTCAATGATTTTACGATTGTAAATACAAATTTTTCTCAATTCTTATTTTTGTTGAAACTTGTGCTACTTTGTGCTACATTTTTGCAGGACATGTTCTGCTTAAAAATATCCCATCCCTCTGCAAGAGAAGTCTGTTCCTATTCTCAAATACTTCCATATTTACTGATGTGTGTGCACGTCACTCCCTTACAAAATATCATTGGGTAATGCATTCAGACATATGATAAATGCATAATGAGTGCCGACCACATGCCATATACGAGAGTGTCATATTCTTATACCCAACTCTTCCCTCATCTACTTTTCTCACTCTCTAAATCTCACCCAACTCTCATGCCTTCCCTGCCTTTTCATTGAAATTTTCCCCAACCACTCTAGTTCATAGGGAAATTTTCTGATCCAAGGCCTAATATCTTTAAGCTCTACAAATGAGTGAATACTCAGACCAAGTGTTATGGAAAAGGCTCTTGAATTATCAAAGATCGGTCTGAGTAAATTAGGTATCTCTAATTCGGACATTTTCCTAAATGTTTTATAATGGTGATGGTTTATTAAGTGTCCTTCCTTAAGTTTTCAAATAGTAAAGGCATTTACTAAAATAGAATAATATATATGGTGGCTGGAAAAAAATGTAATTGGAAATAATACCAGTATTCCCAAGACTTGTCTCAGGCACAATTGTTATGTATCTATTAATTAATCCATTCCGTAACAGTCACTCTCTTTATAAAATGGTTGAAAATTTCATCAGCAATATTTCAAAAATCAACAAATAGCAAAGAATAATTGGAATTATTCCACTTTAGAGAACATTTTTCAAAGACCACCACTCTCCTATAGATCTCTGAACTATAAAGCCAAGAATCAATTTTATTTTAACAAATACCTTGGGTGGTTTCTTTGAGGTGAGGGCAAATTTTATATTCTTGGATATTCTTTTTTTTTTCAAGTTCACGGGAATGAAACAACAGAAGTTATAAATGGAAAGAGACTCACAATGAAAGAATTGTACTCTTAAAAAATTTTTAATAGAACTTGCATTCTTTTAGATTTATTTTCGACCCATCACTTGGATTGAAGTAGTTTTTCTTTAGGAAAAGGGGTGTGAAGATCCATTACCACAATCGTTCCATTCCTGAAAGCCCTTTAAAGAATAGGGTGCTTTTCAGAAGATGTTGGAAGGATAATTTGTGCCTCATAAATAAAATATTTAAGAAATATGATATGTGCATACTACGTTTTAGCCTGTAATTGCCCATAACAAGGTTTATATATCTTATAGCACACTCCAAAGGTTTCCATTTTTACATCTCTACTTGATTGAATACAAGTTGTCCTGACATTAACACTTAAGTATAGAATAAATACTGCATTGTAAATATGTGACTCTTTTAGATAAAATCAAGATCTCAAAGCCACACATCCCTTAATATAAGTAAACAACACAAATCTTAAATACAGCAGTATTAGACAGGAAAAAGAATAAACCAGCCTTATATCAGACCCTATAGTAAGACTGAAAGAGTTTTTGTCTCTAAAACCAATTACTTCTCATATTGGGCTCATAGTCCTCCCCAACTTACATCTGAGCTGTTTTAAAAATGCATATAGAAATACATATTGTAGAAACTCCATCAACTCCACCAAGTTCTATCAGTTGAAATATTTCCGATAAAGTTGAATCCTAAGCCACCTTCAACTGCAAGAGTAGAATTATAGTGTTTCTTTAAAACACCACTTAAGAAAGAGAAGAAAAAATGGGAAGGAAGAGCTGGAAAAAAGAGGGGAAAGTAGTATGAGATGGGAAGATCATTTTCTATGAGGAAAAAGATGAATGACAAAATAAAAAGAAACACCTGAAAAGTATTTTTTTTTTAGAAAGCCCTTATTGCATAATTTGAGTACTGTCACATCATCAAATGAAATAAATACAGGGGTAAATGAGAGCTAAATGTGTGTTAGTTTATACCATATCAAGGCAACGCAGTGCCCTCTACATGTAACGTAGCAGCACTAGAACCTAGCGTTAATAGAGGTGTCTACTACCTTCAAGGAATTAAGAATATCCATGATTACTTCAGTTTTTCTTTCTCATTTCGCTAGAGCTATAAATTGAGTAGCAATATTCCATTTTAAACATAGAAAAACTAAATTAAAATAAATAGAGAAGGCAAATAGCATAGTGTTACTTGTTTAAGCTCTGCTGCTCAACTCCCAAGGTTTGAAGTTCTAGTTCTAGCATTTAGCTAGATATATGGCCAGGGACAAGTTACTTAACCCTTCTAAGCCTTGCTTTCTCTAGTGTAACATAGATCTAATCACAGTACCTAAAGGACAGAGTGGTTTTAAGAGTTAAGAGAGAGAATAAATTCATCATATTTACAGTATCTGTGATATAACTAGTACTCCACACATGTTAGACAGTAATACAGTAATATAACTAACACAAACAAAAATAGCCTGTGATAACGAAAAACTCAAAATCCAGGCCTCTTAACTCCATGGATACATTTTAGTCAGAATCGCTGCCTCTGTTGTGAGACATTTTCTTTTACAGAGTGAGACACAGGCAGTTCAGTGGAATAACAGCACACTTTCTCTCACCATGACTGTGCAATAGATATACTACCTCATTCTAAAAAACACAAGGTGTTATTTTCTTTCATAAAACTTTGTGGGATAAAAACACGATTACCATGTAACCATGCATTAGAAACTTATTATAATTATATATTAGAAAACTAAGTGAAAGGCACAATGAGAATTTGTAATTACTTTCAATTTCTCCATCGAGTCCCTGGAGAAGGTTTTACAAGCTGCATCAATTTGCTTTCCTATCACACCAAGAATGGATTCCTGTTCAGTCTCCAGACAAAGAAGTTGATCCTTGAGCTGCAATCTGGCCTCTTCCATCCTCCTTAAGTGCTCTTCTTCATCGCTTATATGTTTCTCCTAGAGCATTGATAAGAAAGAAAAACAATTATTAAGTGGAGACCAGAAACAGACGTGTAATATCTGCACAACCCACTCAAAGAAGTGTATCAGAAAACAGATCTGGCTCTGTCACTCCCTTTACTAAAATAAAACATTCTGCCTACTCATTAAGTGAAGTTAAGTTATAGAGAATTCATAAGTAAGGCATTGAGAGAACTGGTGAGTAGATACTTGGCAAGGAAAATTATAGTAATTTAGTAAACAAAAGAAGTTGAAAAAAAAAAACCTTTACCATTTCATGCCATTAATGGGTTGAAGAGTAAAAGCTGATGCTACAAACTGACTTTGAGCTTTCAATAAATATTAGTAAAACACTAAAAAATGCAAAACGTCAAATAAGATAGTGTTAGTTTTTCATTTCAAAAAAATATGTTACTACCTTAATCTTATCAAAACATTATTTTTAAAAAGCCTAAGTTTTCAAATGCAGTCATACTGCATAAAAGCTTTGAGTCATGAAAATCTGATAAAAGAACGATGGAGGCACTTTTCAAGTAAGCAATAATATTTAATGAAAAGGGATTCTTTTGGAACTCTGTAAGAGATTACAAGGACTTGGGGGTGTCCTATGGCAAAACAATTTTCAATCATAATGATTACACAATTTCCTTACTAGATAAATTCAAGTCATACTGCACAAAGCTTGTAGGGGGGAAAAGAAACAGAATCACTAGAATTATAAGTGTAAACAATAAACCAGAAAGTCCTGATAGCTGGCTAGTTTTGCTTTCAGTCATTACAGTAGCCTGATCATCTTTACCTATCCTAGTAAATACAACACAAGCAGGAAGATTAAGTGGTCAACAAACTCTGCTTGAATTTAAAATAACAAAGAGATCTAGCTGCTTGATGAAAATTAATCTTGAAAGGTAGAAAGGTATTTTAGCAGAATACCATCAATTCAACTTACTTTTAAAAATGAATAGAATACTCTCTGCCCAAAAGAAGAATCCTTTCACAAGCTGTCTTCTGCCCTTCTCTCCAGCCTCATGACCCTCTTTTACACTTTCATACTTTAACTTCTTGCAGCTTCTGAGATATGCCTACCTGTGTCTCCTCCAACCAATCTGATGTGTATAACTGTGCTTGAACTTGTAGTATTTCAGAAGGAGCTGGTAGGCAACTGACAGCATTTATCTTGATGAGTACATCATTGCAGTCTGGATCTCAGCTTTGTAAACTAAGGAACTGGGTTTTCTTTTCTTTGTGGTACTCTAAATGGAGTCATTCAGCAGTAGAGTAACATTAAGCTCACAAGAGACTAATGTACAAACTAGAATGCCACTCAATTAATTACATGAGTTTACAACGAGAACCATAACTGCCATATGGATCAAAATGCCTGTGTCAGCATGACCAGTACATTTTCTCCTTGTAGACCAATCTAGATGGGAAGGCAAATTATAACCAGAATGTTGTTTAAGTAACAGAAAATCAGAGCAGGGGGAGTTGTTTTATGAAGCAATGTTTAAATGCCATCATGCTAATAGCAGCCTGGTGTGTCCATCTACACATTAGGGTTTTAGGAACCACAATAACAAGAATGTTCCATTCTCCTGGGATGGCGAGTGCTGATGTACATCTCCCTAACTTTCTTCTTTGTCCACATTCAGATTCTGACAAACTCTCCCTTCTGATTGATTCATTTCTTTAGATATATTGATATCTTCACTGTCTTGCTCTCATCTAGGAATCTTTTCTAAAAAATTAACATCCTGGCTCTGAAAAATATTTGATAATTTTATAATTTACCTACTAGAAAGCAACCTTACTGTCAAGTCTCTAAGTGAGGCTACTTGGCTGTGTATTGTTGCTACATAACTACAAGAACGCATCAAGACAAACACTATTTCTTTCTGAAATAACGCAACATCAGAGTTGTACACAACAGATCAGTCAGAGGACACACATGTAAGCAAACCTGCCAACTATACTTCTTATCCTTCAAGACCCAGTCTCCCTTCTTTCCTGATTTCCCAACACAGCATGTTCCCACAGCACATTATTTATACCATAGTTTTTAAAATAAATGTATCAAGCTGTAATATAATTGTTTTTGCACCTGTCTCCCTCAATAAACTATTTATCTAGAAGACTATAAAACATGTTAATAATCATTTTTAAACTCCTCAACTTTGCTGAATAAGTGATTTAAACCATGTTTTGAAGGCTCCAACACTATAAGGATCCATTCTTCAATTTACCATGCAGATCTATATCAGAGACTACTGAGGTTGCTAGGAGGTTCCCTCTACTCATACATAGGCCTTCAGACTGCTTCAGTGTTCTCGCTCTTGCGATGTTAATAAAATTTTTTAATTAAGTTTATTGGGGTAACATTGGTTAATACAATTATATAATTTTCAGGTGTACATTATAATTTGACATCTGTATATTCTATTGTGTGTTTACCACCCAAAGTCCAATTTCCTTCAGCTACCATATATTTGACCCCTTTACCCACTTCGCCCTCCCCCTAGAACTCTATATTTGACCTCTTTTACCCATTAAAAAAGAAAATACTCTCCCAGGGGTTACTGATATATTTAGAGAGTAACTGTCCAGAATCTAAAGCCAGGCAATTCGCAATGACGTTCTAACCGATCTTTCTGTTCTCGTCTGCCTCATATCCATCTTTCTTTTATCCACTATCACTCTTTTGTGTTGTTATTTGATTCTTATTAAGAAGAAGACAAAACTATTTCCATATTTTGGTATTCTTAAAATGTTTATATTGTCAAAAAAGGCTCTATAAGTTCAGTCTCTTTAGCAAAGACTGAAAATTTCATTACTCACGTTACTATCCTCCATGAGACAATTAGCATGCCACATCTAATCTCCTTTGAAGAAAGACTCAAAGAACTGTGAATTCACATGAACCTTAGAGATCATCGGGTTCAACTACCTATTCTTTTAGGAATCCCTTCTTTTTACATTTCTGACAGATGGTAATCCAACCCTTACGTGACCAGCTCAAGTTTCAAGGAACAGAGGACTTGACAAAACTATAAAATCTCTCCATTAATCCAAGTGCTATACTCAAGAATTAAAGTAAATAAATGAATCCCCTACCCTTACTAAATCTTCTAATGTTCCAGGTAGAAGTTCATGTTCTTTTATTCAACTAGGTTTCAGACACCACACCGTACTGGTTCTCCATCCTCTGTGTGTGCTCCGAGATGCTACAGCTAAGAGTCAAGTTCTTCCATTCTATACTTAAGCAATTGTAATTTCATTTATTCACTCATTCAACAAATTTTTATGGAAAGCCTACCATGGTAAGACATTCTTCTGGGTGTTAGGGACAGAGTGAATGAGATAAATAAGATTCCTGCCCTCGTAGAGCCAATAAATATCTCCTTTAAAGTTCATCGGTTTTATTTTGTCCCATTCTTACGGCATAAGGATATCTACTTGTACACTAATCGTGGCACCCAAAAAGTCAGCTCTTTCTCTCCCAGTTTCATGTTTCAGAAATATCTCTACCTATGGAGCAAGCACAGCTACTTCTGTAGGAGGGTGGGAAGCTGGCTGACATTAATTTATACATCCTGTCTGGTTTGGAGCATGTGGATTAATAAGGGCTGATGATCCGTTTAGGCACTATCATGACTATTCCCTGGTCTTCTAGTGAATTCAAAGACAACATTAATTCTAAAACAAAAAGCTACCATATTTCTAAAGAACCAAAGCAGCTTCTCTGTGGGGGGCATAGGAGGTGGGGATAGGTATAGATAGAGCTGACCGAGTAGTCTACGTGATCCAAGAAGAGAGATATTCTAGACGATGGCTGAGTTTGAGAAAGAACCTTAGAGAAAAAAACCCAGCCCTTAATCTTACAAATAAGGAAACCAAAGTTTAGACAGAATAAACAACATGACTACAGTCAAAGAGCCTATGACCCATAACCTGAGTCCTCTGACTCCCTGACTTGTGCTCTCTATTAAAATGCTAGAAAGGTCAATGTGAAAACCTCAGGAACATTATCAGCAGATTATATGAGGACTAACATAGTTTTAAGTAAAAAGAATAACTCAAAAATATTTCTGAATGAGCCTTATTATTACAAAAAAAAAATATATGACATATTGTAAATTCAGAATAGACCACAAAAAAAAGGGAAAAAACCCATCAAGCACGCACAGTATCCTAAAAGTTTTAGGGGCTATCCGACTACACTGGAGACATACTCTGTGTACACATACAATCTGCTCTTGGCAGATTTTATTTAAAAAGTATACAAATCACACACTAAGCATGTGTAGTTCCACTATCAAGACAGTAAAGATTTTAAGAAGCTTCCATTTCAGGACAGGAAAGGCTTATATTACTGACATTTGTGTCTAAAGAAAATAAAAAATACTGCTCACAATCTCATCTCTCTCTCTCTCTCTCTCTCTCTCACACACACACACACACGCACACGCACACGCACACGCACACGCACACGCACACGCACACGCACATGCATGCACACACACACAGCTGATTGGCTTGATCAATGGACCTGCAATGCAAAAGACAAGAAATGTTCCTCTAATTATATATTTGTGTTTCAGCATGCTCTTTACAACTCAGAACTCTCACTTTCCCAAAAGCTGTTAAATATTATAAGGAGACACAATCTTAATGGAAATACAATAACTTCAGGAAAACTAGAGCATATCCAAAATGTTATCTCCTTAGTAAAAGCTTATGAAATCCCTTCAATATCTTAAGAGGTTCATAAAAGCTGCTTTATTTCCAATATGGCTATTATATGAAATAAAGAGTTCTTCACACACTTTAACAGAAACATTATGGTAAATAAAACACACATACAACTAAATAAATCATTAATTTACAAAGTTAATGTTCTTCCTTTACTGAAAACTAAGTTGAATAAGCAAGTGTGACAATATTTCAGCCCCAAGGCCATTTTTAATGCATCAGCAGTGGGTTGGGAAGAGACTAGATAAGAGGTAAAAAGAGATCAAATAATATTAAAGGGTGAAATAAAAACTAACAGTGTAATTCAAAGTTATTGGAAGCATGGCTTGTTGAAACTCAACTTGCCCACATCACCTAAAAAGTTTTGAGAAAGAATATTTCTGTAACTCAAGATAGCTGTTATGCCTAAGCCTTAAATCCAGAACACTAGCATTATAAGACAAATTATGAAACTATCCTGAACAAAAATTGGATCTGTCTGGAAGCCATTTATCTGACTCTCTAAAGAAGGTTCACATTACTTATGTCAACAGAGTTGAGTCAGCTGCAAGGAAGTTAAGACACAATATGAAATGCCAACAAAGGCAGACAGTGTAGCACGACTAAAAGAGAAGAATCTACCACGGATATTAACGGAGATCTGAAAAGAGCTTAATCTGGAAAATGACCGCACTGCAGTTTAAACTGTCTTCCAAAACAGCCAATAAATAAATAAATAACACATAAGGTGCTATTCACACCACGAGTACTTTTTTCCAAACTTACTTCTTAAAAATAGAAGATTTTTAAGAAATCTTCTATTTCTTAAATATGATAGATTTCTTAAATGCAAATATGGCTATATATGAAACATTTATATTGGCACCAAAAGTAAACCCCAAAAATGTAAACTAAATAAATAAATAAATAAATAAATAAATAAATAAATAAAGTAACAGCGATTTGAAATCTATAGTTCAGATCAATTTGAGAAAATCTCCATGGATTCGACCTACACATATCCTTTGCCATCTGTGAATCCAGCACTACTGAGGAAGAAAGAGGACAAGGAAAAGTCATAAACTGATTTTTTTTGTTATAAAAATCCAATAACATGCAGTTCCTACATCACCACATGGATATTATAACAAGACAGATAAGCTGAGCTCTTAGGAAGACTAGGTGCCCTCTCTATGCTCCCATGTTACTTTATACGAGCTTCTGCTATAGAACTTACTATTACATACATCTTTCATATCTCTCATCTGTGAATTCCTCTAGGGCAAAGGTCTTCCGCATTTAAATATCTCAGCACCTAGTAGAATATCTCACATAGTAGTCAGTCAATAAATTTTCTGAAACATATCTATCCTATTGTGTTCCTTTTACTCCACAAGCATTTTTTTGAGTGTCTTTATGTGCTAAGCATAGTAAACCCCAACTATACAACAATGAAAAAACAAAAAAACAAAAAAACAAATCCCTGAACTCAAATAACTTTTTGTGTTACAGTAACATGGTTTTTGCAATAAGTTAATTAGTAAACATATTGAGGGCAATCATCTTTTCAGCAACGGGTTGTTGTCACTGTCAAGGCAAGATGATGTCACAACCGTGAGAGCACTGCCAGTGGTAAGAAGTAATCAGACGCAGAATGAGAGAATGAGGTGGTAATTTATATGTATTTAGAAAGCAAAAGAACATTGTAATTTCTACAAGAAGATTTGGTTTCATAAAACGAAAATGCTACTATTTTGTGAGTTAGATAAAGACTCTTCATTCTCCTCTGTAAGTAGATGCTTTACACTATTCGAATGAGAGAAAGAAGTTGCGATTAATAGTATGTTAAGAGTAAGAACTGAGAGCATTAGAAGAACAGTAGTGCTAACAGAAAAAGTAAAGGTATAATTAGAACACTGGATATATGATTTGATGGATGTTAAAACTTGGGTGTGAAAGACTTTCCAATCCATAACCTGGTCTTAGGCTTAGGAAAGGTATCCAGAAGACAGAAAAAGCTGGAAATTAAAATTTAAACTTCTAATCCCATTTAAGGAAATTATTTTTGCCTAAGGCTTCTTAGTATCTTTTTCTAGGAGAATATTGAGCAATACAAAGATCATTGGCAGCATAACCAAAAAGGTGTGAGGATATGTACTGGATACATTCCTAGAAATTAATATTCAAAGTTGGAAACAAAAATATCTCTAAAGGGTATCTTGTGCATTCATTATGTTTTAGGATCATTTTGTAATTATTACATATTTCTATGAAGTCAAATGCCTGGAAAAAGAAATAACATTATTTAAAATCAGCCACTTTTAATGCATTTCTATTTCTGAAACAAAATATAGACAAGGAAACAAACAACTCAAGTTTCAAATTATGCATTTGGAACGAAGACTGTTTAATTTTAAAAAGAAAAGAAGAATTTATCATTCATCTCCAGAGAAATGTTTATAAGCTTACGGTGCCTTTAAAAATCATCAGAATTTCTTCCCCTCCTCCTTTTTTCCCTAAAGGATGCTTAAGCATGCATCTATTCTTATGAAAGTCTATGAAAAAAAATTTTTTAAATAAATCTCCAAAAAACGTTAACTCATGTACACAGTAAGCAGCTTGTAGCTGTTTTTTTCCTAAAATTTAAAGGGTATTGCTTGTTCAACATTAAGTGACAAAATGGATTGAGTCAACAAGCACTCTAAACAGTGATGAAAGAAAAACCCAATGAAAATAAACCGGGACATTCACTTTATGTTCCCTTTTAGGGTACATCAAAGCAAGACAGGACTGCTTAACTTCAAAAAAACACTGAAACAGATAATATAGAACTCTTCATGTGGCCTAGTGCCCACTACAACCAATTCTACATGCTATTATTCAGCCTACACTATAGGCATCACTCACCATTTCAAGATTAAATGAAATCAAACTAATAGTACAGGATTCTAAAGAAAAGTGCCCAACAGCACTGCCTTCCTCTCAAGCCCTTGTAGTTATCAACAAATGGCAGGCCACTCAATCAAGTTCAATCAGGGATCATAAAGACCCAAAGTTTAACTTCATTCTTTAAATCCATTTAAAATCAACCTCTTTGACTGTGTCAGTGGTTGGTAGAGGAGTCGTTACCAAAGGAGTTTGAAAAGGGCTTTTCCACACTCGTTCCATTTTGGAAAGCAGAGACCAAATGTACTCCTGCACACCTTTATTTCTCGCCCCTCCATCTGCCACAGCTGTATGTGTCACTGTCCCCACCCCCACTGTACAATCACTGCACTTCTGCAGTCTAAACTTGTTTTTTAGTATCTGGCACAGTGTTTCACGCATGTTAAGCATTCTGATGTTTCAATCAATTCTCTGTAAAAGTCAAGGACTACTCTGGACTTAATGACTACAAACGATTCAACTAAAAATGCTGTATAAGTGACAAACAGAATTTATAATTTTTCCTTTAATTTGACCATTTTATTATTCTCTCACGGCTATTGTTTTCTAAGATGACAGGAATTTGACGGAAAATTACTCATAACATCCTAGGATGTTAGTGTTTATTTAGAGTATCTGGTTTAAATTTGCCTTCAAATTAATTTGTGGAAGCTAAAGCTTTCTTCTCCCCACAATTTAAAATAGATGCAGCACCAAAGATGTGTACAGTCTGCCTAAAACTGGCTGGCCTAAGGTGTAAACATTAAAGAAAATATAAGAAGTCACTTGCTCATTTGCTTCTACTTCTTTCTAGAGTTCTTCTGGAAAGAATTTAAAATCAGAGAATTCTGCCTTCTACTATCAAAGAGTTTTTAGTAAAAAATGTGGATGTGATTTTGCAAAGTAGTGAATACTTTATAAAATAAACATCTGACAATCATATATATTTTTCCACATCATGAAAACTAGCAATCCTAAACAGATGGTCAAATTAGAACTGAAACACAAAATTAAACAACACTGTTTCATTTCTTCCTGTCACAGATATCTTTTATGTGGCAATATCAGGTTTTAATTAGACTTTTCTAACAAAATCATTGATGACTCCTTTTCCAAAATTTGTGTCAGGCTAAAAAAATCAAAGTATATGGGTAATCTGTTGAATATAATATTCCTAAATTTAAATTCAACACTAAGAGTGCAATGAAAAGACACGAATGTGACTCATTTTACTGGCAGTAAATAAAGGGGAAAAATAAAGGAATTTGTGTACATATCCTGTTTCCACCATAAACTATGCAATGTCGAGCAAGTCACAATATTATACTTTCAACCTCAGTTTCCACCATCTGTAAAAATGGGCATCATAAGTACACTTGCAAATGAGAATTATAATTATCATTTCTCAAATATCCACATTTGTAGAAGAAAACTATTTCTTAAGTGTTTTTATCCAACATTATGTTGCTAGGTTTCACTTCACAAATGAAGAAAGCATTTCATGGGAAGGAGCCAAAATATATTTCTATGAATCCCGATCTATTCAACACTTAAGTTCCTATGAACTGCTATAACCCTGGATGTGTCACAATTTGTGTCACATCCTGTTTAACTGTCTCCTGTTTCATTGTAGTGGGTCTCATATCCTGAAAGAATAATAGAAAATAAGATCCTCTCTAAAGAGAATTTAGTATAACTATGGAAATAAGCAAATGTACTACATGGGACAGCTTAGTGTCCCAGGTAACCAACATAATCTTTATACTGGGCAAAAATGGTTCTTAAAGATTCTGATACAATGGAAAAAACAAGATTAGTAAACCTGAGTCCTATTTCCGCTTCTACCAATGGACAGCTTGGAGCACTTGGGCAACTCAATTAACTCTTTGGGTTAGAATTATCTCATCTATAAAAGAAGGTGTTGAGAGCTGGTATTAAAGTCCATTTACACTTTAGAATTACACTGATACCAAATGTTTTGGGAAATAACACCTTTGTCCAATAGTCCAGTGCAACCTTGTAAAGTTTGAGACAATGCTTGTTAAAAGCAAAAGCCATCTACGGCCATGCCACCTTGAACAAGCCCGATCCCGTCTGATCTCGGAAGCTAAGCAAGGTCGGGCCTGCTTAGTACTTGGATGGGAGGCCACCTAGGAAGACCAGGTGCTGTCGGCGTAAAAGATAAAGAAAGGGATTGTAAGCTGACAAGGTCCTTGCAATCTGTGAGGTCAACCAAGGATTGCCTCACCTAAAAATAAAACAAAACAAAAACAAAAAAAGCCAACTCATAGATTTTTGTGGGGCAAAACACAGAAATTACTGAAAAGCCTTCCTTATAGTTACAGTGCTGCAGCAAGCTGTATCTACAAGGTATGTGTACCTACAGGTCAGCATCTCTTATAACAGAGGAAGTTCCACATATGGCTGTGGATATGGGTGGATTAAAGGAGAAAAGTAAATTGAGGGAGCAGATACCTCTAGCTTCCTCCCAGGCTCTGGTATCTAGTGGCAAGAAGCATACTCTCATAGTTCTGCTTAGTACTAGAGCAGTAACAAATACAAATGAAAGCTCCAAATATGGAAAGCACTGAATAAAAATTACTTGATCTATAATTGTAAAACAGAAAAGACAAAAATAATGTTATCAACAACAAAAGAATGCTACATTTACTAGATGAAATATTGGGTGGCAAATAAACTTGATTCTGAAAAACGTTCAATGACATGCAAATTCAGAGTATGCAGCTATGCAAAGAGCATGATCCCAAATGGGATCTGTGTGTCTGTGTGTATAGAAAAGAACTGTGAAAAGAATTTCACCAAAACTTGAATAAAAAAAGTTAGCTGGTGTGATTACAGACGAGTTTTTATATCTTCCCAAGAAGTGCCCTGCATTTTCCACGATGAAAATCTACTGTTTTATCTTTGTTAAATGTTCTCTTTTAAAGAAAGAAATATATGTATCTTCTAAATCTATATTTTCAGGATTTGAAGAAATGAACACAATAAAATTAAATTATTCTTTCGCTAATATTTGAAAATAAATGTCTTTATTATATTTTGCATTGGACTTAGGAAAACAATCTCAGAATATATCTATCACTTTCTTCATACCATTTTCTTACTGCTTATAAACAGACCTGCCCAAAACATTGTATATATATTTTCATAAGACATCCATACTTATAAAATGTAAAGACCAAGAGAATATATAAACAGAATATTCTACAAAATAATACTCTTAATTTTAGACATCAGTTATGTCTAATATATTATGCAAATATGTTCAAAATTAAAATCGATCTTTTACTACTTATAACTATAAAATTACTTGGAGAGCTCTAGAAAGATGGTCAGTATCATTAATAAACTCATACCTATGTTAATGACGTTTTTTAAAAATTAGATCCGATATAGGTCTGCAAAGATAAAATATTTAAAGCCTTCACAATGTAAATTTTGATGACTTAATGAGCAAAAATCATTTAATTAAATACTTGATGATTCAGAGTCCAGTGAAACCAATTAAAATATATTTCTAATAGAAACAACAGCATTACGTTTCCAGATAAATGCCAGAAAAATAAAAAATTTAATATTAATAAGATCCTTTTAAAACAAAAGAAGAAATCAACTACTTTCCTTTAAAATTTTAAGCAAAAGGTATAATAAATTTTAACTGTACTATATATATATGGGAGAAAATTCTATCTGTAACATTTCATGAGCATTTTCCCTAGTAAGAAGCTCATAATAGAGCCTTAAATGCATATGTAAAAATTCTGTGAGTTGCATAATACTTGTTCTCTTTGTCATGTAAAATTGAAAAATAACATTTGATGTTAAAGCAAAATCAGATGTTGGAAAAAATGCATTTTATTACCACATATCACCACTGAATACATGAGGAAAATATGCTGAAGTTAGTTAATCTGTGTGTATAT
The DNA here is from genome assembly GCF_000325575.1 of Pteropus alecto. Taxonomy (NCBI): domain Eukaryota; kingdom Metazoa; phylum Chordata; class Mammalia; order Chiroptera; family Pteropodidae; genus Pteropus; species Pteropus alecto. The sequence continues at coordinate 7,586,483 of NW_006494609.1, forward strand.
ACTAACAGCAATCTTGTACCACTGATTACGGCTGCAGGTACTAATGCTGTGCATGAATTTTGATGCAGTTTTAACATTTCTTAGCTTACCAAGTAATAACATGACAGGAAACACAAACCTAAACCAAAGTATGCAGTCAAAATAGTAGCAAGAAGTTTTTAAAAAGGGGGAATGTGAATTAGTGGCATAAGTAGCATCTTGTGTTTATGTCAGGGATGGGCACGCAAGAATACTGTTTTGTTACGTAAACAGGAAAAGCTTCCCTCTTAATTCCAGCAGAGTAACATTAGAAACCCCTTCAATCCACAAGGCCCCATTTATAAAGTTCATCACATTGCTTAAACAGTAATCATTGGGCTAGAAGTCATAGGGCTTTTTTCCACTGGAAATGTATTTTTGTCTTATATTCTTGTTTTTATTTCCCCCAGTTGGACCAACACACACACACACACAGACACACAAAGGGAGAAGACTGTACATATATCGACAGGTTATCCATATTTCTTTATCTACATATATACATGTGTATGTGCATGTATGTACACAAACATACTTCTTTATCCATAATTTACTTATAAATTGCCTACTACGTGTCAGGCTCTGTGCCTCATTAGGGATGAAAAAGAACCAAGATTTGGTTCCTGTCATCAAGCAGCAAACAAAAAACTGCCCACCTGTTTGGTTTGCTTAACACGTATGGCTTCAATATCACTTGCTGATAGAACTCTTTTCAGATGGGAACCTCCTTTATAGACCATCTGTCTCAAGTGAATCAATGTAGTCTGGCTCTAAACTTCCAGTCAGCGCAGTTCTGTAGGAATCCCGACTCCCAGGTCCCTGGCCCTTAGCTACCTAACACATCATAAGACAGAGCATCGGCAGTCAATCGATACTTGCTGATTGGTTGACTGCTTGGCTGAATCATTAATTGGCATATATTTGGAAACAACAATAACAAAAGGATGGCAGCTAATAATTGATAGCTTATTAGCTATCAGATACTTTGCCAAGCCCTTCATGTATATTTTCACATTTAACTGTATAACGGAGGTATCATTATATCTGTTTTAAAAGTAAGCCTCCAAGTTTTAAGCAACTTGCCTAAAGCCACATAGTGAGAAAATGATTTACACTCAAAGTTCTGCCAGTGGCCGCTAATGTTATACCACCTCTAGGAGAGAAAGGCCCTGTCTGTAAATGGCTCGACCCAATGACCTTTTGATTTCTAGTTAACTATACTTTGTGGATCAACACAAAGAGCTAAGTAAATCAAAGTATGTGACAACCAAATATACAAAAAAAATAAGATAAGCAAGCACATAGGCTGTACATATTTATGTGTGTGTATTTTTTAAGATTATTCACCATTACAAACTTCACAGACATCCTTTCTCTACATTAGCACCTACTGTCAAGACTCAACTACATAGTTTTAACATCTGAAAGGGATTTTGTTTTTAATGATTCCACTATGAGCATTCAACCGCAGACCTGTTTCATATCTATATCCCATCCTTAGCATCCAGCAAAACGCCTACTACATACTAGATGCTCCATACATTGCAGTGGAACACAATCATTAACTCTTGAAACTCTGTTCTAAAAAAATGTTCCATTTATATGCCTGATAACGCATATATATCAGGAACATCACAAATAGAATCAGTGAAGAAATACTTATTTTAAACAGAACAAGGTAAACTACATTTTCAACATATCAAAATTTTCACCACTATGTCTTAAATGCAAATAAATATAAAACATGTTAACACATCTTCAGGCTAAAATTTTAATTATGGAAAAGTTGGAAATTTTAGCATTATCTCCACAGCAACTACACCCTGGCAACAGATACATTAAATATGTGTGAACATTAGACATAATCAAAACAAAGCATGACATAAAAACTAAATTGCAGTGGTTGTCAAGACTGTAGGACTAAATTTAGCAACTTAAGCACATTTAATTACAAACTCCAAATTAACTTATATTTTATTTCCTTGATTTTAAAAATTATTAGAAAGCTAAATTCATGTGTGTGTACGTATATACATATATGCATATATATGTATATATGTATATACATTGCAGTGAAATTTGCAAACAACAAGAAGAGGAAAAGATGAGCAAAGCATTAAGAAAGTTTCTTCCTAGAGGTTTATGAAGAGTTTTATGACACCCAACCCAGTGATAGGTCCCTCATCATAGACTTTAGTAACCCTTATGAAGTGTAGGATCCATTTGGCCCAGCCTATTCTGCTTTATCCTATTAATCATACTTTAACAATCTTTTCTACATTCAACTTTTATCACACTTGACTGCAAATCCTGTTAAGAAGTTGATGGAAGAAACAGAAAGAAAATTTAAATATTCTGTCTTCTATTCTTAGTTAATTTTCTGCTATAAAAATAGTGACTCTCTAAAAGTCCCTAGTATTCTATCCAATGTCTGATATATAGCAGATGCTCAAAATAAATTTACACATCCAGTGACAAGAAAGCAGTAAGCCTGCTGGGGATGTTCCAAGGTTACCAACCCTCTTAAGCTCCAGTCTCTGCAATTGCAAAAATAAGCATAATAGCATCGATTTCATAAAATTACTATAAGTATTAAAAGTGCCTAGCATATGGTGAGCACTTTATTATTACATATTTCATTTTGAGCCTCTGTTTCCTCATAGATTAAAGAGGATCAACAAAATCTAACCAAAGAGTTGTGAAAACTAAGTTCACATATGTAAATCAGCTTGGCACAAATGCATGATACATAGTAGGTGCTCGATAAACCATAATTCCTTCCTTTGCTACCTTGCCTCTAAATTCCCATTTTAAGATTCAGAAGGAATTTGAAATCATATGAATTAGAAGGTTACTGGTTGGTTGAAAGAATAAAATCATGGCACTCTAATAAACTTCAACCGTTTTTTCCGGCACCAATACAACTTTCCTATGGAACACTAAATTAGCATTCTTTGATACATAAAATATGTGCTACAAGAAATACTAGAAGAGATTCAAATAAGTCTTTTAAATTAGAATTCATTCATATTTTTACCTTTTCTTCTAGTTGGTCCTTCAAATTCTCATATTTCAGCTTCAGTTTTTTGTTCTCATTTTCATTCTGAGTTAATTCCTCTGTCAGCCTGTCACACTGTGATTTCAACTTCTCGAGCTGACAAAGATGGACTTTAGCCATATTCTTATCTTCTAAGCTTTCTGCCTGAGAAAAAGAGAAGGAAAAAAGAGAAAATCCACTGGCCATAGTCAAATTGTACACCAAATTATACATTATATCGGTAGGCAAATACGTCGAGATTTTGCTATCTGAAAGAATCCATACATAAAAATACAAAAGAAATGCTTTTTGAATTTATTCAATCACTCCTTAGCACTCACTGAGCATTTACTAAGTGAAAGGTCCCGTACTAGGCACTAAAGATAACAGATAAGAACAGTAAAAGAGACAGATGCAAAACTAAATTTCTCTAACAATTTGCAGTCAAGTGTGATAGATGTGCTTCATAAAGGTGTAAGTGAGGTATTGTGGCAACCCGAAGAAGGGACACTAACTCCGCTGAGAAGGGAAGGAGTTATTAGAGAAGTGTCCCAAAAGGGCAGTACTATGAGATATCACTGACTGACCAGTTTCCTCGTCTATAAAAGGAACTTAACAACATTCCTTTAAACCTACCTCCTGGTTTTTGTAAAAGAATTCTACGCTTTTTATACAATATAAGTACTGATGCCACTCTTACGAGGCTAAAAAGATTATGAAATTATAGCAGGCAAGAAACTACAAATAACTTGATATGAAAAATAGCTTACCAGTGATTATCTCAGTAACAACAGTGTAATAAAAAAGTACAGTCCCTGGTTTTTAGTCTTTAATTGGAATATAATCAGAATCAGCTTTTAAAAAGTTAGGAATAATCTATTATGTGTATGGGATTTAATAAAGATTTGCCAGGTATGTGAACTTAAAAACTTTGAAAATAATAACCATGCAAACTCTGTATGTCAGGGAGCTCCTCTAAAACTTTTGTGTGGTCTTTCCTCATTTCGTTTTCACAACCACCTGACCAGGCAGGTACTGTCATTGTTTGCTTTTTTGAACCTGAAGCACAGAGACACTAATAACTTGCCTAAGGGTACACAGAGAGTACATGCAGAGCCACACTGCTTTGCAGAAGGTACATCTACAATAAGGTTTTACAAACAAGCTGGGTGCAACTTGCTGGATGCAACTTGCCCTGTTAACTGGTCACACCTACCAGTTACCAACAGTCTGTAAGCGACTACATATAATCTGTTTAAAATAAATGTTTTAAGGCCTAAAATGTAAGTTTCTTTTCTTTTTACAAGTTTATTATATGTGTTTAATCAGGTGTGTAGGAACACAATCATTAGAAGCAATTTCCTGAAAGAAGTTTTGTGAGTCTTAGACAAAACCTATATTTTATTCACCCCCACAAAATTCACCTGAGACTTGATGCCATTTTGAATGAACAAAGAAATTGATTTTTATGAGGAATCCTGTATTCATAACCCAAAAATAAGTTTACAAAATAAAGTCTCTCATCAGGAAAACTGTTCGATTATGATTTTAAATTACGGCACAACGCTTTGGCTTTTCCTTCAGTCTTATAGAAAGTGTAGGTAGAGAGGGCTCCCCCTAAAGCTAGTGGTGTGCTGGAACCAGCTCAAAGAGACTCTTTAGAACCAAGGGGCTCGTCTCTTCCCAACTCTGTCCCTTTCCAGTGAGGTCTTGTTTGATAGCTTGAATAGCTTGGAATCAGCCAAATGGGAGTATTTATACAACTGAACTTGGAAGTGCTACCATTCAACCCCCACAACACATGCCCAGAAAGCCTATTTTAAAACCTTTACCAGCACACCAATGCCTAAGCTTGACTAAGAACTTCCTTCTTTTTGTGGTTTGATTATTACATGTACATTTCACTTTAGGATTTACAAAGTGATGTCATACTCACAAAACCCTGATAAAGACATTACTCCTCTCATTTTATTGATTAGGTACAAAAAAGGTTAAGTAATTTGACTAAGATCATATGGCCAGCAGGTGACAAAAGTATAGAACTCCAGTTCTTGGTCTTTTGATTCCAAGTAAAGGCTCTACAAAATAATTTCTGTTGAAATCATAATGAGGTGATCACCCAATATCCTGCAAATAGTAATAGCAGCTAGAGTATTTCATTTAAATATTTTACATTTAAATTTTAAAACAGGCATGAGAAGGGTAGTTCTAAATGGAGAAAAACTATAAGTTGTGCCATGAAAAAATATGGGTAACATATCAGAACTTATTAGAATCAGAAAAAGTAATAAATTACGGTAAAGCTGAAAGACAATGAAATACATTTATAGAACTACTTGTCCAAAGCCCTGTTATACATAATTCACTATATTAAATCTTCTGTGATGTCCATTGTTATCAACTCCTGTTAATTAACATAAATAAGTAAAAAGTGTAGGATTATGTTAATGAAATAGCATGAGGTAAGGATTCCTCCTATGGGTAACTTACTCAGTTTTAAAGAAAATACTGGGCCCTCATAATCTCTGGTTCTCCTTTTAAGTTCTTGGGCTGCAACACCCCTCCTAAATCTATCTTCCAAGTTAAAAAAAAGAAAAAAAAGTCTAAAGGTTTCAGAAGATCTACAGAATACTTCTAAATTATACATTCTTTACATACAGGTAATTTCTTAAGATTTAATGTCATCTCACTATACATGAATACAAAGTAATTCCTAAAGAAAAGATAAGGAATTCAATTTTCCCATATTACAGGGAAAAATCCAAACCAGAAAAATCACAGCAATTCAGGAACAAATCCTCTGACTTCCAGCTTCTTAAACATTTCAACTCAGCATCCACTGATTATTGTCTGTGTGTCTCGAATATTGCTGGACACCACAAGAAGACATAAAAATGGTGAAAACCTGACACCTGCCCCTCTGGAGACTTACGGACACACAACAAACTATAATATAAGGCAACATAATTGTTCTGTACTAGAGGTACCAACAAAGAGCTATGGGAACACAGAGGATCGAGAGAGAGCTCTAGCCCGACCTCAGTTGAGATACATCCCTACTTCAGCGAATCCATAAAAGAGGTGAAAAATTAAGTGGGCCTTTATATGAACAACTCCAGGGGGACCATATCAAGGAGGGCTGGATAAGAGTTGAGACTTTATTCTGAAGACAGTAAATAATCAGTGAAGGTTTTTGAGCAGAAAATGACATGCTCAGATCTGTATTTTGGGAAAGGACATTGAGTGGTATCTGAAGGTTGAAAGGGAGGAATTGGGAGGAGAAAGAGGAACTGAAAGGGAAGCAGGGAGGCCACTTAGAGCTGCGTCTTGGTAGTCCAGATTAGCAGCCGGCATCCTGTTTTCTACTGCGACACACCGACACATGATACATTGTTCATATGCCGATGCATCCGGGAGCAAATGCAATTTCTGTCAAGTAGGCTATACCTCAAGAAAGCATATCACAGTCTACGGCCATGCCACCCTGAACAAGCCCGATCCCGTCTGATCTCGGAAGCTAAGCAGGGTCAAGCCTGGTTAGTACTTGGATGAGAGACCACCTAGGAAAACCAGGTGCTGTCGGCGTAAAAAAAAAAATAAACAAAAAAAAAAACAAAAAATAAGGGATTGTAAGCTGACAAGGTCCTTGCAATCTGTGAGGTCAACCAAGGGTTGCCTCACTTAAAAATAGAAAAAAAAAAAAAAGAAAGCATATCACAATGTGAGAATGATGTTCCTATAGAGATGATCTTTAATCTGCTAACTGGTTAAAATGTTACTAACTCCTTTTGACATGCATGTTTATCACACAACCTGAATAATGGTGATGAGGGCCAGCAATCGTGACAAAGAAAGGAGAGTGTAGTTTTAACATTCTCAAAAATACTGCAAGCTCCTTGAAAGAACCATTTCTCAAGTCATGACCTAACAAATCATTACATACTTATCCTCACACGAAAACCCTGCCTTTCTCTGAGATTCACACTATTTACTCATCAACTCTCCCTTCCTTGCTGGCAACAGCTAACTGACCTGTCACCTTCTTCTTTGAGGTTTTTGGCAAGTGATCAATTAATGCCTTCACAATAGCATCATAAATACCCAAAGAGCCATTCAATAAACTAATACCAAAGTTATTTAACCTGTTCTATTCCAACCACCTTCACCCACAAAAGCAACCACACCTTGGACCTTAACTCTGAAAATCTAAACTCTACTATAAAAATTCCTGACCATTTAAGCAACCTATGACCACAGATTCTTACCCACTCACTTTCTCATTCTTTTGCCCACAGTACTTCTTTGATGTTAGCCACATCCATACATTACATGCTTCCAGACTAGTCTCGTGGGGTTTCTACCAGCCATCTCAGCATTTTACATCTTCACCACTTATAAAGTACTGTACTGCAGCCCTACTCCTCTTCAGAGGGAGGAAGGAGACTACCAGTCAAGAATCACATCGATATCCCCAGTCTATCTCTATCACTTACGCAATCTTACTGATTTCTTTCAAACACTTTCAGTGGAAGATATGCCCTGTCTCCAAAAATGCTGTCTACTCTGTCTTTGATCCAACTCCCTCACATCTCCTCATGAACCTTCTCCACCTGTCTGTCACATATGGCACACCTGACTAGACCTTCCTGAAATGTCCTACCTGGATTTCCAAGATGCCATTCCCTTCTGGTTCTCCTCTTGTCCCTTATATGGTCCTTTATTCTTATTTGCTAAACCGCTTTCTCAGTTCTTCCCTTAAACACTGATGTTCTACAGTTTCATACTTTTTTCCTAAAAAAACTCATCTAAATCCCATAATTTCAACTACCATCAATGGGCTACAAATACTTTAATCTCAACTTCCACCTCAACATCTAACCCCCCCTAAACTGTCCTACCCAGACCTTCATGGTTAGGCCTAAGAATCTCTCTACCTAACTCAACATGTGAAAAAATTGAGTTTGGCATTATTCTCTCCAAATCTGCTCTTCTGTCTATATTATCAATCTTGACATATAGCCTTGTTATCCACCTACTCTTCCAAGCCTATACCCAGTCATCCTTGTAATAAATCTTTTCCAGCACACCTCTGACTACCTGAGTTCAAATCCTGTCTCTAACACTCTCTAGCTGTAAGACTCTGGACAAGTTACTTAATTTCTCATGTCTCAATTTCCACATCAAAGAGAAAATAATACCATATAATCTGCAGGGATAATGTGAATATTAAATGATTAAGACATGTAAAGTTCTCACAGTAATGACTGACACAAATTAGGTGCTAAACAATGTCTCCTATTGTTATTTTTATTGTCACAGCCAATCAATCGACATATGATCTACATTTTATTTTCTTTAAAGTAGCTCTTCTCTGTATCTCTGTTTCTACTTGTTTGTCCTCATCAACTTAGGTCATATTTAATCAAAATTAAGACATATTTTTTCCACATTTTACTATATCTGCTTTGGGATGTTGTCTTAGAGTTAATAGCATGTCATGTTTTCACAGCAGGATTTTTTTTCTTAGTAGCACAGAATAATAATATTTCTTACAATTGATGGTATCCTTGGTTCAGTGAACTATAGTAAAGGCCTCTTGCCTATTCTTCCAGCTTCCATTCTGCTTTGCCTACCACCCATAAATGACCCCAAATCTACTTCTGCCAGGAGGCTATATAGGACTAGGGAAGAATTCATAAAATGGCTGAAAGCGTTCTACAAATGTTAGCTATTTCAATATCATTTGGTCTTTCACCATAAGCATTTTTATGGTAGTTGAATTTCAAGGAATTTTGGAAAAAATTATAATTAACCTTTGAAGATTTATCCTATTCAACAGATATTAACAATGTTCCAGGAACTGTTCCAGGCACTGGGGCTATAGCTATAACAAAACAGACAAATCCAAGTCCTCACAGAATGTTCAATCTAATAAAGGGAGATTAAAAATTAAATAATATATGGAATCTATATGATGATAAGTGCTATGAAGAAAAAAAATAAAGCAGGAAGGAGGGATAGATTTATCAGACCCCTGACAATTGTGTTGAGAAATGCATGGTGATAACACTAATACCATTAGATTAGACCTTAGAAACAGTTCCCCAAATGCAAGTTCTCAATAATGCATTTCCCCAGGCAACTTCGATTTAGAAAAGAAAGGGTAAATCTCAAAAGCCTTGCGTTTATACAGCCTAGAAGCTGATCCACTTTAGCTACCATACTAATAAGGACTGTGGTTATAGCTTCTATGGCCTTGACGAGTCTTTGCCTTTCATATTTTAGGAGGTCATAAATGTGAAATGGGGGCACGTTTCAGGGCCACAACTTACTGCCACCTCTGCCTTTCCTGAACTCCCAAAATAGCTAAAGGTTCTTTTTAAAAGGCTTCAGTGCTCTGACATAGGTGCTCCCAGGTGGCTGCTATAACTCATTTCAACCTGACCGAACAGGCATGAATAAGCCTCTTTATTGTTAGTTTTATCTTCCCTTCAGTGCTTGGGAATACAGAATGATCTCTAAAAGTTTACGCTTTATTAACTTCATGAGCCACCAGAAAAATTCCTTCAGTATCATCAAGATAATTCAGCGCAGGTACCTTCAGTGTCTTAATATGATTCTCAGCCTCACTCTTTTCTTTCTTGAAGTGCTTCATCAGCTCCTGGATATTTTGTTCGTGTTTAGTTTTCACACTCTGCAACGATGATGTGAGATCGTCCAGCTCCCTCCGGTGAACATCCCGTTCCAGCTTTAACTGTGTAATGATTGTAGCTGTTTCTTCATCTCTGGATTCTGCCTGCGTCTTGAGGTCAGAAAGGTTTTTAAGCACCTCCTTCCTGGCTCTCTGTTCCTCAGCCAATTTATTAGCGAGATCTGCCCGGATGGCACTCAAGTCCTTGATGGCCTCTTGCATCTCAAGAAGTTGAGCTTTGTCCTTGGCCTGGCTTTTCTGTAGCTCTGCAATTTCTTCCTCCAGGTGAGTTTTCTCAACTTTCATCTGGCTTTGAATCTTATTCTGCTTTTTCAATTCACTTTCTAGCCTACGAATGGTGTCCAGGGAATCCTTGATTTCTAGTTCAAGGTCAGTTTGATGAGCCTGAACCTCACTTAGTTTCTGCTCCTTACAGTGAAGCTCCTCCTCTTGAAGGGCACGCTTTGTGATGACGTCATTCAATTCCTTCCGAAGGTTCTCTATTTGTTGCAACGCTGCATAAAGCTGGCTCTTTAATTCATCCTTTTCTTTTAGAATCTATCGGGTTAAGAATATAAAACAAAATAGTTACTATAAAATTCACCAAAGACACTTCCAAAACACAAAATAAAGTTCAATCCACAAGGAGAAGAAAAAGTCATCATATGATACTTTGTATTTTTTCCATTTTTTAAAGAAAGTATTTTAGCCGAGGAAAAATATATAATTACCTTGAAGGAACACCACATTGAAATACATGCTTCAGATTTTCATCACCAAAATATATCAACTCAAGATCATAAATAATTATTTAAATGTAAGATAAAATTGACCAAAGGAACGGGAAAAGAAAAAGACTCCTACTGTAGTTTACCGGAGGTTGAAATAATATAGCTTACTTAAAATAACAATAATTTGCACTTCAATGTCACACTTTTAAAAAGGAGAAACCTCAAAACAGATACGGAAGATAACATAGAGAAGCATATAGATACTAAAAAAGGTTAAGGTACAATCAGTCATTATTAGTAAAATAATATCAGTAGTGACAAAAAAAACACACCAGTATGTAACTGAGAGTCTTGAGGCCCCACAAAGGTAGAAATGAGATTAATTTAAGATTAGGAGAAGCTGAGAAGGGACTCAACAGAAAAGTCAAGGGACAATATGGTCATCACCCACCGCCAACTGCTTAAGGGGTTAGGGTTTACACTGAGGGAGACGGGCCAGGAACTAATCCTCTCATCCTCACCATGCACCAATGCAAATGAAAAAGCTGGCAGCTAAGGAAGTCGAAATTGCCACCACACACAACACGAGCACCAAGGACAATCTCTGTACCTGCTTGCTGATGCCCACCATAACTCAAACCTAGAAAAAAAATTAAAATTCTCGTTTCAGAATTCGAAATGAGTTAAAATGCAAATACTTGGGAGGCATTTTTATACTTTGCATTTTAATACTTCAGTGTGAAGCAATTCTTGATAAAATGTAATGATCGATCACTCAAAAAAATTTTTTTTTCCTCAAATCCCTCTTGGTTCAAACAGGGAGAAATGGCATGAAGCTAACATGAGAAAGAATGAAAGGAGGTGGGTGATTAGGCATCTGAGCTCCGACGAGAGAGAACTGATTTTGATTCTGTCCAGTTATAAGTAGTTTTATGGCCTTAAGGAAATTACTTGTCTTTATAAAGATAACGATAAAGATATATAATTGGTTTGTGAAGACTAGTGGGAAAGGGGGAACCAAAAAGTGCGGGTGAGATTTAGGTTCAAAGAGAATCCAGGACCTCAGAGAGGTATTAATGCAAGAGAGTGATCGAAACTGGAAAAAGAGGGGTTAACCGATAAGTCAATGTCCCTGGATTGAAAAGACTCTGGAACACAGATAAACGAGTTCACTTTGGAAAGATTGTAATGCAGGAAAAATGGCTAGAAATATAGATAAGCCTAAGGGTACATGTATTACTTTTCTATTGTAGTGTAACAAATTCCAACAAACTTAGTCGCTGAAAACAATACTCATTTATTATCTCACTATTTCCACAGGTCATAATTCCCTGCGAGGTATTCATTCATAAGACCTGGCAATAGTTTCCCAAGGCTAAAATCAAGGTGTCGGCTGACCTGGACTCTCATCTGGAGGCTCTGGGGAAGAACTCACTTCCAAGTTCATTTATGTTGTTGGCAAAGCTTAGTTCTGTGGATTTAGGACTTGGGTCCCTGTTCCCTTGCTAGGTTTGGTCCAAGGGTTGTTCTGAGCTTCTAAAGGCCACCCGCAATCCTTGGCTCATGGACTCCTCTGTCTCTGAAGCCAGCAACACCACAATGAATCTTTCTCATGTTTTGAATCCCTCTAGCTTCCCATTCTATCCAAAGCCAGAAAAAATGTATCTGCTTTTAAGAGCTCCTGTGATTAGATTAGGCCCATCCAGATAATCTTATCTTGAGATCAATAATCATGGGAGTGAAATCTCATCATGTTCACAGGTTCCAGGAATTAAGGTGAGACATCTCCGGGAGGTCACCCTTCTTACCACACTAGGGAAGATGAAAACTGACAGAATCAAGTCTTAGCTGTAAGGATAATGTGGAAGGGGCCTGAGAATAAGGGGAGGAGGCTTAAATATAGTGATTATTTTTTAGAACAGATAATCTAGCCTCCTGGCCATAAGGAAAGAGACTCCTCCATGCAATCCTGAAGATAAAAATCATATTTCCAAGATGAAGCTCTAGCAGGTAAAACATCTTTGATTTAAAATACTATAATGTCTACCTAAAGTTAGCTTAAACAGCAATGATATTTATTTCTCCCACACAGCAGGAAGACCAGAGAGTTGGTGGTTCAGGAAGAGTCCTCCAAAGCTCGGGCTCTGCTACTCTACAATTCTTCAGGTTTTGCCCTCCCCCCACCACCCACAATCCCCGCATGAGTGCTTTAAGCGTCACATCAATTCATGACAGAGGTGACAGTCACAGACTATGTTGGTCAAGTTTAGAATTTCTTTGGCAATACAGATACTAAAAACTAAGTAAGTTCTACCCATTTGCTTTTGGTTAATTGCTTGGTTAGTAGCCACAGCCCAACATTTTGTCTAGACGTTGTCTCTGAGTCTGAAAATGTCAGTGTCTTAACCACCAGCTCAATATCCTAGACATTCCCAGGAGCCCTAAGATAAATAGCCTTTATCTTGAGGGAACTCAGAACAATGGACTTGGGGCCCCTCTGTCCGGCCAGGAATGCTCAAACAGAAGTCCTTGAAAAAGGCCTGCTTTTTTACCTCATATTTATTTCTGCTGAGTTTCCTACTCTCCCTCTCTCCCTTGGACTAACTTCGGCATGGATAAATAATTTGGCTTTTCCAACCCTAAAAGACTCCAAATTATCAGACTCAGTAAATTTGGATTACAAATTATAGATTTTCAGTCTCCCCACACCAAACAATCTTGCCATCTGCTTTCAGACAGACTGCTTTCAACCCATACTTGTCTTTCTCTTGTAGGACCTTTCTGAAAGCTGCAATAACAACGTGACACACTCCAGCATCCTAAAGTTTTCCTTCTGGTCACTTAATACCGTACTCAGGCACAGCATCAATGCCCCAAGGTATAAAATTTGACAGTTTAACCAACTACTTCCAGTTGCATAGTAAGGTTTGCCAACTTTCCCTTTAGAAAGATATGACCCTCCCTGTCCTCACCCCACTTCTCCACTTAGTCAATCCTACATTTAGGTCTTTTACGCATAGCTCCTCACTCCTAGAATTGATGCTTCACATCAACTTGAATTTCTTCTGCTGAGAGAAAGAGAAAACGCCAATTCGAGCTAGCTTAATCCACCAGGTAACTTATTATCATTCTGAAAGCAGCACTGCTCCAGACACAGCATGTCAGAGCTCTAGATCCAGCTCTCTGCATTTCCCTCAGCAATACCCACCTCTGTGTGCGACTTCGTTCTCAGGACCATAGCAAGACAACTTCAGCCAGCCCCGGCATCACAGCCAAATACAACAATATCTAGAGAAGGAGAAAAGCTCTTTTCTTGTGTATCTTTTTGAAGAATGAGTAAATGTTTACCAGAAACTCCCCCGACAGACTTCATAGCTCACTGAGCAGAACAGAGCTGTGTGCCTACATTAACTTTTTAATGGGATGGGATGGACTGGGGTGGGGGATGTTACCAAGACCACCACAGGAGCCAAGTGACATTTCTTTGTAAGTTTTGCTAGTACTATTCAGGAGCACGAACGGAAAAAGTGGGGAGTTGGGTTGATTCCAGACTGAAGATCAGTAAAAGGTAGAGGCGTGAGGTGGAGGGAAGAAACTGAAGACGCCTGTGAGCATGTCATCACAGTAGCTTTTCATGAAGTCCAGTCTGACAGGAAAATACTGATTCCAGTAAATGGCTAGTCAACCAGGGGGGAATGTAGGAAGATCAAAATCAGACCACAATTCTTAAAACCAGGCAAAAGGAAGATAAAAGAAATGTGTAAGATCAGAGACTGGAATTTTGGAACTAAACAATTGAACATACAGAAATTACAGATGATAACAAAGTTTAGTCACAGAACTTAGCTGTTGAGTGGTTTGAAGGTCACTGTAAAATAGGAAACTAGTGAAGTATAAAGACACAGAGCTCGATGGGTTGCTGACTTGAACTGTGCAGATGATGGCAACTATTACACATAATGAAACAGGCTGAGGAGATATCCAGGTGCGAAAATCCTTGAGAAATGTGGAGGCATAATGGAAAAATAAGGAGCAGTCTGGAATGAAGGGAAGACGATGTTCCAACCAAGCAAACCCAGCTTTCAAACAAGAACAGTTGTAAGGGAAGGCTATGAAAGAAGGATTGAAATGGCTGTGTGAAGCCAGAAGAATGATACTGTCTAAAATCATGGCAGATACAGAAACAGGAATCAACTCCTCAAAGGCCTGAGCACAAAGTAGATGCAATTTATTTTTTTTAATCAATTAAAAGGTAGACAAGGAAATTTTAAAAGGAAAAAGTTATTTTTCTGCATGTGAAGGAACATACAGACAGATTGCTGTATTATACTACTATATCAATGATCTAGCCTTTCTTAAATTACATTGGATAGGACTGTATACATGTTTAAAAAGTATGTACTTTAGCACTGATCTTTCATACTTTTTAACCATTACAAATTCAGATTTTAAAAAACAGTATATATTACATATAAGTCTTTGTTTCCTCAGCATGAAGGCACTACACAGAAGGAAAAGATGACAATTTAAGATTCTTGAAGTCAACGACTATCAAGCAAAAAGCTCAATACATGGGCAAGCCAAGTATTCTGTCAATTCAGAAAACACACACACACACATAAAAGTTAAGAGGCATTTACATTATCCATGTTAAAAAGGAATATGATTTGGAAACATTCAGAAAAGCATACAAAATGAAGAGTATCCAAGTTTTTTTTCTTTATCATTTTCAAAGCATATATAAAAACCAATGACTTCAGACAGCACTTTAAAAGAAAAAAACAATGGTTTCATTTATTATGGCTGAGTAATATTCCGTTATATATGTTGTAGGCCTGAAACTAATATCATATTGTATACTAACTATATAATTTAAAATTAAATTAATTTTTTAAAAATAAAAACAAAAATATCACAATTTAAGAGTATAGATTATTTGTATCTATAAGATTTTAGGTCTCCCAAAATGTGTGCATCCCTATGTTCCTAAAGAATATCAAGATTCCCAGATGTAAACACCATGCCACTGTCTTCTAAGGGAAGTATACAATCTGATTTTTCTGCAACATGTCATTTGTTTGATATTCCATATCCTTTAGTAATAGTTTTGTAATACGATATATAGCTGATAATCTTACCAAGATTTCAAAACGTAGAAAGCAAAAGAATAAATAAATAAATCAGGATAGTTTTAAGAGCATAAAAGCCTTTAGCCCTCTAATGTATTTTTAACTGGCAAATCTTAAAGCAGAAGATAAATTATTCTAGAAAAAGAGACACAGAACTATTTTAAAGTAGGCACAGAACTATTTTAAAAAGTCAAAGATTATATCTTTTGACCATATGGAATGGCTCAACAATGTTACTTATTAAATAATTTATTCTTTAAGTCATAATGTGTTTTGTCAACCAGTATCATTTTTATCTTAATATACACTTCCAGATATAGCCTCGAGTCACTTTTTGAAAACCATTAGTCCTCAAAAACAAACAAAGGAGTAGGCTATATGACTAATGCCTTAAGGTAGATTTGGAAGTTTATTAAGAATTAAATACTTGTTAGAGGTATTATTCAATAAGATATTTAAAATAATACTTTTTTCCAAAATTATTTGCAACGTATTTCAACATCACAGATTTACTGGACACTTGAATTTGCAGTGAAATATCTATTACCCTTTCTTCCTGATTAACCATTGCTCGAACTGCGACATGCTGCATTAATTTTTAAGGCTTTTAAAGTGGAAATTACAATGCCTGCTGTGATAATTGTGATACCACCCTAACTGTGGCAATCACTTTAAAACTACTTCTTTGCTTATCATTAGCAATGCTAAATGATAAAAATAATTATATCAGGAGTATTCTGGGAAATGATTGTTTAACAATTTTTAATATTCTGAAAAGTTCAATCTAGAAAACTCTCAGCGCCATGGATTAGGATATTGGCTGATGACATGGACCCTTCTAAATTTCCTCTAATTAAGTAAAATCTCCAGATGTTTCTCAATCAATCAATTCCCCCAACCACTCTTCTCTCTAGCTACCACCTCCCGTATGCGCAGGCTCATTGAACCAGTTGGCAGACCAGGCTGACAACAGAATAATCAAGGTAGAACAGTTTCCCTGGATCAAATCAGTTCAAATTCAAGTCTGAAAGCTTTAGAGCTGCTTTACCTCAGGACAACCTGTCACGCAGTATGAGTCATATGGGTTAAAACAAAAAGCACTCGAGTGAGTGCAAAGTGATCACTTCCTCCATCTGCTATATGTCCAAGAAACTCATAATTAAAAGGTAAAGCATCTTTTCCATGACAGATTATCTGAAATAAGCATCTGTCACTCTTAAGTTCTGACAATTGATTTTATAAATATAATTGCTCTACATTTTGTTTTCTTTTGAAAGAAAGCCAACTTCTCCAAATGATTATTCTTCTGGAATGTTCAGAGATCTTGACAAGTGACAAATGATGAAGCAGAAATGATAAACCAAGACTAAACATGGATAAAAATCAATCATGACTTTCTTGCTTATTATCTTATAAACATCTGGGTTTAATTCAACCCAAAGATATAGCTGAGAATCAACAAAGGAGCATAAAATCCATTTAAAGTAACTGATTATACAAGAGAGAAGATGATGTGAAGTGCATAGACAGATCAGTGAAATGTTTTTTGTTGCTATCAAAAGGGCATGAAAGCAGAATCCTAAAGAGGCTTGTGATCTGATAATACTGCTCAGTCACTGAGATTATCAATGTCACTCATTTAACTGAACCCATTATAGTGGCTGCCAGAAAATGGTCCAGCAGTATCTACTTGCATTTTTTAATGCTTCTTTCTAACAAATACTTAAGTTGAAATATATGAATAAATGAGATTCTAAAATATATGCTTTAGGTGAAAAGTCATGTGATGTTAAGGAAGACTTCATAATTTTCTTCCACTTGAATATTAAAGAAAAACTTCGATTTAGGGAACCAAAAACAAAACTGGGGGAGGGGGTTAGATCTATATTAAGGGCCAACTCTGCAAAGCCACGGAATGTTAAACTATTAACAAGCCTTTAAAAAGATTTTAAAAACTAAGTTACCTTTTACCTTGAAATAGTCAAGATATAAACACTCTTCTATCAAGGACATCTTGATAGATTATATGCACAGCATGGCACTCGAGTGTTTGTTCAAAGGAGAGATGAACGAATGGAATTTGGTTTTTATACCTGATTATTCTTGTCTGTCAGTTGATCAAGAGTGTCAGTTTGTTTCTCCAATGCTCGCTCTAACTTCTTATGCTTCAGCTTCCATTGCCTAATGGAGTCCTGAGCTTTCAGTTTCAGCTCTTCTCTCCTCTTCTCTGCCTCCTGTCTCAGGGTCTCTGACTGCTGGAACTCGAGGAGGTACTGCTCAGCCTGCTTGGTTGCATCCTCAGCGTGCTGAGTCAGCTCTGAGATCTGGAGGTCAGCATGCTTATGCCTGGCCTCACATGTCTCAAAGTGATTCTGGATCTCCTTAAGTTGATCCAACATCTTTAGTTGCTGTTTTTCCTTGTTCTCCAATTCACGTGTTAAATTCTAGGAATAAAGCATGTGAAATATTAGGAACATAATCTTACCAAAACTGGATGCATGACATAACATCAAATAAGAATCTCTAATGTCACTGAAATGGGAATCACCTGTATTAAATTTCAGTAGCAACCAATCTAAAAAATATAAGTCCCTTTCTATATATTTTATAATAGTATTAGTTGGGAATAATTTTTTACAGAAATATTCTTTTTTAGATTACATCATTTATTTTCCACTTGACCATCACTAAAATAGATAGTCTTATTGATGAGAAAACAATAGCATTACTTTAGTAAGAACTTAGTGTTTTGGTCAACGGAAGAAATGTCAATGTTTTAAAATGTGTCATATAATCATAGCAATCGTATATAATATTCCACTTTCTGGCAGCACCTAAAATTTGTTAAAATAAAAATCCGTAACTAAAAAATAAGCATTGATGATAGAAACATCAGTTTAAATAATACTGGATTTCAAAGTCTGTTTAAAAGGCTCTCACTAAAGGATTGATACATAGGTTATTTCCAGCTAAGTCAATATAAATTATGCGTTGATGGACTTTTCTCGAGCTTACAAGAATCACTGTGGAGTGAATTTTTAAATAAACTTATTAAATTTATTTGAAATACTTATCAATCCAGAAAAGAATATGAGTTCTTAAAATCTAGCTACCCTACAACACAGTTGGTCAATAATACATTTGGAAGTTACACTAAATCATCATGATTCATATACAGTTTTAATTTTAATAGAACAGGTAAAGTTCAATTTTTAACCTCAAAAATGAAAGAACATTGCTTTTATATAACATTTTATACAAATAAAATAATATTGCTATCATTAATATTAAGCCACTATTGTAAAACTTTGAAAGGGAGTGACAAATTCAGAAATAAGTGCTTATAATGTGTCCCATGAGTGGTCCCTCCCGAGTCTTAGCTTCCAAATACCCAGGGTAACAAAGTTAACATGAAAAGTCATGTGTCCAAATAAGATTGGGTTCAACAGACTGCCAGCTGGACCAAAAAAAAAAAAAAAAGAATCTACGTTGTACTAAGGCACCTACAAATAGACTGCAAGCATTTACCAACTGCCTCTGGCTCTACAGCAGAATCTTCAGTTCCAGATTCCATTATTCTTGAAATATAATTTCTCTCTTGATTAAAGTTATGGCTTAACATTATGGCAAATAATAATAATAATAATAGTTATGGCTTGACATTATGGCAGATAATAATAATAATAATGCCTCAAAAAAAAGTTTCATTTTCTGAGCAACGGGTTTGCATTTGCTCAGTTTGCTAAATTCAATGCAGACTGGAAGAGATGAATCACTCCTTTATACACCCAAACAAAACAGTAAATTGAAGAACTGTACACTTGTTTGTATGGAAAATTCTAAATGAAGATCAAAAAGCCCTTGTGATGATGGTTTACCCCTTTGCCCTTATCTAACATTTACCACCATGCTAGAAATCAGCTTTATTGACAAGCCATCTCCAAATGATTTCTACATCAACAGAGATGTACCCTTTTTTTTTTTTTGACAAACATTTGGGAGAATGGTGTTAGGCACATAATTTACAGGAAGGTTAATAAGATCTGGATTCATCATCAAAGAAGCTAATAATTTAACTGGGGAGATATTCACACAAACAGCTAAATTACAACATGGACAATACTAGGTGCTAAAATGTGATAGACAGCTGAAGGAGTCTATATTCCACAGTGTGGCTGAGGATAGGCTCCCTTAGGGGGTGACCTATGAGCTGAGTTTTAAATGAAAAAGAGCTAGCAATAATAGTAATAATAATGATGATAGTGATAATAATAATAAAATTACTACTACTAAAGTTTATTGGGCACTTGAGTTTTGCAAGGAATTGTACAAATACTTTATATAAATCACCTCAGTCAATCCCACCACAAAACTAAAGTAAGGCACTATTTTTATCTCAATTTTAGTGAAAGGTAACCAAGGCTTAGAATCTTCCCAAGATCACATACCTATTAAGTGAGGGCACTGGATTCTGACCCAGATGGTCTGGTTCCAGGGCTCATGTTTTCAACTCTGCTAAGCTTCCAGAATCTCAGATGACCCCAGCTCCAAGCCTCTTCACTCGCTCACTCGCTCACTCCCATAGTCCTATCGTAGTGTTTTTTTTCCAAGACTGCCACCTTTGAAGTAAGAGGTATGTCCCAACCTCGCTTCTCCCACCGTCTCCTCCTACCTCTTTCCCCTCCCCTCTTTCTCGAGCCTCTGGCTTTATCCACCAATCTGCCCAGTTCCCTCACTCCCTTACTTCTGTACAACTACTCTTCGCTGTCAAGATAATCACTCCCTTAGTATTCCTTTTGCCGGCTTTAAATGAAGGCTCTTTAAACTATCTTCCTTCATTTTCATTTTAGCCACTCTCTGGCTCACATCTCAAACTCCTTTATAAAACTGTTCATCCACTAAACCGAAATAGCAAAAGCGCCAGCTCTGGGGGAACTAAAATATTTCCTATGTCAGATTACTGAGTCTTCTAAGGAAGATCACTCAGGAGTGTCAATTGATGCGATGGCACATTGAGAGCCAACTCCTCAGTGCCCAGAAATTCCTCCGCATGCCTCTACCCAGCCCACACAGTGGGTGTTCCAAAATGTCCTATCTCCTTTCACTCATCCCTAGTATGTAACATAGCTCCTCCTTGAGAAACAAAATTGAGGCTATCAGGCAAGATACTCCCCAAATTCCCTAGATGTACCATCCTGAAAGTTAACAATGGCCAATCTCTCCTCCTCCCACATCCATCAAGGGCTTCACTATGTCAACTGTGCCCTTTTCCCTGTCTTCAACCTATCTTTACCTACAAGATTTTTCTCTACTCCCATCTTAAAAGCTCACAATAATATTTTTTTAATGAAACAAAACAAAATCTGTATGAATCCAACATAATCTTCTAGCCAGTACCAGTACTCTTTTTCCTGTTAAGTCAAACTGCTGGAAAGAGCAGTCCACACTAGATGCCTCACAATCTTATTTGCAATTCACTTCTTGATTTGTGGATCTGGTTTTCATCCCTATCATACAATTAAAATAGTTCTCATCAAGATCCCCAAAGATCACCTAAAGCCAAATATAATGGACTGTTTTAAAAATCTTTCCCAAATTCCCTATAGTATATGACACTGTCAATTACCTCTTCTCATTCTTAAGTCTCTCTTCTTCCCTGAGTTTTATAATACGCTTCACCTTTTTCTTCCTATTATTTCATAATCACCTTTCCTGGGTCCCTTCTACATTTATCTTTTTTTTTTTTTTTCAAGTTTACCATATCTTGGTTCCAATATTTATTATACTGACAGGTTAGCAATACTAGGATAAATAAGTAATATTTCTCTTACAGAAAATTGTAATGATACTATTGCGAAGGATTAAACACTCTGAGGATTTCACAGAAACGTCAGAATTTAAACAGACAGTAGCCAGAGTCTTTGTGGCCAGTGTGAATGACCTCTCATATCTGTAAATGCTCTGGGCCAGATTTCCACAAACATCTGCATGACAAAAACAATGCCATTAACATCCAATCATGTGAAAGCCTAGGCATCACCTAGCTTCAAACAAGTCTCCACTGAATGTGGTTTTCAACTGCAAGAAAAGGAAAATGGAATATTCTTTGGCTCTTCCCACCTAGAAATAACTCCTGACCTAAGTTAAGTCACTGAACAAGAGTCCTAACCCTTTGGAAGGTGGACTGACAGTTTTCTTCCTGCGACATTATAACTGAGTTTGCAACTGAGAGGACCTGTAGTCGTGCCCATGAATTTTACGTTCATGCCTGGGTGCCAAGGAAAGGAGGGGCTTCTCCGTTGCACTGCTGGCCAGCCAAATTCTGTTCTCCTGGAGCTGACACGCTCGCTCTTCTGGACACCTGAACCATTTATCTTTTAAACAGAGATAACTATACAGAGTTCCAGTATTAAACATTATCCCATCTACAAAATATCTTGGTACGTAAGTATATTGTACGTAGACAGAGATATAAGTGATTCTTTTGAAGCCGAGACTGATCTTCTAAACCCCAGACCTTCAAAGACCTAACTGCATAATTAGGTAATCCCCATAGACAACAAGAATAGGCACAAGATTGATATACACTCACCCAAAGGTTAAGTAGATAAATTCTTTTCTTTTCACATTTAAAAATTGCACACTTTCACATTAACATATTACACACAATAATTCACGTAGAAAGGTATTTGAAAACATCATGGCACTGACTGGCTATATGAGTGTAAACAAACAGAAAATGATGCGGGTCTTATTGAAAATGACTGTGATTCTCACTATTGATGGGAAAGTTTTGAATTTGACCTGGATGGACAGACACCACCTCTGACTGCCCTGAGTCTGGAAACTATTGCTACTGCTTCACCTCCATCAAGTCTGTCTGTTTTGGTGCTTCAGATAAAACCTGTTGTAGAATCCCTTTCTATATTCATTCTTTGGCAGACCCTATTCAGCCATTGCTTGGACATTTTCTTTAATCCATCTTTCTCAAATAAACAACCAGAATAATCTAATTGTAATAAACATTTCTGACCCATCAATCTAAAGAGTATACTGCAGAACCCTCATAACAATTCTTTCCATACACAAACATATACATAGAAAGAGCACACGAGTATATATACACATCATTAATCCATAAAAAAATGCTTTCAGGGTAGGCACATTTTGGCATCAATTCTCAATCTCCAATGATAAGAATGTTCTTCTCTTTCTGGAGGGCTCCCTCCTCATGGAAAATATTGTGATCTGCTTTTAGGTAGAAACAGGTTAGAGAGCCCTTCCTGTACCTACTATTTCCCAAGTGCCTTCAGCCCAAAATAATAAATATGACGAAGTAGCAAACTTTGGGTGACAAGTTTTCCTACCCTTCACGGTACATTACCAAAAGGTTTATAAAAGCTCCAATTTAGTCTCACACTTTATACATTTAAATTCCGTTTTTCTCTTTTTCATTCCTTCTCCAGGTGAGGAAAAAAAAAATGTTAATGAGTAGTTGCCTGAGGGTCTCAGGTTTGGTGATTGCTAGACGTATTCACAATGTTAGGTAGGTAGTCAGACAAGAGCAACAGGGGAACAAAGGAATAGGGGCCCAGCCTAGAGATTGCCCAAAGAACACCCCAATGGTCAAAGTCATAGCAGCCAAGTGTCAATCAAAATGGTCTCGCTTGCCAATCACCTAGGAATGTCTTGGGAACCACCCCATCATGGCCCAAATATAAGGCAGACATGCCCACTTCTGAGTCCATTTTGCCCTTCTGTGCTCCTCTCCCTTTTTGCCCTTCGGGGCTCCCCACCCTTTCTGCCCTTTTGAGTTCTCTCTCTTGTAGGTGGCCCTTTGTGGCCTTTTTGTCCTTTTGTGGCCATTTTGGCCCCTTTGTGTTGGTTACAGTGCTGGGACCATGTGTCTGCTTAGGGCATTCTTTGTTTTTCTAAAACATATTTTTAATAAAACTATTAAATCTCAATGACCTGTGATTCTTCACTGTGTCATCTGAGGAAAAACCGAGGAAAAATGCTAACTACAGGTCTGCGCTGTCGTTATCCCTCTCCCCACCCCCTACCGTTGCTGCGACCCTGAACTCCCATCTGCCCCAGCGGTGACAGTGAGACTCAGCGTATAGTTATACTTAATGCTGAAACTTATTAGAGTAAAAAATGCAAGGCAAAATCAGCACAGGGAAGAGGACATGGGTAAAGTCCAGCAGAAACCAGGTGTTAAGAGTCCAAGACTCCTCCCCCAGTGGAGCCTCACAGGACATATTCAATGCTTCCAGCAGTGAACTCTGATGACAATTCTGAAGTTTGTCTACCCAAAAATCTCATTAGAGTGTCAATACCCAAAGTTTTAATTAGGGCCTAGTCTCTTAGGCGCTGTCTGCCTAGTATGTACCAAAATTCCAAACTTCCAGAAGGAAGGAAGGTGTTCAGCATAAACCACATTGTACAAAAGGTCTAGGCACAGTGAGCTGGCCTTATAATTTACGAAAAATTTCTATTTCCCTACGAGAACTGATTATCATTCAAGTTCCCACATGCCAGACAAGGGCTTACTTTGTAAACAGGCCCTCCTAGAAAAGCTGCCTCAGGCCTACTGTGTTAACTCTTTTCTTATAAAGGCCAAAGAATACACAGAAGAGAAAAGGAGATAATGAGGCCCTAAATGAGTTCTTTATTAAAAACAATTAACTGTAAATAATACCTATAAAACAATGCATTTAGAAGATGACAGAAAAGAACTCTCTCTCTTTGAAACTGATTGGCTCTGGCTGCCATTAGCTCCCTTTCTAATTGCTGCAGTAGTTTTATTCAAATTCTGAGAAAACTACAGACAGCCTACTCTTATGAATAAAACATTAAAATGAAAATAGAAAATGAAAAAAAATATTGTATTTAAAAAATAATATGGTGGCTAGGATCCACCATAAATTCTAGCTTTTAGTGATCACATATCTAAGATAATTTTACTTATGTTGACTACAAAAGGATATTTATCAACTTGAACTTACAACAGTGGAAAAACTGGACAAGGTAGGAAAATAATGGAGCAAATTTACAAACAAAAAAATCATCTCTGTCTAGCATACGAAAATCTTCTCAACCACCTGCTTGCTTTCTGTCGTATTCATGAAAAAAAATTGCTAGGCCTATATTTAAAACATATAGGGGTTAAGAGACAAAACATAGACTGCTATGTACATGGCAACAATGACTATTTGTTTACTGTTGTAACTAAAACACAATATAATACAATTTCTCCTCTACTCTTACTTGACAGTGAATGCACACAAGAGATTAGGCACCTTAGTAAACAGATAAAGACAAAAAATCTGGCCCCAAATAAGCCAGGGAACTCTGAAAAATGTACATTTTAAATAAAAATTTCCATCTACAATATTATGTACTTCGTTTGGAAACTTGTATAGGTAATGAGAAAACAGATAGACTTTAATGACTCACAAGCAACGTCCCTTAGAGAGACAGTGGCATATCATGGAAAGCATGAGTCTCAGACTTGAATTCAAATCCTAGTTCTGCCATTCTATGACCTTAGAAGAACTGCTTACTATCTGTGAACCAAAGCAACTAAATTTATAAAATGGACTCGATAATATCTATGTCTCAGAAGAATGATGACCTGCATGAGATCACTTAGATAAAACACCAGGAAGAGTGACTAGCACATTTTAGGAACACCATAATGATAAGTTTTTATTACTAACAAGAAATAATGTTAGAATTAGAGAGGTAATCCAATGCCTACATTTTAGAGATGAGGAAAGTGAGGCAAAGGAAGTTAAATGATCAATCCAAGATAAGGGAGCTAGAGAAAGGCAGAGAAAAGACTAGCCACAGGTCTCCAATATTCAAACGAATATTGATTCCACTTCACTATATTACTGACTAGGACACTAGCCAAATAAACTCCTTAATAATTATATAAGGTGACATGTTCCTTTCTGAGACAGGAGGAAATCTTGAATATGAATTATACAATCTCTAGATGTTTCTGGAACTTTTTTGAAACTGAGAAAGGAAAATCACAGCATAAGGTTGACTTGAGTTAAAACAAAACCAGGCACAAACTATTATCCCCTTCTATGCTCAAGACACTGAGAAGAGTAGTGCATGAGAAATACTGACTATGGCAAATATGATCGAGCAGGAGGGAAGCAACATCAATGGTAGCAAGTAGAAACAGGATTTAGGTTAGTAAGTTCAAGAGAAACTGATCAACAAGACCTCATAAAGAAACTGATCAATAAGACCTCATAAAGAGCTAAAATATGAAGAAAAGTTTGGGTCCCTGATGGAAAAGAGATGAGCATTCATGACCAAAGACAGCACAGGCAAGGGCCACAGAGTGGGCCAGTGGAAGATGCTCATGAAGAGTCATAGTTCAAGCCGGCTAAAAAGAGATTGGAAAGTAAGCTCAGAAACCGGGCTGGGGGGGATGCTTTAATCCAGTTTGAGCTTTCGGCGGCTTTTCAGCAACAGAATACCATGATCAGATACATGCTTGAGATAGATTAATCACCAAAGGACATTATGCTAACACTAGGATATTAAACTATTACGGTAACATTAAAAATTACTGAAAATCTGAATGGACATGAAGAACCAATTCTTATCTAAATTCAATTTTAGCAATCATAGTCTATGAAGCTAGCTTATAACAGGTAAGAACCAACTGTGGCATTTAAGAGACAGGGAAAAAAACTCTTCAGTCTTTCTGAATAAAGTACAGGTATATTTCTACTCAGTCCAATAAACATTCCTTGCACTCAGTAGCATCCGAGCTCAATAAGATGAATCAGATGGCATGGTTCAACATGCTACTGCTCCACAGAACCATACGACCCAGGTGGGGAGACAGACACATCAGTTATTTTTAATAAATGTGATATATATGAACAATTCTTTGTTCTCTATTTCAAATTTTGCCTCTCTTTACAATTTATGCCACCTAATCTATATTTACATTTCTTTCCTCGGTGGCCCTCTATCTGATTATATAATGTTTTCTAACAATGAATCTTTGTCCAAAAAAAAAAGAGCAAATACCATTAGGTGGTGGCTAAAGGAACAAAAAGAAGATAATTCAACAGATGCTACTGAAAATAATAAATTGAAAGAGAGAAAGAGAGGGAGGGATGGGGAAGAGAGTGACAGAGATTGAAAATGAATGCCCATGTCAGCCAATCCCAGAACTCAAACAACCACCCACACTCTCGCTCTCTGCGGCCCAAGAACACCTTCTTTCACTTAACATTGGTGTTGGTAGGAAAGGGGGGTTGAAAGCAGAGTGGGTAAGAGGGAAAAACTTAACAAGAGAATCCGATAAGACACCTATCATAAAGAAAGCCTTTTGAAAGAATTCAAATACTCTGATTCTGCAATGTTTGAAAAGAATAACCCCAAATTAGGGCCAAGCCAAATAGAAATACATTTATTTGTAAAGCCTCTATTTACTAATGAAAAATTAGTGAGGAGCAGAAGCCACTTGTTCAATTTGTTCCATTTTCCCAAACGGTTTGCTAATATCTGAGAAAGCTCCTTCTAAATTCTAGAGGAAAATATATTAACTATAGATTTTTATTTTAATGTTTAGAATAGCTATCCTTTCAGTTTTAGATACATCAAATGTATGATACAAGAGTTGTAGTACACACACACACATACACACACTTTTAATATACTAGAGGAAACCTACACTATAAAGTTTATGTAGGTGTTTGTATGATATGCATTTTACTGAAAATAAAGAATAATTTTACATTTTAATTATTATAGAGATTGAGTTTTTATATCTTGGCATTGATGACAAGTTCATTTTAAGTATTTAGGTGAAAACTCCTTGTTCGGAAGCACAATTCTTAATTACAATATTTCTCATATAAAAACATACAAACCATAATTGAATAATCTGTTTTATAATCCAGTTTCTAGAAACCCAGTACAGTGAAAAGTAGCAACTGTCTGAATGTATCAAAACGATACACTGAAACAAAAATTATGTTTAAAGCATAGGCATATAAAGCTCTATTATTTACAAGAACAAAAACAGTGACATTAAAGCTAATAAACAGCAAACAAGCCTCAAGTAGAACACCATCTGAAATAGAATTCAATTAATCATCCTCTATACTGACTCTGTGAACAAAGATTAGACTAATTCAAGCCTAAAATATGACTTCCTTAATGCAGGGACATGAAAACACTGACTGAAGAGAATAGGGATGTTATTTCCAAAAGGAGATGCAAATACTACAGTGAGGAAGATGACTGAGACTCAAGAACAGGGGGGAAAAAATGAACATTTCCTTTCTATTTTCTGTATTTATTAAAATTAAACTCTCCTCCAGCACATTGGAACATTTTAGCTTCCACGTGATCAGTTAATTGCATTTACAGATGATTTAGTTTTATCTAAACTAAAACGGACAGGAAGCTTAAAAAAAAAATCCCTGCATAGAAACTACAGATTGAATATGTCACTAATGCATGAATGTGTATTTGTAAATGTGAAATTAGGATTAATATGAATTCAACGAACATTCACTGTCAACTATAGACACAAGGCTAGGCTCAAGGGCTACGAAAAATACAAGCCAGGTCCTGTTTCTCAACAGAAGGAAAATGTGAATACTAGGCTATTGTGTATGAGCCGACAGCAGTCAGCCCCTAACCCCACCTCCTTCTAATATACGCTCCACTTTCATAGAGGCTACAGAATCGAATGCTCAGCACTCCCCTGAACTAGGTTTTGAGGACAAATTAGACGCAGCACAGAGAGAATGAGAATGTGGAAGTGAGGCAGGGACTGTATACTTGTTAATTTGGCCTTTTGCAGCTGGCCAAGAAAGGTCACAGAGGTATAATTCATTTTGTTCTGTGCTATCCTTTCTTGGCAGGGCCATGTCTGTCTGTCAATAACATAAACAATTATTGCATAAAATACCTAGAGCAGTTCTATTTCCTGCATTAAACCCTACCTGATGTTATAAAGTTTTGCTTTTACTGAGTAAATAAACAAACAAAAAACCTAACAGATTTAATAGGATTTCACCTGAAATTCTCAGATTCTCAATTAAGCCATGCCCCACTCACCTCTACTGGGAAATTAGCTTGACACATTCTTGCATGTCTTGATGAACTCATTCATTTAGGTATAATTTAGGTGTTTTATGAACTGATACTGAGAGGACAACTAATCAATTTCCCATAGGCGGGAGAACTAAGGCGAGTCTTTTTGAATAGAACTCAAATCAATCAAAACAAGTTTAGTGGCCCTGAAATATTCCTATAAGCAGCTAAATTAGGCCATCACTCATTAGGATCATAGATTTAAAACTTTTTTTAAAAGTCATGTTTGGTTGAAAGAAGACTATATACTTAAAATCTGTGCATCGATTATTTTTAACTCATGCAAAACACATATTAATAATCTTTAAAAACTGATTCAAACCCTTAATTAGTTAGGGATCAGCCACATAAAACATCAGAAACTACTGCAGTAATTGCATCACAAATATTCTTCCTTTGAAAATATAACTTTCTGTTTTTGCTATCATACTAATTTTGACTACATATACTAATATCATTTTCTTTTTGTCAAATGAAGCAAAGACACAGAAAAGATATTAATCGCAAATAATAGGTTCCTCAGTCTTTCTAACTGATTAAAAATAATTATTTCTCCACAAATCCTGTGAGAACGTATCTGCTTCATACAACTACAGTTTCCTTGTACTTTTTAATGAAACATAATACTAAGCTTAAGCAAAGTACAGAAAATAATGTTCAATTAATTAAATACATTCATCTCTTTGTGAAGAAATAAAATATTAACTTCTGTTTCATTAGCCATGATGTTCACTACAAAGAAATTTTAAATACACATTTCTTCAGAGTGTTTAACTTAAAACACAAAGGAGCATATAATTAACATTTAGAGCTCAGTAACACACTAGGGAAATTCTGACCCTGACACACACATCTCAAAAGTACATTTGTATTTTCTTAATTTTTCTCACACTCTATTAGACTGTTAATTTTAACCCTGTAACTCTGAAGTTTAACTAAAGTAGGCACTTTGAGAGGAGAAAATTTGAATGTAAATAGGATAAAACCACTCTACTTTAAGCAGGTTGGTATTTGGAACTGCTTTTGATTATGGAGGAACAACCTGGGGTTATATGTTTGCTATGAAATATGACAGGCCAAAGACACCTGTGCTTACCAACACTGATGTGGCAGCTGACAGGACTAAGATAAATTACATAGTTCAACTAAAGAAATATTATTTTATTTCTAATTACGTGACATATAGCAAGGAGGAGAAACTAAATGTCACATAACACTTAATATTATCGCTTTACATCATTATAGAGCATTACAGTTTATTTGAAGCAGATCAGACACATATTCTTAGATGATACAGTAATCTTGTGTGCTTGGGAGGAATCAATTTTTCTATTTTAGAAAAGAGGAGAAAAGAGAAGCTAAGTAAGGGTAAAAGAGATAAAATAGCACCATATTTTTAAAAGTAAATACTGTTTCAAACAAAAATAATAATCCTTTGAGATACCAACTCACACCCATTAGGATGGTTACTATTTAGAAAAAAAGAAAAAACAGAAAATAACAAGTGTTGATGAGAATGTGGAGAAATTGGAACCCTTGTGCACTGTTAGTAGAAATATAAAATAGTACAGCCACTGTGGAAAACAGTTTGGTTGGTCCTCAAAAGATTAAACACAGAATTACCATATGACCCACCAATTCTACCTCCGGGTATGTCCCCAAAAGAATTGGAAGCAGGGTCTCGAAGAGGTATTTGTACACATATATTCACAACAGCACTATTCACAATAGCTGAAACGTGGAAGCAGCCCATGTGTCCATCAACTGATGCACAGATTAGCACAATGTGGTGTATGCAAACACTGAAATAGTACTTAGCCTCACTAGGAAGGAAATTGTGCAATATGCTACAACATGGATGAACCTTGAGAAATTAAGCTAAGTGAAATAAGCCAATCGCTTAGACAAGTGCTGTATGATTCCACTTATATGAGGTACTTAGAGCAGGAAAAATCATAAAGACAGAAGGTATAATGGTGGTTGGCAGAGACTGAGGGGAGGGGAGAATGGTGAGTTACTGTTTAATAGGTACAGAGTTTCAGAGGAAATAAATGGTAGAGATGGTTATACAACAATGTGAATGTATTTAATGCCACTGAACTATGCACTTAAAAATGGTTAAGATGATGAATTTTATGATATGTGTATTTTACCGCAGCAAAAAAAAGAAAAATAATAATAGTCCCTTTTTTGATTCCAGTGGACATAGAAAGGGATAGCTTTGAGAGATGTTTCTTTAATCAGCCTCTCAATATTAAGTCCAGGAACAGCAATTCCCCCCCATCATTCAGTCATACCGTATTTAGACAAAGTAAAATCAGAGCACTTTCTATATCAATGAGAATTCAAGACAGTGACTATAAAAGTTACGTTTACGCTATACTGTAGTCTATTGAGTGTGCAATAGCATATATAGCATATGTCTAAAAAACAATGTATATGCCTTAGTTAAAAAATACTTTATTACTAAAAAATGCTAACCATCATCTGAACATTCCATGAATCCTAATCTTTTTTGCTGGTAGAGGGTCTTGCTTTGGTGTCAACAGTGACTGACTGATTAGGGTGGTGGTTGCTGAAGGCTGAGGTGACTATGATAATTTCTTAAAATAAAACAATGAAGTCCGCCACATCAATTGACTCTTCCTTTCATGAGTGTTTTCTCTGTAGCATGTAATGTTGTTTGACAGCATTTTACCCACAGTAAAACTTCTTTCAAAACTGGAGTCAATCTTCTCAAACCCTGCTGCTGCTTTTATCGACTAATTTTACGTAATATTCTAAATCTTTTGTCGCCATTTCATCAATCCTCATAGCATTTTCACCAGGAGCAGATTCCATCACAAGAAACCACTTTCTTTGTTCATCCATAAGAAGCAACTCCTTATCCATCGAAGTTTTATCATGAGATTGCAGCAATTCGGTTACATCTTCAGGCTCCACTTCGAATTCTAGTTCCCATGCTACTTCCAACACATCGCAGTTACTTCTTCCACTGAAGTCTTGAACCCTCGAAATCACCCATGAGGGCTGAACTCCTGCTAATGTTGATATCTTGACCTTTTTCCATGAACCATGAATGTTCTTAATGGCATCTAGAATAGTGAACCTTTTCCAGTTTTTCAATTTGCCCGATACACGGTTGCCACAAACCTTCAATTTGTAAAAAATGCAGAATCTGAGAAGTGCAATAAAGCAAAATGCAATAAAAGGAGGTATGCCTTTATAGATTATAATATATGAGTGCTCCTATGTAAACAAAACTTTTACTTTTGTTTAAGTGAGCAGTTAGGACAGGGACAGATAACATCAAAGCATATTCAGAGCTAAAGTCTTTGTGGCTATTAGTGCCTTTTCAGTTCACTCAGACTAGTAGGGCTTACCCCTTTGGGTACCCCAAATGAAAGTGCTGGACGTTTATGAAGACTCTTCCTCTTCAATGGGCCTAAGCAAACTTGTAAGTTCTGCTCGGTTTGCGATTCAGAAAACATTTCAGGGAAAAAGTGGTGCCAAATGTCAGACCCTTCACCCTGTATTCCCCTCCTTAACAGAACACTTGACACCACTTGTCCTTGTACCCAAGTAATTGATAAGTTCAAACAGATTTTTTTATTTCAGGCGAGGCAACCCTTGGTTGACCTCAAAGATTGCAAGGACTTTGTCATCTTACAATCCCTCATTTTTAATTTTTTATGTCTACAGCACCTGGTCTTCCTAGGTGGTCTCCCATCCAAGTACTAACCAGGCCCGACTCTGCTTAGCTTCCAAGATCAGACGGGATCAGGCTTGTTCAGGGTAGCATGGCCGTAGACGCAAACAGATTTTTTAAAACATATGTCTTACCAAGTTTTTCTAGTTTTTCTTAGTAGGAGGTTTGTTCTGCAATAAGCTAGTATACCATTAACAAAAGCAGAAACTATTCTTCAATCGAAACTGCCAAAAGTTTACCTAGTTTGTTAATCTCCTTTAAGAAAGAGCAAGCTATAGTCTAACATCATATCATTATCGGTTCCCTAAAAATTAAATATTACATGATATAAACACATACTTCAACCAAGTGAAGTACTAGAAATTAAATACATTTAATACATTTGAAAACAATAACATTGACATTTATGTTAGTCATGTGTTACTTATTAAAAACTAAAAGACTGTTTTCTCAGTGCATATGAATAATTTAGTTTGTTTACAAAGATAATTTATACTATTAGAACATTTTCAAGAGTATAATAGACCTGTTGACTTTTTTGTTGTTTAAGGCTAAGTACAAGCTCATTTCTAAGAACAATCTCATTTCTCCTTGTAGAAAGCTGCCTGAAAACAAACATCTAAAAACGAATTTCGTTTTCTACTTAAAATGATATGCTACCAAATTCAAATCACTCTAAAGATAAAGTAACTATAAAGACGACAGGAAATAATACATGAACAGTTAAAATTTCACTATAAAGTCTACTCTCCCCCTTTTAATGGTATTTGTGGTAGTTAAGAAATGAATATCAATTACTTAGCTTCTGCAACAACATTACCTCATTTGTTTCATATCCCCCATTTCTCCATAGCAAGCCCTTCAATAACTATTCCCAATGCTGTATTTTTTCTTTACAATTACTTAAATATTAAATTTATCTCTTCCTACTATAAATTATCAACACGTTGCAATTTTGTGAGGAACATACATTTCTCTCTTTCCTCACACCTCCTGCATGTTGCGTGCACCCAGGTGCATGCACATGCTCACACATGCATATTAGATACACACAAAGAATCGCAAAGACTTATCTATTTAATTTACATGTAAAACACAGGTCAGAAATTATCACGATTCCAGAAAACAAAAAAACTTGAAATGGACATTTTAATTCCTAAATTATTTGCCACATTCAAATGACAAATGACAACGTATATCAGTGACCATTTAAAGGTGAAATTAAAATATCTGGTCTACTACTTTCTGGCTTCAGGAAAATATTCATGTAACTCAGAGTCAGAGAAAACAGAAAGACTGCCTTTTTTTACAACTCCTAAAATTTCTTTATTCCCTTATAGATGAAAGATCTGAGAGTTAAACTAAACATTCCAAACAATGTAAAGATTTATTTAGTTTTAGTTTTTACTTGTAGACCATCCTGTCAATAGTCATCTTTATGAAGAAGCTGGAGTATAGAGTATTGTGAACTTAGCAATTTGGCCCAAAGTCATCAGAGTTTGATTAATAACAAGCAGACCTCATCTCTACTAGGTTTAAAAATTTTAGTCTCTGCCTATAAAGTTTTGCTGCCAATATTTGGTTTCTTAATAATCTAACCTGTTTAAAATCTGATTAAAAATTACTTAATACTCAAATAATACCCGATTTGACAACACTTGGATAAGAAAGAAATTATTAAGATAAAAAGAAGAACAATAGGTAATTATAGGCAGCGTAATTAAGATGTCTAAGACCACAGGTCTCTAAAAAAGGTTTAAAAGTAACATTGAAGGTGGCATTATTGCATAGTAAAGTGCATTTCTTATAGAAGAAATGCAAGAATCAAAAGAGTTTATCCTAAAAGCATGGTAAAAGGAACAACTTTCCTTCAGTTTCTATTAAACTAATCATCAAAAAACAAAAACAAAAAAACCTGATTATCGTTTTTGTTTTCCACTACCCTTTCTCTTTTTAAAATTAAATTCTGGCCTACAGTCCCAAGTTTCTGCTAATGAATAATCATGTCAGTTGTCACTCAATTATCACTTTCAACATTTAATCTAAATTATGTACAGCACCTTGATTTTTTTTCTTTGAAGTTCTTTATTGAATTTAAAAGTCAAATTTTTTTTCAAGAAGAATAAATTGATGGAAGATGGAGGCTGAGATTAAATCAGGGGGAATCATTGATCAAGGATGCTTGGAATTCTTATGAATACAAATAGCCTATCAAGGTTAATGAGGTTCAACTCAAGTTTAGAAGAAGAAAAAAATGTTCCATGCATATACATATTTAAGGTCTTAGGTACAATTTGAAAGGTAAATTATGCAAACTCTAATGTAGCTTTCATTTGGGTTTTTTATAAGATATTTTCACTGTTTTCTCCCAGTGTAAAATAACTACTTAAAATGTATATTCTGGATCAACAAAAAACTAATGCAATTAGTGAG
Organism: Pteropus alecto; assembly: GCF_000325575.1. Lineage (NCBI taxonomy): Eukaryota > Metazoa > Chordata > Mammalia > Chiroptera > Pteropodidae > Pteropus > Pteropus alecto. Next base: position 7,621,377 of record NW_006494609.1, read on the forward strand.
AAAGAGCAAAGGTCCCCTTGAATACTGACAACTCCTCCAGAAATTAATGTGCTCTTAAAGAATGGACAACATTAGCTTTTAAAAATAACCATAAAATGTTCTACAATATATTATTTTAGTCAACAAATAGTAATTTAGTGCCTAATATGGGTAAGACATTGTTGGGTGACACGAAGAGATACAGAGATAAGACCTGCTTCTTAACCCATACTCATCTATGATCTGAAAACGGATGTACGTCTTTCATTCATAAGTGGCTCCCAGAATGCCATGAGTTTAAAGGTAACATCAATGTAACTGGTAAATGGCCCAGAGCAAGATCTGTGTACAGCAGCACATCAAAAGAAAATGTAAACAGAAGGTTGAGCATCAGAGTGCAAGCAGAGGATAAGATTGTAAGAAAGACAAAAAAAAAAAAAAAAGTCAGTTCAACACACTGCAGGATTAAAGCCAGAATCTGGCAAAGTAAATTAGATACCTGGTTACAAGAACTCTTAAAGAGAGGTGGAGGGTGGTGGAGCCTTACCATAGCCATGAACAGTCCTTTGGACATTGTTATTCTCTGATTCTGAGAATAACATCATCAAGCAATTGGGGGCGGGGGTGGGGGGGAGTTACTAATTCAGCTTTCTAAAACCTAGGCATAGAAAAATGTCCTGCATAGGAGAATAGTGTTTAAATACCCATATAGGAACCCCATAGGGTAGCTGATGAACTGGCACTCTTATATACTGTTCTCTTGCAAATTTCACTGTTAACAAGAACCAGACTGTTAACATGTCCCAGATCACATTAATTCTAGGACACAGAAAACTCAAGTTTCCAAAATGAGGACAAGACCTTGAAACATGATATCTTCGCTAGGTAAGGACATCAAGGTTGGATCTGTTCTGGTGACAGGGAAGCCTTCTTCCGCAACCTTGTTCCTCCTTTATTTCAACCCACTCTGAAATCTTAAAAGTTACTTTAAGACAATGTGAGGAAGGTGCCTTAAGAACATTATTGAAGTTGGGCAAAAAGGTGGTCCAAAAGGAAGGATTATCACTTGCAACTGATATAATCCAAGAAGTCTTCAGGAAAGAAAAGGTTTAGGACTGGCACAAAAATAGGACTTTACAGAAACAGTGAACGACCAGAACAAAAACAACGCAGATGGGAGTAGGGAAGTTTCAGAAAAAATAAGGAATTAGACTGTGTAAGAGGTTCTACAGGAGAGGTGTCAGAAAGTCAAAGTTAAAGAGAAAGACAATGATCCAACAAACCATAAGAAATGGACTATACAATTGTTCTTGGGCCTGACCAAGAATCTCATTTTATGCATCTTTTCTTATTTATGTTTGGTCTCTAAAAAAACAACTAAAGGAGATTAACTTCCATTTTTTTATAGAATGTAAAAGGCAACATTCCTTACAACCTAATATTTTCTAAAATTAAAGCAGAAGCTAAATGCTTGTCAATTAAATTTCAATAAAATTCCCAACTGTTAGAGGTTAAATTGAGTGATCCGTGACCTGCATCTCTCACAAATTCTACACTAGATGTCACTTTGAGAACAGCCTGGGCATAAAGATATTCAATGGGCCTCCACAGCATATGAAAAATAAACAAGCCATAATCAGAAATGTCACTAAATCTAAAACAATTGATATAAATTTAAGTTATTTTATTTTAAAAAATAAGGAAATCAGGGGGGAAACCTGCTCAATGGTAATTTCTGCCAGGATAAGTGATGTCTTTTTGTGATTACCTCTTTCAATGGCAACTGGAGAAAAATCTTTCACCATCCAAAAGGAATTTAAATTACACTTGAGACAAACTCAAAGAATTTTCTGCATCAATTTTAGAATGTCGCTTGCATGGGGACAGGAAAATCTGCTGGGTTTTTGTTCATTGCTATGTCACCAGCACCTAGAATAGTGCCTGGAATATAACAGACAGTCATTAAGTACTTGATATGTGAGTAAATGTTCAGCCTCTCTCTCCAATTGTCTTTCACATCCAAACCTTTTCAGTTAATCCAAACTAACCCCAGAGAACTCCAACTCTTTCCTAACCCATGTGGAAATGTGAAAGAACTATTAAGTCAGGACAAAGGGAAAGCCAGGCTCTTTGAATGAGAGCATTATTAAGTTATTATAAGTAATTTTTCAAATGCCTAAGTATTTGAAACCTTTTCCAATTTATTCCACAAGTAGTAAATTTAAAAAAGAACAATGGAAAGGAAAGGAGGAAAGAAGGAGGAAGGACAACCCAACACGTGGTTATAAACAGCTAAGCAAAGAGATTTTTCTACCTTTGATACTTATTAGCACAGTTTTTTCAAATACTTAATTTTGGAAAAATAATCATATCTTAGCACTTTTGTCAGCAGGATCAAGGGCTAAAATAATATCCATGAAGCAAATTTTAAAAGTCCCACAATTACAATTGCTCTGAGAATACTTCTGATAAGTAATTATTAAACATGTAGAGGGCTTTGTAAAGAGTATGTCAATATTTCATTATCTTTACAATCTGAATCTTGAAGCAAATCTAAAATACATTTTCTACTGACACACTGACAAGATGAAAGAGAAACTCAGACTGGAGTAACATTAAATATTTCCTTTGGACTATATAAGATCAGATGCTTTTAACACCAATTTTCTACCTATCATTATAATTTAGGAACATCTTCAAATATGGCAACTTATCACAAGTACAACACAACTTCACTAAATAAAATCAGCTACAGAGGAGGACTGATACATATCTATTTCCAAATATGTCATCCATGTTTGATCTAATCTGCAAATTATTGAAATTAAGTCATTCCCTTTTTATGAAGTTCTTACCTTTGAGTTTTTATATTTTCTGATAATTACCCCCATCTGTGCTAGATAAAAGGTGAGCAGGAAATGCTAGCTGCCTAGTGACACTTCATTCAAGGTTACTACTTCATTCACAATTACCACATGACCCTAAATTAACGCAGGCATCGCAACTCTTCCTCATGGAGAACAGCTAGATATTTGAAAACCTTTACGGTTCCAAAGAAGAAACATCAGTAATAACTTTTCACTGAGAATTCTACTTGTTTCACCCCAAAATAATGATAACTCACTATTCCTTCAGAGTAGAAAGGTACATTCTGTCTGTAGGAAGGGCTCATTGCTACTAGAACAAAAATATTTTCAAGTTTAATAGGTTCCTGGTTTTGAGGTCCAAATGAAAGAGAAATGAATCCCCAGAAATTTCTATATATAATCAGTCATATACATAACTACATTATCTATACCCAGAGTTCATAAAATATCACAAGCTTTATATTAAAATTTCATTAAGCAATTCTGTGAAACAAAATTAAAGTCCTTGGAATACAACTTAAAATAGCAATGTCACCTCTACTTGTGCTGCCAAATGTGCTTTCTCCTTGTCTTTTCGCTCCATGCACCGCTTCACTTCCTCCAGCTCAGATGCCACCGCACTGACGCTTAGCTGTCCTCTCAGATCTGACATCTGCTTCTCCAGATCCTCTTTTTCCCACTCAAGCCCTTAAAAGAGAAAATGTAAAGCCTGATGATTGTTCTTTATTCACAGGAGAATGTGCTTTCGAATGGTACAAAGCCTTGATGTTTTAATATTCCAGCTGACATAATCCACTTATTAACACTGTCATTCAACAGACTTCAGAATTTGCCAGTCTGTTGTTTCAAGTCTCATGCAGTTTTATAAAATATATACAGTGCCAAGTTTTCAAACATTATTCCACTTTGATACCAAAACTTAAAAATGTTATCTGATTTCTAGTATCATTTATTTCAGGAAAGCCTACACATTTTTTTCTCAAACTTTCCTTACATCCCTACGTTATCTTCAAACTCTAACAAAAACACTAAAAATTTTTAACTAAGCCACTCCCAACTGAAGTTACTGCAGTTCACACATAATGCTTTTCTTGCAGCAAAAACAAAATAATGCCGTTAAATTTCTGATTATGTATGACCAGTAACTGGCTAATTCTGGAGACTGCTACCTAAAATTACATCACTGAATATAAACTTAGTATTTAATTCAACATGAAATACTTGTTCTATGATGCATGGCACACTGTAATACCCTCTTCTTCAAAGGTAAATAACACAAAACCCTTTCTCAATGAGCTTACACTCCAAGAATAGAAACAAGACATAAAGTAGTTCCTTGAATCTAAGATGTCAAAAATTGGAACATACATTATCAATTTAAAACTACTGTTTTTCCAGGAGTTTTCTTTCCAGAAAAGGAAAGATGGAAGGAAACATTACCAAATAAATTTATAGATCATTCATAAGACACACTCCAACTTTGGAAATAACAAAGTGTTTAATATAGGACATCTTGGAAGATACACAGGCATTTTAATAGCATGATAAGAATACTGACAGATACTATATAAACATTTCTCTATAGTATAATGGTTATTATACAGAAATAGTACAGAAAATGGAATGATTAACTCACGGTGAGAAACTGAGGTAGGAAGAATTGGGAACTAAGTCAGATTTAAAGAATGGATAAAAAGTTTCACTAAGCAAAGGAGATGCAGTTGGGGAGATATTTCAGAGAAAGGAAATAGCATAAAGCACCGAAGTACAAAGTTAGACTTAATATTAACTAACTGCACACACAGTAGTTTTATACAGCTGACACATACGAAGGAGGTAAAAGGGGAGTCAGTTTATGCATTGCTATGGAGCTTAGAAATTACCCCACACACAAGGAATTAGCAAACATTTTCTGTAAAGAATCAGATACAACTCTGCCATTGTATTACGAAAGAAAACTAGACAGTGCATAAATGAATGGAAGTAGCTATATTCCAATATAATTTATTTATGAAAGTCTGGATTTGGCCCCTGGGCCACACTTTGCCAATCCCTGCTCAGTCTGCAACCTAAAATATGCATATTTAAGTATAAATGTCTTCATTCATTATATGTATTCATTCGTTTTATAAATGTTTTATTTTATAAATATATAGGTATATGTGTGTATATAACATATTTCATAATATATAACATTAGTGTATATATATATATAAAATAATGTTAGTATAAATATACAAAATATGGAGATATGAATACATATGAGTACAGGTATAAATACATACAGATAGATACATGTATATCTTATGAAATATATATATATTTAGTGTGGAGACATAATATTCAGGTATGTTTCATAATATAGATATATAACTTAGTATGGATATATATAAAAATATATAGATATATACACATACGTATATATACAATGAGACATTTAGCAAAACTAAAACACATAAAACGTAAGGTATAAAATATAAATAATATTACAAACACTCTCCTCTCACACCCAATGAACTGTCTCATACACTCCATTTTGATGAATGCTTGCTACAAACAGTGATGAGTTAGTAAAGGATAGCAGTTAAGAGCTCAAGTTTGGGGAGAAAAAGATTTGAGGATGCTTCACCCCACAAATGTGACCTTAGGCAAGGTACTCAATCTCTTTGTTCCTTAGGCCTTTTTTAAAAAAAAAATCATTAAAATTAAGACAAAAATTGTACCTTTCTCATACAGTAGTTGTAAGAACTAAAGGAGACATCGTAAAATAAGTAGCATAATGCCCCCATATGTAATAAGAACTCAATAAATTATAATGAGAAGATTTAACCAAGAGGGTAACTTGAATGGTGTGTATCTTAGAAAAGTTCCTATAGTAGCAGTACTGAAGATAGATGACAGGGGAACTAGAATAAGACAAGGTAAGAGGGTAATACAGATGAAATGAAGCATGCCTAAACTGGGGTAGTGGGAATAAAAAAGAGGATTGAGGTAAATGCAAGAGCTGTCAGGATCTATAAATACACAGGATATCAGGACAAATTACATAAAGGGGAGAAGGAATAATTTTGGATGTTCTTTGCATTTTAGGCTTGGATGTCTGGATAAAAGATGATGCCATCATGAGACAAGAAATACCAGGTTTTGAGGAAAGGATGAATTCAGATTTAAATCTGTTGGCTGAGCATCGTGTGGTTCGAAATAGCACATGGAGTGTCCAATGAACAACTCCATCTGGAGGGCTGAAGTTTAGGGGAGTGAAGCCAGATTTAGTGATCATAATTTATAGGTGATCGCTACAGTATAAGATTAAATGACAACCACTGTGGAGAAGTGCTAAGTGAGAAAAGCCATAAATAGGATTCTAGATAACACCAGCACTTAAAAGACAAACTGTGAACAGGGAAAAGATTCAGATGGAAAGAATGAAAACAACTAAGTCGGAAGAACCAAGGAAGGGTAGGAACAGTTCCAAAAAGGAAGAGGAAATAAGCAAGGGCCAAGTAAGATACATAATGGCAAGATTCCTTTGAATTTCACTGAGGACACCAGTAAACTAAGCAAAGTCAACTTTAGAAGAGAGGTGGCTATGGGTGGTGAGCATACAATGCAATACATATATGACTTAAGATAAGTTCAATTGTACAGTTGAACTTATTGGATGTCGTTAACCAATGTCGTCATAAATTAATTAATTAATTTAAAAAAAAGAAGAAGAAGAGAGGTAAAGGTCATCTTGTAGTGGGTGGAGGAACAAACAGCAGCCAGAGTGTGACAATGGGTGTGATTTCTTATGTACAATTTTTTAAATAAATAATACAAGTATTCTATAAAGATGAAAACTCTTGATTGTTAAAAGAAGGTGAATAAGTCCATTATCATGTTAATAAGAAAAACTTTTAGACTTTTTTTCAAACTGGGTGAATAGTTAAGAAAAATGAGATTCTTCTGGCCCTCAGACTTACACCAAAAATAACTAGATTTTATAAGGAAAGAAAACCTATAAGAAATGTACCACAGAGCCTTTTTGCCAAACAAAATGAGAGTTCTTATGTGCATCTTTATGAAAATTTGATAAATAATATAATACCTTAGGATTTTACTTTTAAAAATAAATTTTAAAATATTTGATATGAAATACATTTAAACCATAATATTACATGAAACTTAGTGAACTGAATAGCATGCAAATACATTAAGATAGGTATGTCAGAATTTGCCATCCAATGAAGACTTTCTAGCAACGTGGAAATTCTAATTAGGCAATGTATGGAGATACACATGGAGAATCTGAGGAAATGTTTATCTTCCTTGGATTTGATAGCACACCAAACGCTTGCTAGAGTCTCCCCAATCATTTAGGCATGGGAGTAGAAAATCTCATTATTGAAGTGATGCAGGAGCTGAATAGACGATCAGGACTAATCTTTTAGAAACTATTATAAAATCTCAGTATTATTATATCTGTTAAATCTGAACTTGCAAAAAGAAATACTTCCAAGAATCATTAGACTCCACCACCTAAAGCAACACCTCCGCTGACTGAAAAGGTCTTTGACGTTCCTCAAACACAAAGTGTTCCTAACCAACACAGGACGAAGCCAGACACATGATTCATGACTACTTTTTCAATGTGATAAATTTTTGTCACCAAATCTCCAGATAACAAAAAAGACAGAATCTTAATTTCAACTGTTTGTATATATTGAAAACTGGGATAAGAGAAAGCAAAAACTAGGGGTATTTCCAATTTAAGTTCAAGAACAAGTACACACACACTCACACAGAGTCACAGAAATAGGATGCTGGAAAAAATTCCACTGCAGGCTTTGCTGGCACTTTCTAAGAGAAAGCCCTATGAGATAGGTCAGACATTTGAAGTGGGTTTAAGAATAGAGAAGACATTAAAATTTGATGCTAATAGCATCAATGAACAAGAAAAATTTGAAATTAAAAACAACACCATTTACACTAGCATCCAAAAAAATAAATACTTATGTATAAATCTAACAAAACTTATGAGGAAAATTACAAACTCTGATGAGAGAAATCAAAGACAAACAAAATAAATGGAGAGATAGTCCATGTTCATAGATAGGAAAAATCAATATTGTCAAAATGTCAACTCTTCCCAACCTGACCTATAGATTCAATGCAATGTCAATCAAATTCCCAGCAAGTTATTTTTGTAAATTGATAAACTGACTAAAGTTATATGAAAAGGCAAAGGATCCAGAATAGCCAATGCAATATCAAAGGAAAAGAACAAAGCTGGAGGACTGACACTATTTGGCTTTAAGACTTACTATAAAGCTACATTAATCAAAACAGTGTGGTAATGGCAAAAATAAAATAGATCAATAGAATAGAATAGAATAGAACAGAGAGCCCAGAAACAGACTCACATAAAACTAGTCAACTGTTAGTTAACAAAGGAGCAAAAGCAATACAATGGAAAAACGATAGTTTTTCAACAAATGGTGCTGGAACAAGTGGACACAGATATGCAAAAAAATTAATCTAGACACAGACCTTACACCTTGCACAAAAATTAATTCAAAACATACCACAAACCTAAATGTAAAACACAAAATTATAAAATTCTTATAGATAAGATAGGAGAAAAATTTGAGTGACCTGGGTTTGGCAATGACTTTTTAGCTACAACACCAAAGTTACAAGCTATGAAAGAAATAAGTGATAAGCTGGACTTCATTAAAATTAAATTTTCAGCTCTGCAAAACACAGTGTCAAGAGAATGAAAAGACAAGCCACAGATTGTGAGTAATTATTTGCAAAGATAGATCTGATAAAAACGAAAACAAAAACTGTTAACCATAATATACACAGGACTCTCAAAACCCAACAATAAGAAAACAAACAACCCAACTAAAAAATGGCCAAAGACCTCAATAAATATCTCACCAAAGAAGATATACAGATGGCTAATAAGCAAAATAAAAGAAGCTCCACATCATATGTTATCAGGGAAATGCAAATTAAAATGAGATGCCACTCCAAACCTATTAGAATGGTCAAAATCCAGAACGCTGACAATAGCAAATGCTGGTAAGGATGTGAAACAACAGGAACTCTCACTCATTGCAGGTGGGAATAAAAAATGATACAGACACTTTGGAAGACAGTTTGGAAGATTCTTGTAAAGCCAAACATACTCTTACCATACAATCCAGCAATTGCAGTCTCTGGTATTTACCCAAAGAAGATGAAAACATATATCCACATAAAAACCTGAACACAGATGTTTAGTTTGTAGCAACTCTACTCATAATTGCCAAAATTGGGAAGCAACCAAGATGTCCATCAGTAGATGAATGAATAAAACAACTAAAGTACATTCAGATAATGCTTTAAAAAAGCGGGGTGTTGGAGGAGAGAGAGTGGGCGAGTGCACCCACAAGCAAGCTACTAAGTCATGAAAATGGAAGAAACTTAAAGGCATACAAATAAGTAAAAAAAGTCAGTCTGAAAAAGTTACATACCATATGATTCCAACCACAAGAACTCTGAAAATGGCAAAACTATGGACACAGTAAAAGGATCAGTGATTGTCAGGAGTTAAACGGGAGAGAGAAATGAATAGTATAGGTGAAGCACAGAGGATATTTCGGGCAGTGAAACTACTCTATGATAATATAATGGTGAATAGATGTCATTATGCTCATCCAATCCCATAGAATACACAATGTCAAGAATGAATCCTAATGTAAACTATGGACTTTGGATGTTAATGATGTGTCAGTATAGGTTCAGGAGTTACAACAAACATACCACTCTGATGGGGGATGTTGAAAATGGAGGAGGCTATGCATATGTGGGAGCCGGGGGTATATGAGAAATCTCTGTACCTTCTGCTCGATACTGCTATGAACACAAAACTAAAAAATAAAATCTGTTTTAAAAAATTGGATGCTAAATGATTATTAACTTGTTTGAAAACCTAGTAATACATCAACATAAGCTGACAAGAGCACAACCTAAGGAATGCAATTCCAAAAAGATCAAAAAAAAAAAAAAAACTACACATTTACAAATCAGAATTATACCTCTCCTAAACCTCCAGTCTTTTCCTTGTTCATCCTGATGGTGTGACTGTGGCTTGGAAATCTGAGATACTTGATGTTGTAAACCTTTTCGATCGCCTTCCGCTTTCATAAGTTGTGTACGGAGTTCTTCTACCTAAATACATATAGACAAAAACTTTTGAGAGTTTTAAAAGCAGGAAAAGAATAATTGCACTCACAAATTATTTTGCTAGGGAAAAAAGCTTACTTCTCCTGGACTATTGTAAGCACAAAATCAAGTCCAGTGAATCATCTTGTTGCTATGCCAAGCACAGCAGAATAGTCTCATGCCCTATTTCTTTATTGTTCCCATTCCTTCTGTGAAGAATGTCTTTTCCCCTTTTCTGGGTTTATGGTGACAAAGAATTTGACAACATTTTTTTTAATCCCTATTTTGATCTCAGTCCACCCATACTACTATTAACCCAAACCACTGCCAATTGAGTACTATATGTTTTTATATTTTTCACTTATTTTCTTTCATGTGAACAGGTCTGTTTTTTGGGTTTTTTTTGGTAAACTCAAGAGAAGTGATCATGGTTTAGCATATTTTTATATCAAAGTACTCTCAAAATAAACAAGCAATAAATGCTGTTGAAAAACTGTAAACTCCTTGAGGTCAGGGAATATTTTATTCATCTTCGTATTTCCAGAGAGTAGCAAATGGCCTAGCAAATATCAGGTATGTCCCCAGTGACCATTAAACAAGTTAGCAGTGGCAAAAATACTCAGCTAAAGTCATAATGACAACCTGAACACAGAAATCTCTTACTTCAAAAGGTGAGATTATAAAGTATAAGTCAGAGTTCCAAAAAATCAGAATGAAATTGAATATAAATATAAATTTCCAGAAAAGAAAGTCTGAACTCGGCCAACATTAATTCCAGTGGATCACTGGCTGCAGAACAAAGCCAATGAACAGTTTTAAAAGTTTTTGTAAAACAGGTGCTATGGTGTATTTTCAGCACTAATTGTCAAAATGTAATACTCCACCTAAACATCTATGATGTCTGACATCTTTGCCTACCTAGCATATTATATAGTGAGTTATTCTAACCCATGCCTCAAACCAGAGGAATGTACAATCGTATTTTATATTAAATATAGGCAGCAAAGCAGTTAGTTAGAAACCCACAAGTCCTTATCAAACTGCCACCATGAGCTAATAGGCTGTAAAACGTTATGCTTTAAAATTAAGCCTTAACTTTGACTAAAAAGGGGCGGGCAGCATCTTGAAAATGTGAATATAAGACAGTGATGCATTCAAAACAAAGTAACTTGAACATGCAAAGGTCTGTTTTCTGTATTTTACTACTTCCTTCACTCTTCAATGCCTCTTTGAATAAAAGTAAGCTCCTGGGAAAATTTTATCTTACATATCCAGTCTCACTTTTACACTGGTTATGCTAAGAGAGATAAGTCCTAAATTGGAGCAGCAATCAGCAAGGCACGCTGTCACAGCAGAAACCTGGGCCAGCGTTTTGTACTAGCTTTCTTCGAATCTTCCTGAAAGGATTTCGTCTTTTGCTTATGTCTGCTGATATATATTCCTCAAAAAATAAAAATTTTCTAGACCTAGGTTTTTCCTTTCACAAGACATTAAATAGAGAAGAAGACTCAATCTTGATTTAATTTAAAAGCAGATTATCATAGCTTGCAAAGACTCACCTGACGCAAAAGTGTTTCTCTGCTGCCTTCTGACTGATTTAATAACCTTCGAGATAGCTCCAACTCCTGTTCAAGCTAGAGTTTCAACAGAGAATAAAGAAAAATGTCCAATGAGGCAGAAGATAACTACATTATATGAGCGCAGTTTAAGAGGAAAAGTTTTTGGAAGATAATGCGGAAAAATAAATACCTTGCCATAAACACATATTAATGTTTCTATTAAAACAATGTTAATTGCGTAACAAAAAGTGAACCAGACCAGACTTCAAGAGGTCTGAGTTCTAGTCAGTTATTTAAATCTCTTTTCCTTAGGCCGCCTTTCTGTTAACTCTAAAATAAGGATTTTATATTAGACAACTTCTGCGATTCCCTCCAGTTCTAAATCATTTTAATCTGCATCCTAAAGCAATTTTTTCTTTAAATTAGTACATGCAGTATCATATGAAATGAATTAGAATAACAACTTCAGAGACTCAATGACTCAAAGTATATTTCATCCAATGGGCAATTTTATATATTCTTAATATTCTTATATTCCTACTATTTCCAATATCCATAACACTCTTAAAATTTTAAAATATCTAAGTTCGGAATAAGACATTTAAAATTTTCCTGAATAATACTGCTTTAAATAAATACCCATGAAAACTATGCCAGTTAGGTAACTAAATATCCTACAAATTCAGCATGTGCCTAGGTTACTTCAAGTTGAAAAATATAATCAGACGTGAAGGGGAGCAAAATATGTCACCCCTAAATATGCTTTTCTGGCATAAAGATTACTCTGAGCCGAAAGCAATCAAGACCAAGCAGCCTTCCCCTGAACTGTGTAAAAGAAATTAGAAAGGGGGTCTGGACCAGAAAGAGAGCTATTACCAGGGATAACATCCTATATTTGAAAGACTCTACACAGCAGGGCAAACATTTCTTTACCAAACACTTGCTCTTCTCATCTTCTACCATCTACATATACTAGTCCTTTAAAAATTGTACATGTGGTGGCTATGGCTACCAAGGAATAACATGAAGGAGCATTGCGGTGATGGAACAGTCTGTGTCTTAACTGTGGTGGCAGGACCATGAATCTGTACATAAGATAAAACTGTAGAACTACACACACATACACACACACACACACACACACTCAACACACAAATGAGTGCACATACAGCTGGTGAAATCTGCATAAACTCCGTAGATTATACCAATGTCAATTTCCTGATTTTAATAATGAATGACAATTACACAAAATGTCACCATGGAGGGAAACTGAGTGAAGGGCACATGTGATCTCTCTGTACATTTTGTGTTTTAATACCCTATGAATCTATAGTTATTTCAAAGTAAATTTTAATCCATTTATAAAAGTTTTTTTTAATTATACAAGTGGCTCGTAAAATAAATGTCATATTTTTTTAAAAAGTAAAGCATATGTGAAATCACAGAATCTACACAAAATATTTTCTGATTTGCTCTGTTGTTTTCTATAGAGAAAGAAAGAGGGAAGGAATCACACTTCAGTCAAAATAGTTTCAAAATCTACCAAGGATCCTATTGGTCACAATCCCTGGGTTGTATCAGCATCTTAAGTCCCAAAGGGAAAACCTGATGACCTGACATACAGTGAAGGCAGCATGAATGTATCGTTTAATTTGACACTGGTTGGAGAAATAAAATAAAGGGGCAATTTTGGATAGAAAAAGCAATAACGAAGTAAAGAACATTACATCGGGCAAATTTTCACTTTAGCATTCATTACCTTGTGCTCATCTTCAAATCTACTCATTTGCAAACTAAGGAATATTTGGCCTCTGAATTTCTTTCTAACTCTAACGTGCTAGGATCCATTAGGGTCACAGACATGAATATATGTAAAAAGTTCTTCATATTTAATAAAAACAGAGGATTTTTCCTCTAGGCTGTTCGCTATGACTATCTTCTATAATGAAAACTAACCTTTCCAAAATACCCAGCCTTTAAACAACAGGTCTTTCCAAACCCTGCAGCAAAGTCAAGCTCTTTGAATGTTCCCCAGCAAGGAATCATAAATTTTAACTCGCGTCTACAAAAGGAGAGTGGCCAGATGACAAGGTAGCAAATGACCTATATATGTTCCTAAGAGCAAGTAGCAGAGAGTGGCAGAGCCTTCAAATCAAGGAAATGCACATCAATACATAAAGGCATTACCGTGGTCTAACAATTGATCTCAGAGACACTTTCCAGGCACTCAACAAATATCACCGGCCCCAAACAGCATTACTCTTTCAGAAGATAACTTTCAAAATCTTACTTGGCTCTTCTCAGTTTCAGTTTGTCTTAGCTTATTTTTCATTTCTCCATCATTTTCATCTGCTTTAGCTTCTTGTTTCTTCAATGCCTAGAATGAAAGAGGTGGGAAAATATGTATTATTCCAAAATACATATAAAGCTGAAGACACTACTAGGATTTATTAAGAAAAGACTGAGGAAGGTGAATATGAGCTGTACAAAATATATAAAGGAATTACAACCTGCTCATTCACTGAAGTTCTAAGAACATTTCAGTGGGGATAAAATATAAGCAATTTCCTGATCTCCCTCATCAATTTCCACTTAGTTTCACTTTTTCTCATCTTTGGGCATTTTATTACAAAATTAAGAGTAGAGATAGCTACCAGTTTTTTTAGAAACAAGCAAAGCTTACTGCCTGCTGAAATAATAATATTTAACGGTTATATTAACTGTTCAACTATTTAGACATAATACTAAAAACTAGCTCACTAGTTTTCCAAATCCTGAAAAAAACCTCATCGAGGTAGAAACATGTTTTTCAAACCATACTTCACATAGAGGGGGAAAAAACATTCTCTTCTGCATTTTTCTCTCATTAATAAAATGGAAAAAAAATTTTTTAAAATACAAATTTCAAAAGTTAACCATATAAGTGTCCGTTTGCATTTGTTTCTATATTAAAATTAAACTTAAGAAAAAGTTTGTACTTGGAACAATCTTTCATGACGTCTAAAAGGCATTCTATTTGTTCAAAAATTTTTTTTGACAATTTTAGCATTTAGACTTAGAAAATGTATGTGTAGAGGCCATCCAAATTGAGAAAAGCCAAATTGCCAGAAATCTTTTCCAACAGGTTCTATGGCGTCCAGGAGAAAAATGATTTTTAGGCAAACAGCAAAATATGTGAAAAACTGTTTTGATGTAAATTTAACCAATCATATTCAATTTCATTAACTTACATGTTGAACAAATAACTCCTAAATGTATTTACAGTATGCCAGGGACTGTGCTAGGGGGGCTACCAATCCATGGGTAAAATAACCATGGCCCCTATCCATGAGATCTCAGCTTCCTCTTTCACAGCTCCTATTCTCACTAAGAAAAGGCAACTGAGGAGAGAGACATCATCAGAATGAAAAATAATTTTGTTTTGAGTACAATAATATAATAACACTTATATAGTGGTTACCATGTCCAGGCATTCTGCTTCTTCTTACATATAATTACATAAATGCACTACATATGTTGAATATTTGCACTTAATCTTTATAATTCCATGAGTTATTATTAAGCCTATTTTATTAAGGGGGAAATTGGGGTACAAGTAGTTAAATAACTTGCCCATTCTAACTAGGTCATTCATCTAGCTAGCAACAGAGACAGGACAAAATCTCAGGCTGTCTGCTTCTTAACTATAGAGTGTCACTGTCTCTCCATGTGTTAATAATTATATCAACCTTATGGCGTGGATATGAAGACAATAATTTGGTATTTGTAGAACATTAAAGTGTTCAATAAAAGCCAACTATTATGATTATTGAATTGTTAACATCGATAAGGTATTTAAATCATAATACTTTCAGGTAGTTATCAAGTGATTTTGATGTTTGATATTTGTTCTTTAATTTAGGATAAGTGGAATTTGTAATAATATTTAATTCTATATGCATAGTCTATTCAATTTTGACTGGTTGGATGTGTTTATAAGTTTTCTCCTGAACAAAATTATGCTAGAAACTTGAAAATTACTGCTGACACCTTTAGTCTTTCCGTGTCTCCTCAGTCTTTCCCCACCCAATGCGACTGAGTGTGTAAAAGAGAAAGAAATATGAAGAAAAGATATATAAATTGTGCTACATTTTTAAACGCTTTATAAAATTTTGAATGATTTTATTCCACAACATTATCATTCCAACCTAGCCCCATTTATTTTTATGAGTTAAACTTAATTTGTTATCTATTCAATATTTTTTCTTTGAATTAAAAACCAGCCCGGGCTTTACCATAGATTCTGAGGAAGATTTCATCAGGCATTGTATAAATTTCATCAACCTGTAAATAGTAAGCCTCACGTCCAGATTTAAGCTCCTAAGCAGAAGTCACTCCAAATGAGTGAAGGCTTGCCTAAGCCACGTGAGGTCAACTGAGGCCATAAACAAATAAGAAGGGTTTATCTCAAACATAAGCACCATTCTCTGCCATTGGTGAGTTCAAAATCTAACTGGGAGGACTCTGCAACTTTTAACCAGCAGTTGCTAAGGTCCTTCCCATGGTATTTTGTGCTTCTTTTCATGCCCCAGACTCTTTTGACATCTGTCCTGTGCTTAGTGAGCTTAGAGAAACAGGAGTCACCTGCTAAGCTTTTATAACTTGACTTAACGTCACACTGCACCTCTAAGAGTTCAACTTACTCAAGAATTTAAACCCAAGAAATTCTCCAGTGAAGAAATTTTTCCATTTTACTAACTGGAATTAATCCACTTCTGCCCCTTTCTCACCATTTCCAAAACTCACATTTTTTAAATCCTATAACACTTTATATCGAAAAAATAAAGTTATATTAACTTTTCCCAAGTGTCTGCATACCTTATATCGGTTAAACACATTAAAAATGTTTCATTCATTCATTTATATGCTTAAGTATACTTATTTAGATAGACATTCAAGATAATCCTTGTTTATCCAGACACTTACATTTCCATAGAGTAATACAAAAGTTTTGGTATCACTAAGGTATAAGTTTCAAGAAGGCCAGAACCCTCATCTGTCATGATCACATTTTATTTCTAACATAGTACTTGGAACATTTTAGGTGGTAAACGTGTTACTGAGTAGAGGAATAAATATCCCTTTATAATCTCTGAATAACAACTTCACTTTACAATTGGCCACTCTGTTCATCAAATACATGTAAGATTTCAAGATTTCTTCCATCTTTATTAATTGTCATATTTTCTCAAGCAATTTTCTCAAGTTGTCTTTCTTTCTGGAAAAACAATTATCATAGTATAGTGAAACTGAAAAATGTACATTTATTTTGGGGCTTAAGTCAAAGAATTAATAATCTTTTCCTGTTTTCACAAGTCATAGTTTGTTTTTTCTTTAGAAAAAAAAATCTCCTGAATGGGTTTCAGTTTTTATATTTTTGAAATAATTTACGTTTACAGAACAGCTATAAAGATAGCTCAGAGTCACCATAAACCTTCACCCAGCACTCCCTAAAATTAACATCTTTCATAACCATGGTACATTGATCAAAACTAAGACATTGACACTGTTACAAAACCATTAAGCTACAGACTTTATTCAACCAACAAATGTTCTTGTTTTGTACCAAAATCCACTTCAGGACACTGTGGAGCAGCTTGGCTCTTCAGTATCATCCAATCTGTGGAAGTTTCTAACCCTTCCCTTGTTTTTATGATCTCAACATTTTTAAAGAGATACTTCAGGTAACTTCAGGTTAGGTATTCTGTAGACTGTCCCTCAGTCTGGGTTTGTCTGAAGTCATTTCATGATTAGACAAGGCTCATACATTTGGAAGGGGGCGTGGAATACAACAGAGGTAGGTACCCTTCTCATTGCATCACATTGTAGGGTATACGATATAAACATGACTCAGGACTGGTGATGTTAACCTTGATTGCTTAAGGTAAGGCGGTCTCTGCCAAATTTCCCTTTTGTCATAAAGTTAGCATTCTTTCCTTTTCATACTTTATTTGTTAGAAGAGAGTCACTAGTTCCATCACATACTCAAAGGTAAAAGAATTAAGCTCCACCTCCCAAAGAGAGAATATCAAAGAATGTGTGGAAATATGTTAAAACCACTAAAGTAATTAACAAATATTTTGGTAGATATTTTGAGGCTATGCAAGTTTCCTTAAAGTCTCACCCATGAATTTTAGCTCAAAACCAGACCAACTATAACACTATTGGCGCTTTTTGGCCTACAAATTCTTCCCCCACCAAGCCTTATAGTCTAACGTAACCCAGATTCCTAGTAAATTAACTCACAGGCCAGCACTCATCTACGTACTCACTATGTCGTCTCTATGAATTGTACTAATTGCAATTGTAGTTGCAGTCATTGTAATTGTCATAGAATGTAATTGCACTTACACTCTAGTAAAGAGAATGCTGAA
>NW_006494609.1:7639398-7697481 GCF_000325575.1 Pteropus alecto
ACCCCAAGTAACCTGCTTACACCAAAAACATTAATGAGTGATCTAGAATTTTCATAAGACTATATAGGGGGATGGAGCACACTCTTCAAATCTTCATCAAACACTGAGTGTTCTATAAATTCTCCTGGGCAACTCCAACCTGGAATTTCCCCTGTTCTCTGCTCCCCTACTTCTTGTCCAGCCTCATTATTTTATTTATTTATTTATTTTTTGGTAGCTTCTGGACCTTCCCCATACACTTCTAAATTTCCCCCTCCAAGTTATGCAGAGCAACTTGCCACTATTCCAGTTCTCAATTTTGAATACTTATACTCATAACAATGCCCAACACCCCCAGATCCCCCACCCCATAAGGAAAGCACCTATCAGTTACCAGGACCCATTCCTCTTAAAAAGCAGTGTGGGAAATAATTACTTTCATTCTCACACTTATAAGTATTCAATCTTCATTTCATATCACTAGCATAAATATTAATTATTTTACATGGTGCTAAAGAAATAAAATCAATAAGCTGAATTTTTAACAATTAAATAGTGTTTTCTATTTCTAGTGCATGGAATTATAGCCTATAAAAACATAATTCTTCTGATAGTCAACTGTCTATTTTCTTTTAAATCCAAATTTCCATATATGAGCTAGTTAAATAAGAGAACCTCTAATTCTCTTGGATCCCTAGGAATTTGCAATAAAATTTCCTTTTCTCTTCACTTTCCACCTTTGACATCTGACCAGTTATTTATAATAACACTTTTCCAAAATAATATATTTTCCTATTGTCCCTCTACTTGATGCCTAAACTGTTATTTAATACTCTCCTTTTTTATTTCTCTTTTTACTCTACGGATATGTAAGTCTTTGAAAATTTAGTCAGTAAGAACTAAATTCCATTGTTTTCAGTAGAGGAAAAGTGAAGTATTGAGGAGCGACCCAAAGCAAATCACTGCATTTCCACCATATGGTCTAGAAACGTCATTAAGTTTGAGCATTATTTCCACTTTCTCTATACCATGAGTCAGTAAGCAAGTAAACACACAAGCAATATTCTAGCCCGGAAGATTGAACCTCTTTTCTACATTATCTAGTTTAAAATGAAAGACCAAAAAAAAAAAAATCTAATTCTTAAGACCCAGTAAAAAAATATACATGTATATCTATATATATAATGCACTTTAAACTTCTGAAAACTCAAATAACACTCAATGAAAAACATTTCAAAAAGCTAACTGAATCGAAATTAGAAGCCATTTCTTTAAACCTTAATAATAAACTTTAAGTCATTTACTACCTTTTTAAAATGTATAAGCCCGCAATGGATTTCTTTTCCATTTGACTTAGATCAATCAACTTAGAATTATATTAAAACTGACCCAGTAAAAGCAGTTATAAAAAGAGAAAAAAACATCACATGCCAATGAATTTCTATTACTGTTATTCTGCCCTTTAAAGCTTATTTTTTTCATAAAAGCAGTTTAGCTATAAAGCTATCATGTGCCCTGCTCTAGGATTCAGACTGTCTCTCACACATTTAAGATCACAGCAACAACACTGAGCCTTAATAGAGGGTCCCTGAGGCACATTTAAATCTTTAGCAACAGTTTTTCTTCTTTCCTTAAGTGTGCCTATTTCCATCAAAAAGACTAACATCGAGTATTGCACTACCGCAGTTCTTTAGAGGTAGATAATTCTGTATTCTCCGTTATATATGTTATTTTAAATGCAGCCTTTCCTTTTAGAGAGGAGGGGAAAGGAGAAAAAGGAAATGTTTGTAGACATCTCATCTGACCATAAAAACTCCCACGACTTTGACAACAGGCAAGTTTATCGAGAGGCTCTGAAAAATAACACACTTGAACATGTGGAACAAATAGAAAATTAAAGGGCCTTTGTCTACTTTACACAGACCAGCAAGCTTGGGTAGGAATGATGGAGTTGAAATGAAATAAAGGTCACAACTTAACCCCCATACAAGCAACTGAAATTTAAAAAAAAAAAACCAAAAAGAAACAAACAAACAAAAAAAACAATGAACATAAAACTACCCCGTCTCATCCTAATCACTCAGCAGAGCTGCAACTGCATACCTTTGGTCTCAAAGGCAAGCACATGTAGATGATTCACGGGTAAACCAACCAGATTATAGAAAAGCAAGTCTGTGCTCGTGTCGAACAACAGGTCAGTAACATTATACTTAAAGGCATAAACTGTCAAGTCAGACTTTTTTTTTTTCAAGTAACAATGAAGAAGGAAGAAGCCATGTGATAATTACAAAAATAGCAGCTCTTACTATGTATATTTATTTTAAAGACTTTTTGAGCAGTTTTAGAGCCACAGCAAACTTGAGAAGAAGGTACAGAGGTTTCCCATATACGCCCCACCCCCACACATGCACAATCTCCCCCATTATCCAAATCTCATACCGGAGTGGTACAAATTACAAATGATGAACCTACATGGACACATGGTAGTAACCCAAAGTCTATGGCTTACATTAGGGTTCACTCTTGGTGTTACACATTCTATGGATTTGGACAAATATATGACATGTATCCATCACGATAGTATCATACAGAGCAGTTTCACTGCACTGAAAATCCTCTGTGCTCCACCTATTCATCCTTCCCCTCCCTACCCCAGCTCCTGGCAACCAATTATCTTTTTCCTGTCTGCATAGTTTTTCTTTTTCCAGAATGTCATACAGTCAGAATAATACAGGATGTGGTCTTTTCAGACTGTCTTCTTTTACTCAGTAATATTCCTTTAAGGTTCCGCTATGTCTTTTCATGGCTTCATTGCTCATTTAACTGTATTTCTATAATTAAATTCTTCATGTAGGTACAAAATAAAACTCAGCAAAAAAGTATTTTAAGCTTCAAAACATAATGATATTTTAACCTAAATCAGATCACATGAGCTATAAATTAAAGTTACTAGTTGTTTGTATTTATGTATATTAAAAATTATAAATATATTTAAGGACATTTGTAATATTTTAAAGAAAGATAAAATGTTATTATGTACTTAGTATGTATAAAACACTATAACAACAACCTTATTAATTGGAATTTTTTTTAAAAGATGGAACTCTAGTGTCTATTTCCAAAATTCTCTTTTGGAAATCTAAATCACAGCTCTAAAACCATCAAACATCAGTAGAATAATACATACCTTGAAAAGGAATATATATGCATAATACAGCAAGATTTTATTGTTCAGAACCTATACTATACATTTAAATTAAAACAGATTTTATTTCTGTCAAGTTCTGTGAATTTCTAAATTTTGTTTTTTTCCTAAATCAAGTTAGAGATTCCTCCCACATGAAAACTAGCTAAAGTCATGGAAATTTTTAGCATTTAAGTTCATCCAGTTGGGGATTATCTGTGCCAATAAAAACCAAACAAAACAAAAAAAAAAATTAAGTTTCTTTTCAAGGCAGAAAACAATGCATTCATATTCTAAATCCCTCAACCAATATCTAACTCAAAAATAGCTAGATGGATTTTATTTAAATTGTTCAAAGAAATTTACTTTTCAGCCAGAACCAAGGAACAAAAATTTTATACCCACATCTATAATTTAAAAAAAAAAATACTTTAATAAGTGAAAGTATCACTGCATGAAAGAATTCCAAAGAGAATCTAGCAGTGATCATTACTATTATAACACCATACAGATTTTCAAAGGGAGACATTCTAAAAACCTGCTGCCAGTGTATTTTCCAGATGGAAGTGGTAAGCACACAGTGAGTAGAGTCACAAGATGCAACCATCCCTGTTTTTCAAAAGAGAGAGTAATATCAAATATCATGTAGTTAAGTAAGATTTATCAGTAGTCAAGTACATTGGCATTATTTCTGATGGTAATTATAATCCTTAATAATGTTCTTTAAAGATACCTGAGGTTTTTGATACATAAAACTCAAAACGTCTCTTTGAGAATGGCCTAGATGGAGACTATGACTGCTTAAGGCACCCTATGCCAATAAAGCCAACCAAGGTCACGGGTTCAATCACTGCGAGAGTGAATTCCCTTTGCTCTGTTCCATGGCCATAGTCTTTACCCCAAATCTTAGCCAAAGGCCACATGGAAGGCTAAATAGGCCAAAGACCATGGGTGAATCAGTAAAAACTCACTACCATAACTATAAAAATAACTCAAAAGTAAAACCCCTATTGACTAGTTTCAGAATTTTATTCTTCACATGTTATTAAATTTGCCAGTCTGCAAAACAAAACCTTAATTACCGCCTACAAAGTTGGTATGCTGAAAAGACATACAGGTCTTTTGACTTGTTTAATTCAAAAGCAACAATGGTAATGAGTATTATTCCCTAAAATCCCACTGCTTTTACTGGAACGGATTTTATTTTCATGCAATCTTTTACTCAATAAAAATCTTGCAAGTAAAGTTAAATGTGAGCCCAACAAGTGCACTTTCCAGGATTCCCTTCAAAATCAAAAAGCAAATGCTCTTAGTGGAGGGTCTGTTTTTATCCAGTGGTTTCCTCTTGAAAAAGAAACTCAGTTTTATTAGAAATCCCAGAGCAAAGTGATACTTCATTTCAATTTCTAAATGCAGGCACACTGGGTTAGAATTGTTGACAAACAGAATATCACTGATGATTACAGAAATTTATAATTTCTCAAGTTTTATATGTATTTGAGCAGAATGCCCCGTGAATGTACATCGTTCATTGTTCAGAGTAAGAGGGTGTTATTTTATGCCTTTGGATTTTGTTTTTGTTTTGTTTTGTTTTTTACTAGTTTCTAATCAAAATAAAACAGTACCAAGTCAATGAATAAGTCTATCTGTAGCAGAGTATTCTTTGTTTACACAATATTACTATGCACTCAGTAGCTGCCCAATAAATATTAATTGATAACAATGGGAAAGGGCTTTATAAACAGATGGTCTAGGAAAATTCACTGAAAATGTAGATAGAAACATTCCACTCTTCAAGAAAAGCATAAAGTAGAAATTAAACAAGTTCTGCACTCAGAAAATCTCAGTCTATTATCAGGCAGCTGTTCAGTCAACAAGAGCACAAACATTTTTCATCATGATAGCATTAACAGCATTAAATGTCTATTTGCATATGGTGCTACTAACACAGATTGATGCTAGCCTTATCTGTTATAATTTACAGTGATGATATTGGCAAGAACAAATAAGTACACATAGCAAAATAAATGTGATTAAACAATTCTTTGAGATCTAGTCATATATGGTATAAAAATAAAATATATGTCAGACTTAAATGCAACTCATAGGAACAATAAGACTATTTATTCGTAATGCAAACCTCAACTATTTCCAAACAGAATCTGAGGTACTTTACGAGAACACCTATACATATGCTGGAAGAATAGGTGAAATAAAGAAAGGAGCCACAGGTCATATTGGCCATAATAAAGAGAATAATAAGTATGGACACTTCATGAACCTAGAAAGCAAACAATCAAGGAAAAAAAGGGGGACAAAAAATTGTTCGAGGACTAAATTCAATGAGGGTAGGGACAAGGAAACTACAACCCAGGAAGACATCCTAAAAATCACACATTATTCAAATACTTGCATAATAAGAAAACGTGAGTTAGTATACACGAGAGATTTTGGGAAACAGATAGTTGAAATGGGGAGGTGATACAGGGTAGACAGTACATTACAAGCATTTAATAATTAATGGTCTTAGGTAATATTTTCTTAATAAAGTCAAAAGCCTAAGAAGACATGACATAAGTGTTAATTACATAGAAATAAGATTATAAGAATTTCAGAACAACTCACATCTACACATCATCTCATAAAACTGCACCCTTCCAAGGAATCAAAAGGCCTTAATTAGCAAGCTAACAGTTAACATGTTATTTCTTCTAAGATGTGGGATACATTTCTAAATGTTCAATTTTTGTTTTATCATTATTAAATAGTAGGCTCCTGAAATATATTATTGAAAGAGAATAGTCTTCAATTCAACCCACTCTTACTCTCAACGTTTCCCAGTACCAGAAAGACAATACGGCTTGTAGAGACTGTGTCTGTAATATCCATGAACTACACAGGGAGTTTGCTCTGTAAGTGGAAATTCAATTATTGAGTGAGTACAAGGTTGAAAGAGGCAAAATCCAAGATCTCTTCCTCTTTCTCTTCTATAAGAAGTTTGGGGGAAAATTATTTTCCACAGAAAGAATATTAAAAGTGTTTTTTAGTGTCATCTGAAATGATCAAAGCCTAATTAAAAATACTATAAGTTAAATAAGGGGGGGAAGGACCAACGTGGGTGACAAGAAGAGAAATTAAGAAAAAGACCAAGGAAGAAGACTAAAGGACACACAATGCCAAGGAACTGCACATTTCAAGCTGTGCCAGATAGTGCTCAACCAGCTTTGAAAAACAAATCCCCAAAGAGCCAATCTTTCTTTTCCATCTATCGCCTTTTCATCAGCATGTTGACATTAATGGTTCTTTCATAACCTTACAGAAAATAGTGTTTATTTTATCCTTATAGAAAAAGAAATAAGTTATCCACCAGTAACAAACATAAAAGAGAGGAGAAAATAATTAGCATGGTATAAAATAAGACAAAGAGCAATGCTATGAATCAAAAGTACAGTGAGTCAGAATTTAAGTAAACATTTTGGCCAAAGATAGGTAAAGTGCTTATCAAGCAGCAGTAAATAATAAGGTAGAATCACATTTATAAAAGGATTGCCTAAAATAATTTGAAAATGCAAAGTCTCAGCAAAAATGCCATCTCTTCCACCCAAATTTTCCCAATGGGCCAAAAGGGGGAAAAGATTTCCCCTGGGGCTACTCTGAGCCTAGGCAAGGTTGAAAGGACACTCTTACTGAATTATACCGATTGTTAACATTTCTATTTCCTCAACTAAACTGGGAGCCTCTAAAGGACAAGACAGCATTATAAGTATCTCTAAATCCCTAGTCCCCAGCACAGCGCCTGGCACATAGTAAGTACATGATGGCACTGGCCAAATGATATTTTACTATGTACAGCTCTGACTACATAGTATGCAACATTTATGCATTCACTCCTTCAAGAAATACTTACTGGGCCCTTTATTGCATGCCAGCCACTGTTCTAGGTGCTGACTACACAGCAATGAGCAAAACATACTAAGGGCCAGCCTTCATAAAGCATTCTGATCAGGAAGACAGACAGGTGACAGGTATTAAAAAGTAATAAAGAAAAAACGCATAGCAGTGTAAGAGCCTCAAGAGCGAAGAGGGGTATTTCATCTAGGATAGTTACTAAGGTCTTTCTGATGTAGAGCTTTGAATGACATGAGGGTATAAGCAATGCAATTGCTTTCAGAGGTGAAAATTCCTGGCTCTGGGAATAGAAAGTACAAATGTCCAGCAGCAGGAGGTGCCTGCCATGTCCATGAAGAAGCAAGAAGGCCATGTAGTTGGCCTAGAATGGGCAAAATGAAGAATGATAAGAAAATAGGGTGAGGGTTTTAGATGATGACATTCATTATAAATGTGATAGAGAAACCATTTAAGGATTTTGAAGAAATATGTAGCGATACCTGATTCAGTGGGGAAAAGACTCTATCTAAGGAGATAAGAATGGAAGTAAAGAGGCTACTGTACTAGCCCAGACAGATCAAAATAGTGGCAGGATGGTAGATGAGGGCAGTAGTGGTAAAAAGAAAGAGAAGTTACAAATTCAGAAAATATTTCTTAAATACAGCTGACGGAATTTAATGACGGACTAGATGTGGAAAATGGGAGAAATAGAAAACGTAAGGACATAAGGCAACATAAAATTTTTAAAACAAAATTAAAATCATTTGAGCAAGATGAGTACCCATCTCTTTAAGAAATAAATCATACAAGCTACTTTTATTAGGATGAGCTCCCCCTCACACACACTCACACACATACACACACAAAATGTTACACCTTCTAAACAAATCCACAGGTCAGAAGGAGAAAGAACAGAAAATAGAGTTCCAGTGACCCAAGTCTGTCCAGGCTTTGTGGCTTTGAATCACAACATCACTCTGACTTATTCCCATCCAAGACTGATACTGGCTAGCAACGCTTCAGGATCTCAGTCTCAATGATAAACATAAAACTGTAAAACATTTCTTTTACATAATAAATTTATAACTGTAACTTGACCATATATATGGAAAGATATGTTAGAAAAGCCTAAGAAGTTTCTCATTTATTGAGAAAGAACTACTACCACAGCTTCAGTATTTAAATTTTAAAAGGGGTCGGGGTGGCGGGCGCGGCAGGGGAAGAGGATTCAGGATACTGAATAGAAATGTAAATTAACTAGAAATGCGATAAGTCATAATAGAGGTATAAAAAAATGTTTTTCTATCAAGTAAAGAAAAACAAAATTAGCCAAAGGAAGAATAAGCAGTATTAGAATAACATTAGAATATGATTATAAATGGGGTTGTATACAACAGGGTACAAAAGCAGCGATTATTAAGGAGAAGAAAATGATAATTAGGAAAAAGGTTTGGATCTATATAAGATACAAATTTAGAGAAAGTATC
Source organism: Pteropus alecto (assembly GCF_000325575.1). Lineage (NCBI taxonomy): Eukaryota > Metazoa > Chordata > Mammalia > Chiroptera > Pteropodidae > Pteropus > Pteropus alecto. The sequence goes on from NW_006494609.1 coordinate 7,647,937, forward strand.
TTTGGAACACTTCTGTATAGCTCAGAAATATAAAATGTGGAAGAGTATGAAATATGATTCCAGTGAAATAAATTCTCATATCAAATTAGACTCTAATTGTTTTATTATATGTAGAAAGTCTTCCACAGAGAGAACGAAGAAGGAATTGTAATCCTGAACAGGAAGCATGAAGAAACTCTAACAAAAAGCACAGAAATGATAGTTTTCCTGTTAATACAGAAGATGTCTTAATACGTAATACTCTGGGTCACATTTTATTTTCAACAGTGGAGAGCAACACTGCTTCAAATTTAAAATTTCAAATAGCTATCATTAAATAATTAGATATTTTCAGTTGCAATGTTTGTGCCAAGTATACTTTCAAAAAGCCCTAAGAGTTGAGGTATGTGTATATATATATTACAAAGAATTGTTTTTCAACAAAGTTTAGCAACTTCAATAAATCATGCCTATGTCACAATTGATGGTTCAATACTGACGACTAGTGGTCAAAGATCTGTACTAATTCTCTATTAAGTATACTAAGATTTTTATCATGTAAATTTAAAACATTTAATAGAAATTATGTGAAAAGCCTAAAAGATTTTTTTCCTTACCAACGTTCTGAAAATTAAAACAGAAAAAAAATTGGATCCTCAGTCTTTTAAAAAGTCTTTTCTGCCCATTATTTGTCCCCAAACCAAAGTCAATCAGCATTTGTTGTTGACCCATAACAGGAACAATTCCACAAAGACTCAGTTTATTCACACACAGATGGCTAAATTACCATTCTTTCTGAAATCCATAATTAATATTTGAAAGAGGTGTTATTTTCAGAATTGATATATCTGGGAAGTCCTATTCTCAATTTTTTTTTCTAATTTAGTTGAAAAAGGGTAACTTACTACATCAAATTGTTCCATTTATATGCTCCTTTTATAAAGCTGAAATACTTAAAATTTAATTGTGATTGTCTGAATTCTTGGAGAATTGCTGTGGGATTTTGGTTAAATCATTTAAAAGGAGTTAAAGTTTGTTCACTTTCACTTTCTTTGCAAGAATAAGAGCAGTAGATAATACAACAATGTACACAAACCTTTAAGAGAAAAAAAAAGTGTTTTTACCAACAACGTTACAATGCGGCAAGTGTGAAAGCAAGTTCATTCCTTCAACAACGATCCACAGAATGTCTGCTATGTGATAGACACTGTACTACATGCCCCAGAAACAGGCATGATGGACAAAGTTCCTGCCAATGGAGTTTACACTCCAGTGGGGAAGACATACAATAACATAAGTAACCAAATAAACAACAATTAGAGGTGGTGTTAAGTGCTATGAAAAAGAATTAATATGATATGAAAGGGAACAATGCGGCAGAAAAGGGCTATTTTAGAAAAGCGGGGGGGAGTGCGAGGACATCCTTTCTGAAGAGCTGGCAATTAAGCCTGGAGAAAAAGAAGGTATAAATTTATGCTGAGAGGCAGAAGAAAAATGTCCCAATAAGATACTTAAGATGAAATCACTGTGGCTAAAGCATAGATTCCATAGAGTAATTTGTAGCTAAATATGTAATGTTTGAATTTTTGAATGGCCATCTAAAGAACGGAAATATAATCTATTGTTTCAAAGCCAGCAGTAACTATAAAAATAAACATATAACACATTTCAATCCAATATTAAACAAGAAAGAAAAGGGAGAAGAAAACAAGAGATCTTAAAAAAATAAAATTTCCAAATGTATCAATAACCATAGTAAGTGTAAACTGACTAATCCAGCCATTAAAAGACATGAGATTTTTTTAAGTCCAGCTTTAAGATGTTTATAAGAAACATACAAAATTAAAACTGCAGAGAAATGATTAAAATAAAGAGGAAAAAAACATATGTCATGAAAACAGCAACTTAAAGACTGTTAAATCCAGAGGAGCACTACATGATAATTTAAAAAATAACTGACCAAGAAGTAATTAACTAATATCCTTGAAACCACAGTCATAAAATAAAGCAAAAGTGACCAAAATCACAGGAATAAATTGACAATCTTTTTCACAGTGGGAGGCTTTAGACTGAAATTTAATAAGAATACAGAACAGAACAACAGAATCTATGATCCCGACTTACTAAATTTATATGATTGTGTATGTGTGTGTCAGAAATGAACACATAAAACTTCACATCCAAAAAAACAGAAAAAAATGTTTAATTTTTTTATTCAGAGAATACCTACCAAAAAAATTGATGATGGTACTAGGTCAAAATGGAAGTGTCAACAAATTTCAAAGGAATCGAATTAAAAATAAAGAGTTTAAAAATAAGCAAACACACATATTTGAAAATTCCAAAAGGCACTCCTAAATAAGTCTTGAGTTGCAGAGAAAATTGTAAGAGAAATTTTAAAAGATTTAGAAATAAACTACCATAAAGGAATAGCACATTAACATATGGTATTTAGGTGATAAATTTTCAGTATTAATTTTAAAAAACAGAAAAATCAATTAATGCTCTAACTTGCAAGTTTAAAAAATAAGAGTAATACTAAAAATTTTTAAAGGGGAAAAAATGGAGTTAAAAGCAGAAGCTGATAAAGTAATAAACAACACTAGTCAAAACAAAAATGAATAAAATAATCATATGCTAGCAAGACAAATAAAGAAAAGGGAGAAAAGAATAACTAAATAAAATTAAAGGAAACAGATATAGCTTCAGAAAATATTGAAAAATAATAAAGCAAGCCTATGATTGCTTCTTTAAATTAATTTCAAAACACAGAAAAAATGGATAACTTGGCTGGATTCAAAAATAAGGCTATATAAACCAAAACACACTGAAGAAATTGAAAATCTCAGCCACCAAAAAGATAACAGGTACAAATGATTTCATGGGTGAGTTTTAACAAACATTAAAGAGTCAGAGACTAGAAAAAAAAAGAGTCTACCTAATTCATTTTATGAAATTAATGTAACCTTTCTTCCAAAAACAAAAAGAGCAGTGCAAAGAAAATTATCAACTGACCTCAATCATAAAGATAAATATTAAAAAAAAAAAAAAACTAAAGAAAACACTAGCGAATTAATTCAGCAATGTGTAAAAAAAATTCTGACCAAATAAAGTTCTCAGGAATGCAAGGAGAGCTCATATCTATTGAGTCGACTGCATTTAAACAGCATTTAAATTATTTATAGAAAGTCAATGTTGTTAATCTGATAAAGGATAGCACCAAAAAAACTAGGAGCAAACACCATAAGGTTAGAAGCATCCCCATAAACAGAAACAAAGCAAGAATTCATGCTATCTTTGTTTCTATTCAACATTGCACTTGACTTTCTAGGCAGTACAATAAAACAAAAAGAATTGTAAAGAAAGAGACTAAATTAACTTTAATTTCAAATGATATGATTATCTACACCGTAGATGTGAGATATGTCAGTAAAGCTACTAACAAATTAAATAGCGAATAAGATGATTAAACAAAATTGTTGGATACAAGAGCCACACATAAAACCAGTCACACTCCTATATACTATAAATGACCAATTAGAGATGTAATAAAAGAAAATATCCCATTCGCAGTAGAAAAATCAAAAAGTACCTAGGAATAAGTCCAACAAAAGATGTACAAGACTTTTATACTGACAATTATAAAACATTCGTGAAAAACATTAGAAAACACCTTCTCTTCAAATTAATCTCTATATTTATTACAATTACAGTTAAAATGCCAGCTGGATTTTTCATGAAACGTAACAGGAGATTTTCATTATCATTTACCAAAATGTAATTAAGACAAAATGATATCAGTTCAGGGACAGACAAATAAATAGATCAATAATAGAGCATATAGATCCCAGACAGATATCACGAGAAACTAGATACATAACAGAAGTAGCATTTAAAGCAGAGGGGAAAGAACAAATTATTCAAAAATGATGCTGAGGCAACTCATTAGTCAAAAAAAAATAACTTAGATTCCTTCCTCTCATCATTAAAAAAATAAAATTCCTGGGAGAAAATATAAATAATCCAATATCTTTAAATGAGCAGATAACCAGGTAATCTGTATAGGCACAAACGCAAACTGCCAACAAACATGTGAAAAGATGCTCAAATTCACCGACAGGGAAATGCGAAAAAACATAAAAATGAGTTAGCACTTTACAGCCATTAGCCTAACAAAAATAAAAAGAATTATAACCTCTACTACTGGTAGAAGTGAGAAGGCAATTCTCAACCACTCTGCTGACAGAAATGTGAAGAGTTAGAACCTTTTGGAAACAACCTGGTAACCTCTAGTATAATAAAAGATCCATCCATGGTAATAAAAGATTAAATTGGAACCACATCAGCTAGGAGGAGAAATTTCCAGAAAGTACTGATCAGATAAAAAAAAAAGAAAAAAGAAAAAAAACCTTCAAGATGCAGACATGTATATATATATATAATGTGATCCTATTTTAATAATTTCATACCAAAAAAACCTATATATGCAAAGGTATATGTAGTCTACATATGTCCGTATAGGATAATTAACTAATAGCACAAAGAAAAATATAAAGGGCTATAACCCAGGCTATTTATTATACTGGTTTCTTTTTTTTTTTTTTTTTTAGGGACTGTGGGCAGTAACTGATGATGACAGAGCAAAGGGGAAGAGATGGGGAAAATAAGCCAAGAAAATAATAAAGCTGTGTTCAAAAAGAATGTTTGTATGAGATTTCGTGACATAATCACATTTAGCTTAGCATTTATTTAAATCCTATGTGAATATAAATTTTTATAAAAATATTTAATAAAAATTATAAAAGAACTAAGTGAGAAATAAAACTACTTAAACACTGGATCGGAACAATGTATTATTATGGTCATTACTTAATGCATTCACCAAATACTTATTAAGTGCAAATTATGTTAAATGCCAGAAATGCAAAATGCTCAAAAAAAGTACAATTAAAAGATAACATATTAAGAAATGGTAATTAACGGTAATAATCTAGGACAAAAAAAACCTCATATAATATATATCACTAGAAATTGGGCAGTGAGGGAAAAAAAAACATCTTTGCAAAAGGAGAAAATACCAAAAAAGTACAATTAAAAGAAAACATATTAAGAAATGGTAATTAATGGTAATTATCTAGGACAAAAAAAAACCTCATATAATATATATTACTAGAAATTGGGCAGTGAGGGGAAAAAAAAACATCTTTGCAAAAGAAGGAGAAAATAGTCAACAGGATCAGGATTTATTAAAGGAATAAAAGTGTGGCTCCAAGTCAGGCCCAGATTTATCTTACTCACATAGCTTCACTCCATGAAGAATAAACACTAGAGCAGGAGTTTTGGGATCGTCCCTTGATACACATTTTCCTACAGAGAAGTACCTGTGTGGCTGTTCTGCTGTGATACTTAGTGCTTTCAGCCCCTTGGCAGTCTGAAGGTCCTGTGTGTCACCCTGCCTGTGTTACTCTCTGCCTACTATACAACATCTGGTCGCCTGGGCCTGACAAAGGATTAAATTCTAGAGCTCATGCCCCAAGGACTTTCCTTGTGCTTTCCACAAAACTGCTATTTTATTTTTTAAACTCTTGTTTACTTGTAAATCCCATTGGTCTTTCTAGCCCAGGGAGAGACTACTGGGACAGTCAATGTGAGGGCAGTTTAATGGGCGTTTATATAAAAGGGATCTAAGAATATCAATGGGGGAAGGGAAGCTTGTGCTCTGAAATAAATATGTGAAAATGTGGGGAATACCTACGAAGAAGAAAGCATTGGCCATGGGAACAAGAAGAAGGGGATAAAGTGAATGGCCAAGCAACAGTTTTGCAATTCTGCCTTGGAAAGGTAAGCGACGGGGAATACAGAATCTACCGGCTTTAGAAAAGGCCTCCACATCTCCAAAAAAAGCAGGGGAGTCTCAGGAGGCAGGGTCAGCAAAACCGCCTTGGAACACTTGCCTGGCCAGGTCCTCCTCTGATCTGACATAGAAGTCCCAAGGGCAACGCTAACACTAATAAGGCAACATTAGGAAAGCATTCTTGGCTTCCTTGGAAACATCTCCTTTAATGAGTCCAAACTAAATACATTAATAAACAGTACCCAAGGCTTTTCTTATACCAAGTATCCTAGTCTCTGGAGCCAGTTACATTTCTGGGAAGGAATGAATAGCTATGTCTTTATTAGGTTTCTCATAACTGGTACAGATGTCAAAAGATGAAGAAAAATATTGAAAAAATCCAATATCAATTACTTTTAATTTTTCTGCATGTGGCCTTATTTTATTGATGAAGTGCACATAATCTGGTTTTCCATGAGAGCACAGACTGAAAAATCTCTGAGCTGAGCTCCCACCCTACACTTAATTCTTCACTTAATCTTCGCCATCTTCTATTAAGATTCCATGCCTCGCCTGCCCCACAGACTTCTCCACGAAGCACCTTTAAAGTTTGGGCATCTGAATCACCTTAGGTCATATTCAAACATGGACTATTGCTGATGGGGGCAGAAGAGTAAACTATCATTTTAATGTGCTATGAAATATATTTATCTTTTTCATTTTAAGTAATTCAATTGAAGATGAAGAATTATAGTTTATAAGAAACAGCTTGTAAAAAAAAAACAAGTTGAGAATTTCTAAGATGCCATAGCCAAGAGTTAGATATTTTATCTATGATTTTATGTGAATTTTGGACCTGCAAAAGAGTTTTGACTTGAGTATGCAGTCTAAATACTTCTTTGTAACCCTAGCACCCACCATTCCTACCCACTCCACTAAATTTAACTAATCGAAGTTACCTTACTATCAAGCATCTGATCAAAAGGAGTCTATAATATGATAAATGTACCTTAATGTTAAATAACACTTTATTGTTTGCACAGTGGTTCAACAAGGAAAGACTGATGTTTAAAGGCGTAACAATATTTGAATTCGACTATTCAGAATACTAGAACCACCATTCAAAATTTAAAAGACAAATGAAAAGAATATTATCGCACAACTAATATAAAACATTCATCTCTCTAGAGAGACCCCTACCTACTAGTTACCAAAACAACAGTATTTACCATGGGATATGAAGACCAGTGAAGGTCCTTACAAAGTTATGAAAATCGAACATTCATGTGACATCAGCAGCATATGAGAGGTAGAGGCTCAGAAAAGGAAGTGGATTCCAGAGTATGCATAGCCCTTTTGCTTAGACGGATAGGAAAAAAAGAAAAAAAAAAAAAAAGAGTGAACAATGTCCTAAAAACTCTAAACAAGTAGAGTGCCTTTCCCTCAACCGATTTCCAATGATTAATACTGTTTTTAATTAAATGGGAACAGATAAAGCGTTGAGGATCTAAGGACCTCATTAGATCACTAAAAAGCAGGTTTTAGCCAAAGCCACAGGCTGCCTCCCTGTAATACGACATTATACCTAGAAACGTCTGACATCCTGGAACTTTTAACGAGCACTCCTAATCTCTTAACAATTTTTAAATGTCATAATTTTCACTAATGTTGAATTACACATTTTAGGGAGGCAGAAGAGCAGAGTGGCAAAAAGTCCAGGCATACCTACTCACCCACACACTCGATTTCTCTCTGCAGCCAGAAACAAAATGCATCAATTACTATTATCAACAGTACAGGTATTTCCATAAGTAATTTTTAATATCGAAAAGAAAGCAAAGTGTTTTCTCTCCTTAAACATGACCTTTCCACAGGAATCTAAGCCACTTAACTTAGGAGTAGGAAAACGCACCAGCCTAAATTAATCCTTTCCAGTTTCCACTGCACTGTTTAATCCAAAACCACCTTTTAAAAGCGCATAGGTCACCGCTTATATTAAAGTGACAAAATATGAAATTAAACATTTCTTATCAATAGTGATCCTCTATTACACTGTCAGAGATGGAATTCCAAGTCACAGCTCAAGCTTTTAGTCAAACTGACAATTACAATGCAAATATTCAGGCTCTAGTTTCTCAAAGAGGGGTGGGAAGCAATCTTCCTCGCCCTCTTTTCTTTGTAATTTTGTTCATTCTGCAAAGAGAGAAGAAAATAAGTACAGAAAATTTCTCTAATTTTTTTCTTGCAAAAAAGAACAATTGTCTCCTCAGTACTATTCTTATGCTACCAGATGCAATTTGCTTTGAGAACAAATGTATAAAAATCAAGGTTTAAAAAAGGCTACCCACATGCTGTATCTAATTATTCAACAAAATATCCTCTTCGAAGTAATTACCAACTAACGAGGGTATGCCTCCTTTTGTTAAATGGAGGAAAATGGAATTTTAGAAAACAAAAGCAGATTTTTCTATTAGCTTACATTTATAATTTCAGGGTTGTAATTCTTGTTCCTAATTTTCAATTGGCAGTTTTTACCTTAAAAAATTTTTTTAATCTGCCCATAACTAAAGATTAATGATCTTAAGCACACATGAGTGGATTTGTAGAACATCACTTTGAGAGAAAATCATTTGGGAAAAGAAAAACATCCTTTTGTTTTTAATCTTCATTTCCTTTTGTTTCTAATTTTTTATATTTTATGTATAGATCTAAGAAACATTTAAAGAAAATTTCAACAAATTTATTTTCTATAATAATATTACCAATGTAAAAAAATGAGAATTCACAAATCTACACCAATAAAAATGAATGAAATGAATGAATGGAGAAAAAGACAAAGTCCTTCCTTACAGTAGGATTCCAACTAATAAATATAAAAGAAATGATGGATTTTTTTTTAAATTGCCATCAAGCATCACTTATAATAATTGTCACACAAGAATCAACAATAGATGCTAAAATTTATGGGTATAAGAAGAAATAGGTTATTTTCAAGTCTCAAAGAGTATCCCCATAAAATAAACAATTAAAAAGACATAATGGTAACTTTACGGTGCATAAACCTGGCAGGCAACATCTTAACCAAATGTTCAGTGTTCACCAGTAATGGGACAAATCGACATTTCATGCCTCCTGACACGATATCCTGGGAGGGGGCAGCATCGGTTCTCTGGGTTTCCTACCAAAAGTCCATGACTTGAATTTAGTCATGAGAAAACATCAACAAACCCAAAACGAAAGCCATTCTAACAAAGTAACTGGCCAGCACTCTACTAAATTTTCAAGGTCATGAATGACAAAGACAGACTAAAAGTCTGTTCCAGATTAAAGGAGACTAAAGAGACATGACAGCCAAAGGCTGTATGTGATCCTGTATTGTATCTTGGACAAGAAAAGGACGTTAGTGGCAAAAGTTGAATAAAACCTATAGATTAAATCATAGTATTGAGCAAATGTTAATTTCCTGTGATTATGGAAATTATGCCATATTATTTAGGTGTAAAAGTATTTACTTGTGTGTGCAACTAATTCAAAACAATTTGTGTGTGTGGTGTGTGTGTGTGTGTGTGGATGTGTATAGAAAAAATGATAAAGCCGGTCTGGTAAAATGTGAATATTGGAGGAATGTAGGTACAGGATATAGAGAAATTCTTTGTTCTAAATTTTCAACTTCTTCATAAGCCTGAAATTTCAATATAAAAAGGGTATCAAAAGGGTAAGTGACCTCTATATTTAAGTGGTTTGATGACAGTCTAGTCCAGGGGTTGGCAAACTTTTTTCTATGAAAGTCCAGAGAGTCAATATTTTAGGCTCTGTGGGCCATACAATTTCTTCCACAACTACTCAACTCTGCCATTCTGTCACGAAAGCACCCAGACAGATTGGAAATGAATGGGAATGGCTGTGTTCCAATAAAATTTTATTTACAAAAGTAAGCAATGGGCCAGATTTGGTCCATTGGCCATAGTTTGCTAACCCCTAATTCATGTCAAGAAAAATTAATCAGAGTAAAATTATACTTTCAGTTAACATTTTTTGAGTACATGCCAGACAGTAAGTATATTAAGTGCCTTACTGGCATTAGCTCATTTATCCTCACACCAATTTGATTAGGTAAATACTATTATTATTTCCATTTTCCACAGAGAAAATGAGCCTAGAGAAGTTAAGGAACTTGCCCAAGGTCACACAGGCAGCAAGCAGCAGACTCTGGGTTTGACCCGGATCGGGCTGTCTTCACTAAACTATAACCGATCCGATATACCATACTTCTCATATGGACTGAATTATACTGTCACATGCAACAAACTAAGGAACTTTAACCATTTTAACAATGGCTGAACAAATGTCCAAACTCAAGGTTAACATCTGGAGAAGGTGTTTTTCACAAACCTCTTGCAGCTGCAAAGAAATAAGTCCCAGTTGATCCTGGCGTCTTTCCACCAGCTCTCTTTCTGTGCGCATCTCTCTTTCTATTTCCTGAAGCCGTCGCTCCACCCGATCTGAAGCCTTAACATGAACAAACAGAAATGGTGACATTAGAGAGCTGTTAGGAAGAAAAAAAAAGACTAAAATTGAAGAGATATTTTATACCAGATGCAACTACTGTCTAAAGCATTTAAGAGTGGCGTGTTTCTAGAGCCCTTTTTCATGACACAATTATAAAACAGATCACAAGAAAATTGGCTGGAAGTTATAAAAGAAAATAATTAGACTCCAAATAATCCAAACTGTATCCCAATAAAGGACTTACGTTTTTCAAAGTACAAAATATTAATTCAATAGATCAGAACAAAAAGTAATAAACTAGAAAAGAGTGCCCTCTGGTGAAACAGAAGGAAAACAGCAATTTTGCAAACGACTGCATTTATTACTCTGGTAATGATAAACTACTTTATCTATTTAGTTCTTTATCATTTTAATTATCTTTAAGCACAACTTGCCTAGGAAGATTTTGATGTTTATGTGTGGCAAATAATTAAAAGGGCTTTTCATTAGTTTGTCAATCTTTTCTACTGTGATCTGCTAAAAATAAATCAGCTGTAAAAGATCAAAAACTAAAGTCAAACTGAAAGATGTTTAATTGAGACTCTCTAAAATGACATGAAAGATTTTTTTCCTCTCTCATGCAAGACTTTCCTTGCTAAAATTTGGGCAAATTCAAAAACACTTCACGTGTTACCATTCTATAGTCCCCTAAAATAATGTATACTATCTGACGATGTGTATATTTGGTGCAGGTGGACAGAAGACATTTGTATTCATTTAAGAGAAGCAATAAATACAGCCCTGTTATAAGAAATCTTTTGCCATCATTTCTCTACAGCCAAGAAAAGTCCTAGTCACCAGGGATCTTACTGGGGCAATGGTGATGGCTGCACCACTTGGTACATTGACTAAAAATCATTTCACTGTACACTTAAAACAGCTTAATTTTATAGTAAATTATACCTCAGGTCGAGTTGTTCTTTAAAAACACATCGTTAAACATAAATTTAATTATTCAATGAAGGCTAGGCAAAAATATTCTCTCAAAAAAATTAGCAGTTAATATTTACTAAGCTTGATAAGTCTGGCATTTCAAACTTCTAGTGCTTAAAAATTATTAAGATACACACTATGATATTCACAGTTCTTTACCAAAAACTCAAAATACCCTTCAGCATCAAGCTTCTAATTTATCCTGATGAACCCTAGTATTCCAACAAACAATTTACTACTGTATCTGAAATAAATACAGTACCTGATGTAATAGAAAGAAAATTTGGATAAATATTAAAAAATAAAAGTTGTTAATTTGTTCAATTTTTACAAAATGAAAATATCTTTATTCTTCATTGTGAATATAAAAAGTAATAGCAACACACCAAAAAAATAAAGCAGAACCACCTCAAACTCCTTAGAAAAATGGCTACTATCAAAAACAAACAACAGAAAATAACAAATGTTGGAAAAGAGAAGAAACTGTAATGCTGGTACATTGCTGGTGGGAATGTAAAATTGTACAGCCACTATGGAAAATGGTATGGTGGCTCCCTAAAAAATTAAAAGTAAAATTACCATATGACCCAGCAATGCCATACCTAAGTATAAACCTAAAAAAATTGAAAGCAGGGCCTCAGATATTTGCACACTCATGTTCAAAGCAGTATTATTCACAACAGCCAAAAGATGGAAGTGACCCAAGTGACTCCTGACAGATGAACAGATAAACCAAATGCAGTTTATACACGCAACGGAATATTATTCAGCCTTAAAAAGAAAATTCTGACACAGATGAACAGATAAACCAAATGCGGTTTATACATGCAATGGAATATTATTCAGCCTTAAAAAGAAAATTCTAACACATGCTACAACGTGAATGAACCTTGAAGGCATCATGCTAAGTGAAATAAGCCAGTCACAAAAAAAAATTCTATACCATTCCACTTATATAAAATACTCAGAGTCAAATTCATAAAGACAGAAAGTAGAGGCAGCAAGCCTAGGAAGGTTCTGATATTTTGAATGGGGACTTGTTGCATAACAGGTATAGTTTCAGTTTTACAAGATGAAGAGTCCTGGATTTGGCTGCACAACAATGTGAATGTACATAACTCTATGAACTGAACACTTAGAAATGGCTAAGATGGAAAATTTTATGTAATATATGTTTCATCACTATTAAAAATAAACAATACAGGATGATAAGAAGAAATAAAAATAATGGGCTAATACCATCCATTAAAAGAAAAACACTGTTTTCTGTTGAATATTTCCAAGGATTTTTCTATGCATATATGTATGACTGGTCAAATACATATTCATTTCATTTCTTTTTTTGAATAAAAATTGGGTATTTCACATATGTTTTATAAAATTTTTACAGTTCACATATCATGGACTTTTCATTACAATAAATAAATCTACATATTCATTCTTAACAAATGCAAAATTCTCCATAATTGATTGAAATACTTCCCTATTGATAATGGGATATCATTTATTTTGACTAGACTATGCTGTGACAAACACTCCTATATAAGATTATTTCTGTAAACTAAAGGTACATCCTTTAAGTGAAATTGTTGAATCAAAAGGTATGAATCACTGATGAAGTAAGTTATTAACTTGGGATCACACAACTAAAGAGAAAAACAAGCTCAGTACAGGTCTCCACTTCTGGCAGTATCTTGTAATGCCAGGTCCATTTTCATGCATTCATTCGGTAAGCATGCACAAACACTTTTGTTCCAGATATTATGCTACGTAGAGGTTAGGGATAGAGCAATACACATGCTATATCCACAGAACCTGCCTTCAAATAGCTTGCTATCTATTGAGGACTGACATTGAATGAGTAGTTAGAATTTCTGTAGCTAAACTGAATGAGTTGAATGACTTCGATATGTGAGGCAAGAAGGTTGCACTTATTAGAATCCTACTGAAATTAAAGCAGCTTAAGTAACCAAAAACCAAAATCAAAATCTAAAATTATTTAGACATTTTCTACTTCACCACCACCATAGCTAGTACATGCAATGATGTATGATTACTATATTTGGAGGATTTCCCCTCAGTTTTGAAATAATGTTTGTGTTGGCAGCTTCTGACACGACTTCAATGGTCCCAGCTTCCTGGTATTCACGTACTTGTCTAATTTCCTCCTCTTGGGTGTGGACCAGCCCTAGTGACCTCCTTCTAATGAACAGAACACAGAGAAAGTGATGAGATGTCTCTTCCATGGTTAGATTACAAAAAATTGTGATTCCATCTTGCTAGCATGCTCCCTCCTGCTGGCCCTCTCTCTTGCATTCTTGCTTGCTTGTTCCAATGAAACAAGCCGCAATGTTGTGAGATGCTCTGTGGAAAAGCCACGTGTCCAGGAAACAAAAGAGCCCTCTGGTCATGACAAACTGATACTTCAGCTCAATAATCTACAAGGAACTAAATGAGCTAGGAAGTAAATTCGTTCCAACCAAGACTTGAGATGACTGCAGCCTGCGAGAGACCCAGAGCCAAAGGAGCCAACTATGCCATGCCTGGATTCCTAACCTACAGAAACTGCCAGATAATGAATGTTTTAAGCCAGTAAATTTGGGAAACTTTGATATGCAGCCATAGATAACTAATGTAATTTTTTTTATCTGTTTTCAAATAAATCCTCATCTAGGAAATAAATTAGATAGTCTGATGAAGAAAAATTTTTTTTCTACTCTATCCACAAAATTTCTATCTATTCCACAAAATTTTGTTTTCTATTTTAAAATACTATTATTTTGACTGGTATTAGAATTCTCTGTAATCCGGTGACAGATGACCATCTCTTTACGCCCAGCAATGCCACATAGTGGCCTTGTGATTAGCCTTCTAAATGAAGCGCACCACTTTTTGAGCTGTTCAAGTAATTTAATCTCTCAAGAAATCAAGATCATCAGCCATAAAGTGGGGTTAATAACTTGCCCTGCTCGCCATATATAGAGTGGATCAAAGAGTATAAAAGTAGTGGGACAAAAAATATAGATGATGTGGTAGCAACTAACAGTTGTTTTCCAATATCTACTCCCCATCCCTATTTCTTCCATAATAAAGAAATTTTTAACTAGACAGGTGGCTGCCAAATAGAAACAATATATTTTTTAAGCCACATGGCCAGCTGCTGTGACTTAAAATTCTAGCAAATAGGATTCATGCATAAGTGTCAAGTGACACCTTCAAAAAACTATCCACAAGAGATAGCACATGGGTATCTTTTGTTCTCATACTCATTCCTTTCTCCATCTTGCTGTCTGGTACACAGATGCTGCCATCTAAAACCATGAATTTGAGGCCATAACAGCAGGAGAAAAAAAAAAAAAAAAAAAGAAAAGCATGACAGAAAGAGCCAGAATCCCTTACATGTTATAGATCACACAGTACCACGTAGAACCCTGAACTCCATACTTAAGACTTTTTCCATAAGAGAAATAACTTTTGTCTTTTTTAAGGCGCTGTTAATTAGAGATTTTCAGTAATTTACAACTGAAACTGATATTGACTGAGAGAGAAGCACTTAGAGAACTGAAAATGCTAAGCAGGTCCCACTACTGCCTTACTTCCATTGGAACATGGGGAAATCATAATATCCTTGCCGTTTCATTCAAGTCCAAAAAAAAAACTAAGTAATAAAATGAATAGACATTATAGCTAGTACTTAGCAAGATAAAACATATACACAAACTAGCATGACTGAAAATGAATAAAATACAAAGTACTTTATGATTTCCAACAAGTAAAATTATAGTCATCCTGTAAATCCACCAAAGTATCTTTATAGACCAAATCGTCCAGGTCAATATGCTCAATATATTTCTCTTTCTCTACTGCTAATACCCCAAAGTCACACAACTCCAACTAAGTCAGCAACAAGCAAGGATCTATAATGTGCATTTGGAGAAACCTAGTTTTGTCTTTTCTATTCTTTCTCATCTATTTCTATGATACATTTCTGTATTAGTTAGGGTACAATCTAGGCTCTTTCAAAGAGATCAAATACACAGGAACTGAAATAAAATAAAACTTTATTTCTGTCTCACACTGCAGTCCAGAAGAAAGTAAGGCAGCTAGCAGGCCACTCGGCTTGCTAAGGCCATTCAATGATTCAGGTTCCTTCCACCAGCCCCCAGGCTGTTATCTGGCTTAAGCTAGCTCAGCGCTATGTCCTCATTTCAACCCACATAAAGAGAGAGCAAGAAATTACCAGACAAGTAGCTCTGTTTTCAAAAAGACAAGTCAAAAGTGGCATGCGTCACTTTTACTCAGTTACGTGGTCTCAGCTGCACACGGAAACTGGGAAATGTCGTCTCTACCTGAGTAACCACATACCTGGATAAAATTGCTGGGAGCAGGGGATGGTAAGGGGAGGGGTACAGGAATCTGCTACCAAAAGAAGGAATTCAGTAACAGGGGTTAAGGAACTCAATATTAGAATTAATATAATTTCAACACATATTGTAATTTTACGGTAGGCCGCCTTTCATCCTTTTCAGAAAAGGGTAAGATAAATGCTAAAACTCAGATAAAAGTACTAAAAGAGGAAATTTAAAATACTAATTATAAAATTGAATATATAACAAATTACAATACACATACTTCAATACTGTAAATCCACTTCTAGAAATTTATCCTACCAATTTACTTTCCAGTGTGAAAATGGCACACGTAGAAGATTACTCACTGCAGTGCTGTGTATAAAAACAGAAGGCTGATACAACCTAAATGTCCATCAATATGAAACTGGTTAAATAAATTATGGGGCATTCATTCAGTGGAATGCTTTAAATATTAAAAGAAAGGAATTAGAAAGCTCATTAGATGCTAATGTTGAACAATCTCAAATCTCAAAAATATATTAGGTGAAAAAGGCAAAACACAGAACAGTGTGTTTAGTATGCTACCTGCTACCAATTATATTACAAAAAGGAGAGCAGAGAGAAAGGTCTCTCTCAAGGTTATGACATTTCACGAGAGTCCTAAATGACAAGAGAGGGTCAGCCATACAAAACTTTGGGGTTCAAAAAGTGGCCAGTGCCAAGACCCTAATGTAGAAATGAATTTGGCAAATTCCAGGCACATAGAGAAAGACAGATAACATGTGCATTATAATCTATAGTAAAAAATTTGGAGCAGAAGGAACACAGGGAGAACTTTTAAAAGCAGGGGAATAAATCCAAGTGAAATAACAATTTTTTGAAAATCACTTAGCTACTGTCAGGAGCACAGACGGGGCACGCACAAGAGAAAGGAGACCAACTTCAACGGAGGGGACTGCAGTGAACTCAGAGTGACGGCGCTTGAAGAGAAATATTAGACAGAAGTAGATGGAATTGAGCATGATTTCAGAAATAAAAAGGGCAAGATTTTATACTGGCTTGGAAGTGTGGTATGAAGAAAAAGATCTAGAGTGACTCTTAGGGCAGGGGTCCCCAACCTCTGGGCCATGGACCACTAGGACCACTATCTGTCCATGGCCTGTTAGGAACCAGGCCGCAGAGCAGGAGGTGAGTAGCCGGCAGGTGGAGCTTCATCTGTATTTGCAGCCACTCCCCTGGTGTCAAAAAAGGTTGGGGACCACTGTCTCAGGGGACCACTGGATGAAGATGCCATTTCCTGAGACGGGGAAGACCAAAGGGAGAGTAAAGAAAAACGGTTCTAAATAGAAAGGTGTGGGTTCTGTACCTAATGACACAGCACATATTTATAAATATTGAATGATAATTCCCATAATAAGATTTTAAAGACTGCATTTATTAATGCCACCTCACTTTTTTCTATTTCTAAGACCCAAGGGAAAAAATATTAACAAATCAGCTAACACTAAAAAGTTCATTTTTATCAGAGTCCCATATTTACAATTAAATTTACTACTAAGTTATCGAAAAGTCGTAAGTCTCTATATTTAGTTATCACAATAGCAAAATAAGAATAAAAATTAGAACAGCTTTTAGAGTTAGTATTTAATAAAAGGAGGTGAAACAAAAGCAAAGGCATTCTGTTTAAGGGATTGTATTCTGGCTTTTCAGTATGTTGATTCCTCAGATCTTCAACAATAATATGCTGTTTTCAAATCCACCTCCATATCTGTTGTATATCCTGCTGTTGCAATCTATGCAATAACCATTTATCTTAAATGCAAGGTTGAGAGAATTCTTAGTTCAATTAATGACTGACTCTTCCAGAAATAGCTGGATCTATGTTTACATTTTTTATTAAAATGTGACCCATCTATAGAAAATTAAAATAAAATCAGGTTTTTCCTCCATGAATAATCAAACTTAATATGCACTTGTGTCACACTCAACTGGGTAAATTCTAGACAACTAATTTCCCCTGTGGTATAAGGCCTATGCAATATTGACTGTTTACTGCCACAATTAAAAGTTAACAGAAAATATTTTCCATAACATCATTCTATAAATAATAACTATTCCCTTCCAATGGGCAGTTTGAAAAAAAAAAAAAATCTATGATCCGCAAAAGATTAACAACTCAGATCTTGGCATATATGATAGAAACCGGTATTTTTTTGCCTCTCGAAGGAAAATGTGTTCTATAAACTTTCCAAATATATTTTAGTTACTGAGAAAATGCATGATAAATAATTGTAGCCTCAGAATAATGCACAATAAATGTGATTACAGTGGTTACCAATAGAAAGTGAAATTGGTAGAAGGTAGGGACAGTCGTTCATTTTTCTTTATATATTTGTACAACATTTAAAAGTTTCCCATTGTGAATGTGCATCACTTCGGTAATTTTATTTTAAAGTTAAATCTGGAGGGAGAAACAGCTGTAGCTTCTGAGAAGTTTAACGCTCAAATAACAAAACCACATCTTCTCTGACAGTATGCTATCATGAATTCACAAATACAACACAATATGTCAAATAGTTATAAAATATAAATGTTGACTTTAAGTGGAATAAGTGAGTCACAAAATCTATATTAAGCCTTGTACAAACTGGAAGTAAACATCATGTGGTCTTCGAAAGACTTTCTAAAATTCAACAATATTATTTTTAAGTTTTTGCATTAGACGGTTGTTTCTTACTCAGGACCACATACATCCACATCAGACTTGAGATGCCCTTACTTTGAAAGCAGATTATGGAAAGCACAAAACAAGCTGTAATATTACAACTTGATGTGAGGAATGGCAGATGAACAATTCAACCAAGTACACAATTAGGTGTGTGCAATTTTCTAGGTTTAGACAATATAAAAGAACATGTCCTGACGAGCTAGGCACACTGGACAGCTGAGTAAACTAGCAGGGTGTATATACCAATTACAAAAATGAACTAGTGAGGTGTGACAACCAGTTGTGCAATCATAGCTTTATCTGATGTAGAGTAATTCTGATGTATGGTAATGACGATATGGAAGAACTCAGGCCTTCTTTGAATTTAGCTGTTAACTTTTTCAGTGGTTACACTTTAGACCCACGTTAACACTCTAGACATGTAATCCGCAACTTTTTGGGCCCCAGGGACCAGTGCTCCTATGAGAATCTAATGCCTGATGATCTGAGGTGGAGCTGAGGTGATGATGCTAGCTCACCTCGTGCTGTGTGGCCCAGCTCCTAACAGGCCATGGACTGGTACTGGTCTGTAGCCTGGGGGTTGGGGACCCCTGATCTAGACTATGTAGATGGTACTTTCTATTTTTTACCTGGTGACAAATGTAATCTGCACTATGCAAATTAGTATTTTCAAACTCTAAACTCAAACCATCCCAAATATCTAACCATATCAAAAAACAGCATGACAATATAGCTAGAGATGCCCACAGCTTACTCAGGTCTACAGGGAACTCAGAAGAACACTGAGGACATACATTCGAGTCTAGATCAAGGCCCTTGTTACAAGCATGCTCACAGTTTATATACCTATGTAAAAGAAGCTTCATATAATGGCTGAAAAACTTAGTAAAATCTTGTGCATTACAAACAGCAAACACAGTAATTGAATCTGACATATATGAAAAAATTGACAGAGTTTCACTTCCAAAAATGACAGACTACATAATTCAGACCAAACCTTCCACTCAAAATAACTAAAAAAATGAGAAATATTTCAAATAAAAGTATGGAAAACTACAAAGAAAAGACAGATGAGACCAAATGCAAGAGAAGAAAGAAACCCAGGGAGGTCAGTCCATCTTTTAGGGTCTCTTTCTTCCTGAAAACTCAGCCCATTTCAGGAAAGGCAGTTGAGATACCAAGAAGTTGAGCAGGTGGTGATTTGCTAGAGCAGGGTTTTTAACAGATGAGTGAGATCAAAGGGAAAAGCTGAAGTTGAGAGCCTTTCCAGGGAAGCAGGACCCTGGTTAAGTTTCCCCCACCCCCGGCCCCAAACCTTTGGGTTGGAATCATGAAGGACACTAGCAGGAAAGGTGAACCAGAAATAGTTAAAACCTGACACTGAAGTTTAACACTGAAATATCTCTAATAAGGTAATTCACTGCTATATTGCTATAGCCTCTAATCTATAACAAAAAGCAAATATGTCCTCTCATACATATTATCAAAATATCTATGCAAATTTTCTTTGCAGAGAAATGAAATATAGTTTCTGTCATCAACAGAAGATCCCATTAAGAGAGTTTTAAAAATGAGAAGATACAGCTGTAGAATGAGAGACAATATTTGCAATACACATAACTGACAAAGTGCTCATATATAAAACATATAAAGACCACCCACAAATCAAGAGCAAAAAGACAAGCAACCCAATAAAACATGTAGGCAAAAAAGCAAACGGGCGTTTCAAAAAAGAAAATAGCCAATACCCAGCAAGCACATAAAAAGATGCTTATCATCATTAGTAATCATAAAAATGCAAATTAAAATCATGATGACACACCTTAAACACCCAATACGATGGCTATTTTTGAAAGACTGGATAATATCAGGTGCTGGAAAGGATGAAGAGCAACACGGATTCTCACACACTGCAATGAGGAGTGTAATCTAGTGCGACCATTTTGGAAACCTGTTTTACTAAATTGTAGTGCACCTAGCAATTGCACTTCATGTTAGGTACTGAGAGAAATACATGCACATGTGCACTACAATAACAAGGTTAGTCATCACAGCTATTCGTAATAGCCTTAAAATTTAAAATAATTCAAATATCCATCATAAAATGTTACAGTACATTACAGTATATTCATTCCATGGACTACTAAAAAACAACAAAAATAAACTGCAAGTACATGACACAAAACCCAGAATATAGCACAATCATATTGATTAGCAAAAGAAATCAGACACAAAATAAAAACATGTCCTATACAATTCCATTTATATAAAAAGTCAAAAACAGGCAAAATTAATCTTAAAGTGTTACAAGTCAAAATAACAGATTTAAAGAGGAAGGAGTCAGTGATGGGGGTGGGGGTGGAGAGGCTTCTTATGTGCTGGTAATGTCTATTTCTAGGTCTGGGTGGTTGGAACATGGGCATGTTCACCTTGTAATAATTAATCGAGCTATACACTGATATATGTATTTTTCTGTATGTGGAATATACCTCCCGAATTTTAAAAATTAAAAGAAGAAAGAAGTAGAAAAAGCTTCAGCAGTTTCCACTGTCAAGCGACACATTCCACTCTAGAGTTTATGAGAAGAGTTGGAAGATCATTTAATAAGTTATAGAGGACCTCGGAGCTACATTCTTAAAAGTGTGTGTTCAGCTCCTGTTGAGACAGTACATAAAACAGAGAATGGCATACATTTCTTGCTGTGTGAACCACAGCAATTAAGGCACGCACCAATCTGTTAATCTTGGAAAAGATCTTTTTTTTTGAAGTATATATTTTAGATATTCCAGACTGGCACGATGTAAATTGAAGGAACCGTTGGTATGCCTGGAAAAATCGAGGACTTCATATAAAAAAAATTAAGTATCCCATGTCCTGATCATATATTAGCTGTCACGTTATCACACATTAGTTGCAAAGATTTTGTCTCTTCAACAGAAGACCTGCATTATATCTTCATCTCTCTGGGATACTTCACAAAGAAATTAGCACCAAAAACTCAGGAGGAAGGTGCTTTTATGTGGCTGGGTGCTTTTCTTATTTTTGAAATGGGCGGTAACTGAGTTGATCTCTGAAAACAAAGTGTATCCATCTCTTAGCATGCACAACCAATAAATTCAATCTCCAAAATAAACTTAACATATTTATGTAAGGAACTGGAAAAAAATTATCTGTGTTTACTAGGAAACTTTCGGTTTGAATAAAATATGTCAAGAAAAATAATTCTACTTTTTCATGTCTTTAAAAATCAAAAGGTATTGTGGGAAATGAATGAATATACATTGTTCCTGAAAGTTAATGAATTTGCAACACTTCAGTGACAATTTCTATTGATATTTTTCTTCTAAAAAAATAAATAAATCACTGATGATGCAAAGAAATGGACACTAAGTACTTTATTTTTTACCTTAATTCCACCAAAGATGGTGATTTGCTAGAAAGAAATCACTGCATAATGGGTGTGAACAATCTAAATTTGAGATAATAAACCTCAAGAATTAGGGGGTATTTTCAGTCAGCGTTAATTATGTCAAACAAAAACAGACAGCAAGGAGGTCTTTGAAGCTACTGTGATTACACACTACGTAAGATGACTAGAAATACTTAATGGGAATGCCAAAGAGCCACTACCAAAAAATTCTGTATTTTTCAAATATCATTTAACAAAAGCTATAAAGGAATTACTGAGTTAATAAAATTTAAAATATCTTTCAAATATTCATAATAAAACTCTAAAAATTAAAACAAATGATAATTCTATCTCTAATATACTACCACTATAAATATTTCAAACTTAAATATCTAAAATTCATGGCCATTTTATAATAGGTGTAAAACGTATTTTTAGATAAAATGTTATATACCTCCTAAAAAGTTAAAATCTACTAAATGTCATTGTGAGTACAACCAGCCCAGCCACTCTGCCTACCACCTACATATGAAATAAAAAATTTTATAAACAAAGATTTCTCACCGATTCTTGTTTTTGGGTTTCACTAAGTTTTTCAGTCAGTTTTTCCAACGCTCTCTTTGTTTGGGCATCCGACCTAGGCAACAGAAAAATATTAAAGTTGGCTATTTCAAAAAATATATATAATAAAATGTATAATAATATACTATTACATATAACACTCTACTGTAGTGGTTCTCAAATGTTAGCAAACATGAAAAACCTGGAGGGCATGTTAAAAACAGGCTGATGGACCCAACCACCAAAATTTCTGAATCAGTAGTGCCAGGATGGAGCCCAAGAATGTGCATTTCAGCATTATTCATAGTGACCAGGACATGGAAGCAACTGAAGTGTCCTACAATAGATGATTGTCTGAAGAAGCTGTGGTACACATATACAATGGAATATTACTCAGCACTGAAAAAGTTGAAAATCACATGATATCACTTATATGTGGAGTATAAACCTAAAAGCAACAAATGAACAGGACAAACAAACAGAGACTCATGGACATGGACTATAGACTAGTGGTTACCAGAGGGTTGCAGGGGGGCGGAAGATGGGGATAGACGGGGTAAAGGGGGTCAAATATGTGGTGACAAAAAGAAATCTAACTATGGGAGGTAAACATACTATGTAAATATACTATGTGCCTTACTGTTAAAATGTACAGCTGAAACTTATTGGATTTTGTTAACCAATGTCACCATAAAAATAAATAAATTAATTATTTTTTTAATAAAAAGAATGTGCATTTCTACAAATTCCCAGGTAATGCTGACACTGCTGGTCTGAGGACTGCACTTTGAGAACCACTGCTATAGTGGAACATCACCTTCGATAAACAAATATGCTGCAGTATGTTCCACTTCAAGAAAAAAAGGAAGAGAGAGAGAGAGAGGAAGAACAAAACTCACATCCTCTCAAGGAATTCACAATCAAATCAATCATATCAGTATCTGTCCTCGCTAACTCATCTCCCATTAAATTAATAACGTACAGGATCAATAATAAAACAGTATAGAAAGACTTATAAAGTAAAGGCCTTCCTCACACTTCCTTACCTCTAGCTCCACTCCCACTGGCAACCATGCTCAACCATTTCAATTCTTAATTCTTTTGCTGGTTATCGACATTATTTTCAACTCTAGGCATTTTCGATTGATTCTCTGTTTTGAAATTTTTAGCTCACTCGCAATCCTCTCCAATTCTAGACAAATGTATTACTATTTTCAGTTCTTCTATAGGCCACCTATGTAACTTACATAACATACCTCTTATGAACTATTCCATCATAGAGAATTGGTGCCTTTTGCTTACATTGTCATGCTCACATTACAGTCAGCTTCATACTTGGTTCATTAACTTTCTTGTGCTTTTGTTTTTTCTAGAGTTTCTCATTATCTCTTGGTGTTATTTATCACATCATTGAAATTCTTCTCCCACTTCTTAATGAATCATCTATTATAAATTAACTCTATTCTTGTTGACTACATGCTTCTCAAAGGACACTGACTTCCTGCTCAAATTTAGAGTGAGTAGTTTCTGGACCGAATATGTGGCTATCATTCTGGGGATTACTTTCACTGAACTTCTTAGTTAGTTTTACTTTTTTTTTTTTTTTTTTACACCTACATCACCTGGTCTTCCTGGGTGGTCTCCCATCCAAGTACTAACCAGGCCCAACTCTGCTTAGCTTCTGAGATCAGACGGGATCAGGCACACTCAGGGTAGCATGGCCGTAGATAGTTTTACTATTTTTTATAATCCATATCGTCCCCTTTCTTGGTTACGATCTTATATTACTTATAGGTCCTAAGGTAATTACTTCAGAAAAAAAGTTATCTTAAAAGGTAAATTTTCTAAGTCTTTAAATCTCTGGAAATGTATTCATTTGTACCTCCTTCTTGGCTTTTGTGGTTCCATGTGCTCCTGTATTTCCCTCATCTTACTAGCTGATCCTTCTCAATCTAGCTCCACTTTGTATATAAGACTTTTAAATACTGGAATGCCATAGCACTCAGCCCTGTCCTGCATGATCTCCCTGAATACCCTCCATTTCCATGGTTCCAAATACCACTTCTATATGCTGACCACTCTTCAAATCTCTAAGAAACTTCTCCTTTGAGCTCTAAAGTAAATAGCTAGCCGAGCATTTTACATTTCCATTTGGATGTTTCATATGTTAGGCATCTCAAACCTAACATATCCAAGGTCAAACCCTTAATTTCTACACCTCACCTACTTCCACCAGTCTTCCATATTTCAGAAGTAGAATTACCATCTACCCAGCTACTCACATCAGAAATTTGGAAGTCAACTTTGGTTTATTCTCCCTTATCCCCCGCCCCATGTCCAATCCACTGCTAAATCCTATCTCTTCAACCTGCAAAAACATATCTTGAAACACAGCCCTGTCTATCCCTCCCTTGCCATAATCTTGGTCAAGTCATCATCATCTCTCATGTTAATGCAAAACACTTCCGACTCACCCTCCTCAAATCAATTCCCCGTATGGTATCCAAAGTAGGTGAATTCTGAATTAAACTTTATTAAACACTTTCTAAAATCTTGCTTTCCTGTGTCCTTTTATTTTTCAATGTACTTTTTACAATAAATGTCAAGAAAAATTAAAAATTAAAAATTAAATGAACATATCAACCTTTCTGAATCACATAGAAAATAAACCTAGCAACTTCCTACCCTATATATTTTTATAAATGGAAATTTTAAATTTGTGGCACAAGTATAGCAGAACTGGATCTTAAATCTTCCTCATCCACAAAGTTAAGCCACTGAGTTTCACAACAAACTTGACTCCTAATTCCTCTGCCTCACACATGCCTCCAGGTCACACAAACTATTACCAGATGGTACTAGCCCAGCAAAGATTCCTAATCCACTGATGCATATCTGAATTACCTTTTAAACTAATCAACTAACGTACCCCTGCAACTTCCTCTGTATCTTCTTACGGGACAATTGTATGTCCAGAAACTCATGTTCCTAGTACTTAATTTAACCCTTCCTTCAAGTGTGTAAAAGCTGCATGATAAAGCCACTCCAAGAACACACTACATTAGAATGTTGGTGCCATTCTGTTGATTTTATTGACTTGTCAAAAATAAATATCTAAGTAAGTATTAAATTAACTAACACTTACTGGTTTAGTAGATTATATAGCTCAATAATATAGTTCAAAATTCAGGAATTTAAATGCTTTATTGATATCGGCTCTCTATGGCAATGATCTTGAACCACGGTATATTATAAGTGGTAAAGAGCATTCTGGGGCTTTACTGTCTAGATTTGAATTCTGACTCCACCACGTCCCTCCTAGTTGATCTCTAGAAAGCAGTTACTTCATCTCTCTGTGCCCATTCCTACATCCAAAAACTGAAGAAAATCATAATGACTATCTCATTAGGATTGTTGCAAGAATTAAAGCTAAATCTACCTGGCATGAAATAAGTGTTTAATAATATTAACTAGTAGGAGGAGGAGAAATAACAATAGTAAGGTCTTTAATTCTTATTACTAAATTTCCTGCCTTCCTCATATAAAAGCAGATGAGTTATACAGATGATAACTGATATTTGTAGATTTAATAATTATAGTTTTGACTCCTCTGGCTATAGAAACATAAAATTGGTTTATGGAATGATTTCATTAGCTGGAATGGAAGTTAACAAATGAAATTGGTAATCAAATTTCAATTCAGCTTTTTTGTTCCCTAATCATTGCTGTATATAGAATGTGACTTAAGAAAGGATAAAAAAATCTTTGTTTCTTGTAAAAATATGGCTTCCAAATAAAGCCAATTGTCACTGATGATGATAAAAATGAAAAAAAAAAAAAATTAAATAAAATGATACTTCTTGAAGACTACCCAGAACTGACAAAATTGCAAAGACTGGGCAAATATAAACCATTTGCTTTCGAAGATTTCAACTGAAAGCTAAAATATCAGATTCTACAATAGCTCATTTCATGCCCATTGACAAATTCCACATTATGCTTTTTGTTTTTAAAGCTCCACTGCCAGTCAAGTATCTCTCTGCTTTCCATTGTAATTAGTTAAATGGTTTTAAAATATGAAATTAATTTGTCTAACACTGAGTCATAATACATTCTAAATGCAAAAGGTTCTGAACTGTTCTATTAATAAATTTTAAAATACTGGTATAAAAACAAAGTACCGGTTTTTAAATTCATGTAAACATGTCAATTACAGAACCTATTTTATTCTTCTAATAATTCAAGCCTCCAGTGAAAAAGAACCATATTCTTTTACCGGCTTCTTCTGGCAAGTTCCCGGTTAAAATCATCTCCAAGGCGAACCTGTTCACTGCTGAGGTCTCGGAGGGACTGATGAAAAGCATGAAGCTAGAAAAGTCGAAACATAGTTATCCATTTAGGATTCTGTTAAATTTATCCATGAAGACTCACAGAGGGTAAAAATAAGATCTTGTTCTTTGTAATAATACTCAAATACCCTTATACTTATTACCCTTATAAAAATATCCTTAAAATACAAAAATACCCTTATAATTATTAAGACAGAATAAAATAAATGTCTACTCTGAAATATTTTTTTCCAAAGAAAAGCAATTTTTTAAAAGCTATATATAACATTAACCATCACATCCTCTATAGTACAGAAATTCTACTTCTTATAGATACCCTAGAAAAAAGGCCAGTGAACTTTTTCTGTAAAGAGTACAACAGCAAATATTTCAGGTTTTTGAGCTATATGCCCTCCTCTGTCACAATAATTCAACACTGCCATTATGGTGTAAAAGTAGCCATAAACAAATGAGCATGACTGTGTTTCAACAGAACTTTATTCAACTGGGCCACCTGCTATAGTAAGGCCAACCCATGCTGCAGAGAAACTCTTGGCCACGTGCATGAGGAACCACGTACAAGAATGTTTAGAGCAGCACTATTCATAATCAGAACACTGAAAACAAACCGAAAGTCCATTAAGAGGAGAATTGATATAAATAAAATGTGATATAGTCCTCCAGTGGAATATCATACAGCAGTGACAATGAAATGATCAAACCTACCTATACATCAGTAAGGTTGAATGTCAAAAACAACATCAAATGGCGAAAAAAAGTTACAAAAAAAGACATACAGTATTATTTCATTTCTTTAAAGTTTAAAAGCAGAAAATATTAAACATGTAAATAATAAAAATATTTCTTTTAAAAACAAGATAATGATTAACATAAAAGTCAGAGTAGTTCATTGCCCTTGGGGAAAGGAGGAGCATAAAAGAGGTTTAGGGGATATCGTAATACTCTATTTCTTGGCCTGGGTGGTGATTACATGGATTTTCATTCAAATGATTATACTTTTAATTGTAAATATTTGCGCTACACATGTATGTATATGCTATAATTTATAATTTAAAATTTTTAAGTTGTGAAAGGGGTCAAATATGTGGTGACAAAAAGAACTCTAACTATGGGCGGTGAACACACAATGTGAACACACAGTGCAATATATATATATATATACCATATCTATCTATCTATCTATCTATATACACCTTATAATATATACACCTTATATATATACACTTGAAACTTACTGGTGTATATATATAAGGTGTATATAGATAGATAGATAGATAGATAGATAGATATATCTATATATATATAGATTACATGATGACATAATAATAAATAAATAATAGATAGATAGATAGATAGATAGATAGATAGATAGATAGATAGATATTTTAAGTTACATAGACTTATAGAAACAAGTTGATTCAACAAGTGCACATTGGGCAACTAATTGGTGCCGACAGCTATGACAGGAAACAAGTAGCTCACAATTCAACATGGGAGACAGATACATAAACAAAACCACAAACGCTGCACCAGAGCATTAAGAAAGCACAGTCATGTGGAGCTAAAGGTCACCCTGAGGAAATGAAGTTAAAATGCAGAAGAACAATTAAAAAGAAAGGAGTGGAGGGAACATAGTGGATGAACAAGAGACCATTCGCTTAGGTTTTGCCATCATCATTTTCCCGTTTTGCAAACCAGAATCCTAGAACTCATCTTGGACCCCTCCATTTCACTCATTCCCACCCTCGCCAAATGCTCATTTCATCTTCAAGACCTTTCATCTGTCCACCAAATAAGCTTTTAAATCCACTCCCTTCTCTCCTTTGATCCTAACCCATGTGAGCATCATGTCAGACCCAGAACATAGCATATATTCCTAATTGGTTTGCCTACACTGACTCCTTTTTATACACTAGAGCCACAGTGATCATTTTAAAATAATTGTCCCCTTCTTACAAGACTGTATATGGTCTCAGTGCTTCATACTTCTTTAGCCACATGGCCCTCTTAAAATTACTCACAGGTGCTATCTTCCTTCCTGCCGAGGTATTTGTTCTACCTCAAATAACTTTTACTCAATTTTTGGATCTCAACTCAATCAGTCATTCTTCAAGAAGCCTTCCCTTACTGGGGCAGGTCCTGTACTATACATTCCCATAGCTCTATGCCTCTTTCTGTTACAGCATGCATCTCAGCACATAATTATGGGTGTATTTATGTACTTATTTGATTAATATCTAGCTCCCACTCTAGATTATAAGTTCCACAAAAAAAAAAAAAAAAAAAAAAGGTTATCTTTCCCAGGACAGAGGCACTAAATAAACAGAATGAAAGAGTAAATGAGTCATGTTAGCATACTGACCTCTGCTCTAGGTTTAATCACATAATTCAAGCAAGTTACACCTACCAAAAAAATAACACAGTCAAAGAAAAGTTTTTACAAGGTGTCTTCTAATGCACTTGGTTCTGTTATCTCTTTATCTTATGCTGTAACAAGCAGAAGCTATACAGATGAGTATTCCTACAAACTTTGAATCCTCGGTCCTACGAAGATATCAAAGTCAGCAATATCCCCTATCTAATTAATCTAGCCCTTATCAAATTAATTTAGCTACCCAGGAAACCAACAACAAAAAAATAAAATAATGTTTATTCCGCTCTTGCAGAGAAATTAAAGAAGCAAAAAACAAAATATGTCCATACAACTGATACTTGTGAAATATTTAGTGAATACATAGAAAAAGTATGAAATTTCTTGCTTAATAGAAAGTGGCTCCACTGAAAATTTAACAGTCAGAAAAACACTAATGGAAAAATCAATAGGTTAACCGCACAAGGACTAACTTGTTCATACCAAACCAAACTTTACCAAATAGAAAGTGGCTGACTCAGCAGGGCTTACAGAAGAGTGTACCTGAACAAGGAAACAACACATGTCCAGAAAACCCCACTTTTAAACTGTTCTACAAAATTGAATCCTCCATAACAAAATTAAAAATAAATGTATGATGATGATTAGTACATTGAAAATAAAATAGTTTATTTGGTTTAAGAAAAATCAATACGAAGTTACTGATGATGAAACTCTTGGTTAAAATATAGCCATAAAATGCAAGTGTCAGTCATTTACATAGAAATGTAAGGAATACAGAATGGTACAAAGTACCTGGCCCATGTCCTCAGTCTCCCGAAGAAATCGGACACCAGCTCTGGATCTAATTCGTTTACTTCCCTGTTGATCCTCATAGTCCTTGAGAGGTGAGGTAGGTGGATAACGATGGCTTTCTTTACAAATGAAAGAAAAGGAAAAGGATAAAAACACTGCATGAGAAGAAACATTCTAAAATTTTACTCAGTAAATACACAGCAGACATGAATATACACTTGTACCCTTAAAATTCTACAAAATTGGCATTAATCTTGCTCTTAAAGCAGATAAAATGAACAGATAAAAGCTGGAAATAGAACAAGTAAAAAATTCTAATTTGCTATACTTTTCAAAGAAGCAATATAAAATTTTCTCATATAAAAAATAATTGCTAAATAAAAGTAACTTTTATGACTCCCTAAAATAATAAAAATATTAACAGAATTTTTCAAATAACAAATTAATTAATCTAAAATATGAATGGTATTTAAAAGTCAATAAACTAAGTACATAAAGAACAGCTAATTGTATCTAATTTTTAATCATTATTATCATGATCAACAGCAATATTAATGTTGGCTACTAATTTTCACTCTATCTAAATCACCTCTCTTCGCTGCAGACTTCTCTATTCTATTCTGTCTTTTGTATCCAAGCATGAATGTCTGTGCCGTAGGAAAGTACAAGTAAAATTAATTACTGGCAAAATGTTATCACCTTTAATCTAGCCATTGAATTCTAGCTGCACACCAAGCATAAAGTTCACCTGTTCTTAACAAGTGTTATAGGGTATTTCATAATCAGATATTTGAAAAACCACAAAACTAGAACAAGACTTCTAACCCAGAACGTATACCGCATGGTAAATCCTATTTTTGTGTTTGTTCTGATTGGTGGCAGACGATTAAATCCAAGTTTTGGCAGGTAAAGCTCTGCGTGGTCTATGGAGTCTGAGAAGAAAAAACTAATAGACTCACGGTAACAAAGTGCCGTTAAACATATTCGAATATTCACTGTAAAATCCTTGACTACAACTTCTAACACCTTATTTGTATGATTTTATGTATAGGTCATATCTGTCCAAAGAATAAATGTATTCAATATGTACTTCATGAATATCTTTAAAGCAAAAAAGGATTTTCAGAACATCCATAGAGTTTACCTGTCACAGTGGTACCATCAAGGTCACTTGCACTCAGACTTGTAACAGAAACACTTCTCCCTCCTGAGTTTCTCAATAAACGTTGACTCCTCAGTTGGCCTATTGATTGTTCCAAGCTTTCTTTTAACTAAATTAAACAATATAATGAAGAGAGATTTATTCTCTTTAAACTTCCAAATACAAATAGACTAGACATTTTTAAAGCTATTTCCTAAAATATCTGGTTTCCCAAAGAGACTTTATATCAGAGAAAATTTGAACTATGTTAGGAAATACAAAAAGAGTAAACAAATATTTTAAGAACCAATTCTAACATCTGGTTTTAAACAGCATCTGTCACTACCTATCTCATCTTTCTATTACCAGAATGTAAAAGAGATGTCTACTACCTAAGCGCTTACAAAACCAGACTGCAACATCTAACTGATGTGCCCCCCATGGTTAGACACGTAACAAGGCTAAGACATCTGAAAAGAGAGAAAGCCCTCCTGCCGTCTAAACACTCCTTCAGAAACCCCAGGCCTGCAACAAGCAGGAAACTGAACAGTGACTGCTGCTATTGAAACAATGTGTACTACCCAACTCTAAACCAGAACATCTCTTTCAAAGATTTAAAATCCCAGGAAACTGTGTGGTCAGATGTCCGACTGTTAGTACATACTAGAGATCACAGTTATCCAAATGATCTCTTCGGATTAGGAAGTCAGCCAGCAGAAGATATAAGAAGACATCTTTTTAGACCTAAAGAGCTACATTAAATAAAAACATGCTAAATACTGAAATAATGTCCACAGCTATAGACCTGAAAAGAGGACTAAACTAAAACTCGAGGGAACAAGGAGAAAAGTTCAGGTCTAGGCATCTTAGCCAAGGATGAATAAGAAAGAATACTAATAAAAATAATGCATGGATCCATACAAGAAGTCATCTAGAACTCGTTAAAGAGAGTATCAAAACAAAACAACTGATTGAGAAGACAGGGTTACCTAAATTCAGCCAGAATGAAAAGACAGAACATTACTTATGGCGAGAACAAGTCGATCTCCTTGGTGAACTATGCAGTAAGGAAGTAGCCTCAGCTGAGGGGAAAGCATGGATGACAGAATAGCGAATCCTTTTTCATTTTGATTATGTGTGATTTAGCTCTTCTGAACAAACAAGACTAAGAAAGTCTGGATTAAAAATAGTAGAGTTAGAATTGTAGGACTCTACTTCTATTTTGCTCTTATTTCTAGAAAAAAAAAAAAAGGCTAATGTTTCTACATCCTCTGTCCTCTGCTTCCCTAAATTGGAATATGTGCAAGATCAACCTGCCTGAGTGGTTAATGGCTGTGAAAGCCAGCCTATCAATCCAGGGAAACATACAGATGAGGCCTGTGAGAATCAACGTCTATCTTGAGAGTAATTTACATATAAGTAAAAGAGAACTGTAGCTAACATGTTACATAGACCAGAGGTCTTACACAATGAACACAAAATAGTATATCAGTAATCTATGACAAAGGCTCAGGACAAAATTAAATGACGTTAAAGTTTAAAAAAAAAAAAAAAAAAAACTCAAATCTAAACTGTAATGTGAGTAAAGGACTAGAAATGTAAAGTGATTTTATGTCACACAAGTTAGCAGTGGCAGAACTAGCTCTATTAGCCTTCCTTGTGCTTATCTTTATTACTCACATCTTTCGAGCTAAGCCTGACATCACTGTGCTTTTGGAAGCAAAGTCAGCTGTCATTGCTTATTATTGCTTTTTTTAGCTCTGGTTATTTTTAAGATTTTCTCTTTGACTCTGATCATCAATGGTTTTACTCTAATATGACTGCAGTTTTATTTGTAGTGATCCCATTTTTGACTCATAGAGATTGTGGAATCTATAGCCTGATATTTTTCATGTATTATATGTTCTCAGCCATCATCTCTTCAAACATTGTTGCTACCCTATTCTTTCTCCCCTCTCCTGAAAATCCAGATGCATTTAAGGTATAGCTATTTACCATATGTCTTCTATGCTCTTTTTTGTATTTTTCATCCTTTCCTTCCTCCATTTTTGGATATCTTATGCTGGCCTATCTTTCAATTCATTAATTCTCTCCTTAACTGTGTAAAAGCTGCTGCTTAGTCCATCTGTTGAAGGTTTTAATTAATTGATTTGTTTGTTTTAATTACATTCTTCCATTTCTGTAATTTTCATTTGGTTCTTTTCTATAGTTTCCAATTCTTTGTCAGAATTTTCAATCTTGTCTTTTCATTTCTTAAACACATTAATCATAGTTATAATACTACGTATTTTTCTATTGCCTGTTGTCTCCCTTGGTTTTCGGTCATCTCTTATGTTTACTTATGCCTAGGTATTTTTTTAATCAGGTGACAGACATCGCATATGAAAAATTGTAGAGATCATTGAAAGTTCATGGTGATGACATCTTCAGTAGGGATTTAATTTTGCTTCTAGAGGGAGGTCAGGCTAGGGTCTCTAGGAATCCCAACTCACCTTAATCCAATCAGGAATTGAGATGATTCAAAGCTGGGATTCTGATCCCATGAAGGTTCGTTTATTTTCAGTTTATCACTTTTCTTTTCGCTTCTCCTAGCGATCACCATCTGGAGTCTCAGTTGAAAGCTAGAGGGCTCCTGGACTCCAGTTGTGATCTCCCCAGCCTCTTGAGACTCTTGATAGCTCTGATCCTATCCTCTCTGCTTCTAAGTTACCTCTTTTGAAATCAGCTACTGCCTTGAGGGAAGAAAAGAGTCCCAAATATAGGATTCATCCTTCCGGACTCCTATTGTTGCCAGATTTTCACTACAAAATTCCTCACTACCTTGGTAGGTCTCTGAAGGGTTCACATTATTATTTTTCACTCTTGTTCTTTTTTTGCCCTTCTAGTTGTTCAGAGTAGGAGAGCTGAACCAAAATAATCTTATCTATCAATGCCAGAAGCAAAGCTTGCCAGCATCCATTTTATGTAGGCTTATTTGCTAACAAATTCTGAGCTGTAACTAAAAGCTGATGAATAAAATGAATTCGCACATGCATGCGCAACACACATTCCCTGCTAACAAGAAGAAAAAAGAAGAAGAAGAAAAAAACCACTATGGAACATATGGAAAAATATTGCAGAATAAGAGAAATAATACAAAATCTAGGAGGAATAACAGATGTTGGAAATTAATCATTTCAGAAATAAGATAAAAAGTTAGAAAACTATTTGGCGACTTCATTTTAAAACTTTAAAAAATATATATCATAAAGCATTGAACAGATGAACGGGCTAATATATAAAGACCAAAGAATGAAATGTAAAACATAAATAAGTGGAATAAAGATTTAATTCTACCAAGCAAAAACAAGTCTTCCACCTAAGATACAAAACTAAAAATGTAACAGAATTAAAATGTACACTTATAAGTAGCAATAGCAAAACAGATAATGCACAAAATCTAATCATGATGTATGAAATGAATTTGATCACTCCTAAAGCACAAAGAGATAAAAAGATATAAAATAATAAAAGTTGGTTTTAAGTCTTTAAGATTATAACTCTTAACTACGTGCAAAAGCAAACCAAACTTGAAATTAAACAAAAACAAAAGAACACTAATAAAACTCAATTTAACATTAATTTAGCATGCTATTGTGCTGAAACTAAATCAATGTTCCACACAAGACCGTGGTACTGACTCCAGTGGTAGATGCTTACAGGCTGGCTCGACTGCCTCTCCACGTACCAAGTGATGATTCCATTTCCTCCCCCCTTCCCACATCCGAAATACTGTAAAACCAGCATCACAGAACATGCTCACATATTTTCACCATAACTTGATATAAATGCCTCATTTACATTTGAGGTCTATTCTTTTATCTCTATTCATTTGACTTCGACTAAAACAACTAAAGCACTATTATGATGCACCAGTATGAATACAAATAAAACGTGAAATTGAATGACAACACTTGTTTATAAGGTAGCCACGACATGCTTCTAAACTTAGAAGTCAAGATGGGTAGGCTTCCTCCAGCCAAATATAATTTGAGCATCAATAAAATATTAACTACAATGGATTAAAGCACTTCAAATAAGCATAAAGTTGTGAGTTTGTGAAACTCAGGGAGAAAAAGAGTCACTGGTCACCACTAGAGAGTGCTAGTGAACCATGCCGATTCTGGATACCAGTAAGTGAAATTCTGTAAAACTATATAAGTTTTTAGGTTAACATTAAAATAAAAATACCAAATTATAAAATTCTTATGGAGATCTCTGAAAGCCCTGTGATGTCTCTATCTGAAAAACTCTGATTAGAGACAAAATACAGGTCAAGTTCAATGACCTTTTTTTTAAGTATATAACTCAAAAGAACAGACTAGACTGCAAACCAAATCTATGAAAAGAGATCATTCAAGCAGCAATGGGAACTTCAAATACGAATGTGATCATTAAAAACATTATGATTCATTTTTTTTGAAAAATGCTTGACAATGTTTTCCTCAACTATACTACCTTTGTTTCTGCTTCTGCTTCTGATCCTGTCCACATTTTTCACACCGTATCGGATAATAACTTTCACATATGTCTTATGTTGAGGATGAAATAAGGCAATAAATAATTAGAATAATAAATAATTAAAACAATGCCTAGTTTACCAAAGATTTATTTGTTCAGTAAATGGTAGTTATTATTATTATGATTATAGGATATGAATGAACAAAAATAAATGGAATAAAGGAATGAGATGTTTTAATCTGGAGAAACTCTTTGAAGGAGTTTGTCATTCCCTAAAAATGCCATCACTGACTTTCTCTGGCTGCTTAGATAACGACCCTTGAATGGCAGCAGTGTCAATATTCCCCCATCACCTCTTTCTTCTCTCCACGTGTAACTCTTTCATAATGCCATGCAAATTTCACTTCCTGCAAATCACTATTCATTTTTTTGCTGTACCTTCATCTTTGGTGACCGATTCCTTCTTCTGACTGTTCATTTTTGTAAAATAGCACGCAGTTTTATCATTGGGAGACAAGGACGTAATACAACTATACATTTTCACTGTCTGTGACCAATCAGCAACAGGCTTCAAAAGCGGTGATCTGCTATTTTCAAATGTGTGGATGGAAGAGCCAGCAGCAACGGTTGTACTTTACGGAGTTACTCACAGTTAATATATGGTGTTAACTGACATATGAATTCTGCTGTTTGCACACTGGTGTTAGCTGACCAAACGGAGGTAATAAAATTCATGCACACTGAAAAGAAGGACCGCTGTGTTTACTTTTCAGTTCTCGAATCACTGCTCCATGCATTCAGTAGGAGTTTCATAGCCACATTCGGTAGAGGAATATGCTAATTCCATCTCACCTGGGATTGGAACTCTGGTTTTTTGGTTTGGGGTTTTTTTAAGTAAAAACTACTGACTTTTCAAAATTCATGATAGCGTGCTCCTTGACCAGACCCTCGGAAGAAGGTTTGCAAGTGACAGTACTCAGGTAGAAAACTAGGCACTAACTCCACAGACAGTATTAGGAACGGCTAAGAAATAAATTATTCAATAAAATTTGGCTTCAATAAGACAAGAAATGGCAAAAAATAAATCACATGCATGAACTTCCTTAGTCAATATATAACATTGGTAACTGTTTCACTAATGACCAGTGTTATCTCACAAATTCACAATCTCAACAAAACTAATCTCATCCTTGACTAAGCTCATTATGAAAGAAAAAAAAATCACACTAAAAATAATCACTAGGAAATTCTTAAAAGATATCTACCATTATTCCACAAAGACCATAATAAAAATAAACTAGAAATAGTGATTACTCACACATAAATGTAGAAGCTACCACATGCTCATCAAATAATTAGCCTCCACAGAAATGAAAACCACAACTCAAAAAAAAAAAAAAAAAAAGCAAGCAAGCCAGCAACAACCTTGGAAAAATTCTAAATGCTGCAATTTAAAGCAAGTTTGAATTTTGGAAACCATTTATAGATCCCATTTAGTTTCTTCAGATACTTGCTTACACTAAATTGTCCCTTATTTTTATACTAAGAAAATATATCCCCTAAAATAATTATACAGAAACACATGCAACTTTGGTCTTGTACCGATAACTGCGCTTAGCTGCATAGCTGACCACAAGTTAGAAACATCTAAATACTTTGTCTACTCATTCAGTTTTGCTTTCACCTGACACTTAAGTATTTAGCAAACATTCACAATGTATATATACAGCACTGGTGACCATGGAGACAGTTTGTGTTTAAGTCTGTATTTTTAATACGTGTGTGTGTGTGTGTGTGTGTAATATTGACATTAAAAAAAAAAATTGAAGTACTTCAATTTACAAATGTTAGGGGTCGGCTTGGCATAAATCCAGGTAGAAAACGGAGGTAGAAAAGAAGTCACTTCAAATATTTTATCCTGGATAACACTGCCTGTCATCCAGGGGCACTTTAATTGTTAAGTACTTGTCCTTCCTTCGCTACCTGTTTCTCTACCAAATGCCACAACTGATCTAGCACAAACTGCAAAATAGATTGGTTGTAGAGCTAATTTTATCAGTTCTATTCTGGTTCCTTATAGTCTACTTATTTTCTGCTATTAAAAGGAGAAGATAAGATGGAGGAGGAGGAGGAAAAAGGGGAAAGGAGTTTTATAGAATGAAATAGAAGTGAAAATTTACGGTTTGCACACTTTTCTAGTCCCATCATCTGTTGCTAAAATGTATTTTTAAAATGGTTGCTGCTATTTTATTTACCCAAAAATCATTAGCTCCGGATGCTATGTCTAACTTCTCTCCACCTGCTGATTTATAGAAACATAAGCCCATAATAATTAATTTCTGAAATTTAAAAATCCCTTTCCAATGATACCATTTTTATTTATGTAACTATTCTATTTTTAAATGAAATCCCTTATATTCAAAGCCATATATCGCAGACATTTTGACCACAATTTTAAAAGAGTTTTTTAAATATTTCAACATAATATTTTGAATGTCAATAAATAAGTGCTCACAGAAAATGGAAGGCACTCTGATTGTATTTTGGGTGGACAATTTACTCATAAACATAAGAGGAAGAAAAAGCATTATTTTGTATGCTGTGCAATTTAGCATGTACTTTGCTAGCAAAATAATCAGATACACATATCACTGCGAATGTTGCAATACATCATGTTGTTTATAGTCACGACGATACACCCGCGAAACTGAAGTTAGGCCAATGAATTCAAGGAAAAGGAAGTAACATACTGAGTGCCTATAATGTACCAAATACTATATTAAGAACATAGCAAATGCTCAAAGGTTGGGGAATTATTGGATGGATTAAAGAAATAAAAAGAACATAAATGCTTAGCAAGTGTCTAAAACAGTGTAACCATTTCAATAAATGTTATGAGGGTTATATAATTATATTCATTTATAAGATGATGAAACTATAGTTCGAAAAGGTTTAGTAACTTGCCCAAAGTCATTGAGTGCTTTCTAACAGAAAAAAAAAAATTCAGTTTGAAGTCTGACTCAAAAATCTACATTTTTCCACTATCCTTAAAGCAAAATTCTGTCAAAATTATTCTTCAAAGACTTGTAATAAAATTTTAAATGTAACATTCTAAGAACATAATTCCAAAGTTCTGAAATGTGTTTACAAAAAGAAGGCCCCAACAGAATTTGATTATAATTTCTTACCCATAGACTCTTACTACTTAACGCTAAAATTATTAAAAGACTGTGACCAGTTCTCACCTTTAGGACAATTAGTAAAACTCAGCCAGAGAATAAGAGGCTGATGCCTATAGCTTTGAGATATTACAGGTGGCTTGTGCCAGGCTCTAAACCTTTTACGTTATCCTTCTGGGGTGTCACTAAGTATGTTTCACAACTGAAACTCACTGAATATAAGAAAAACCTGGACTTTATTATTTGAAATTCAAACTCTTCCGAAGTTCATGTGCCAGATGGTAACATCCTATTACTCCCAAAGGGAAACTTTAATCAGAGTATTTAATTAGAAAGAAAATTACCTATTAATACAAGCCTCTAAGGTCGAATTTGATATTACTATATTTTAAACAACCTTTACCTTAAAAATGAATGTATCAGCTGATTTGAATCAATGGAACTGCATTTTTCTTTTATACCCAATATTAACTACTTTAGCTTCATCAGCTTCAGTCCATATTTCTACTGCAGAAGGTATTAAGTTTTTATGTTGAATAATCTTTTCTGAGGGCATTCCACATTCAGAGCATTGACACAAAAACAGACCCTGTTATTTCATGAAAAGGTACACACACAGTTCTTAAAATAGTCTAAACACTAAGCTAATCAATTGCACTATTTAATATGGGAGTATGATATGTTCATTATCTTCAAAGTAAGCTTTCAAATGAATCCTTCCCCACAGGTCTTCTTTGACTCAACTGTTCTCAGACCTCCCAAGAAATTGACAGCATGAGAAATAATTCAGGTTAACACTTCCTTAAGGTTTCATAAAGTTCACTGAGCCCAAAGACCCGAAGTCATACTATCCAACTAAATGGCTCATTGGCCAGAAAGGCTGCAAGACAGGCCAGTGAAAAATCAGTAATTGTTACTTTGGAAAAAGGGAAAAATAGATGGTGTAGGTAAACTGCAGAATCCACCACACTGCCTAAGGGGCAGCCAAAACTGCCAACCGTGACAATCCGTCAATGCTAATTCTAGCTCAGCACCAGATTCCTTCCCAGTTCTGTTCCTGTATTTGCTCCATCTCTCATTCTCCACATTGTACCAGCTGTCACACTGATGACTTGTATGACAGTAGGCTTCAAGGGAACACTGGTGAAATTATGTACAACTCAAAGAAAAGGAGTCAAAAAGGTGAGCCAACACGACTCTTTACCTTTAGGCCTTACAAAACCAAAAGGAAGGATTCCCACAGTTCTCTTGTTGGGGGAGAGAGATCATCTCAGGAGGAAAACATTGCATCAGATATTTATATTCCTCCCTCACTCATTGGCAAATTATGTTCACAAAATTAAATCCAAATAAAATAAATATTTAAAAGCATATATATCACTTATACTTATTTCCTAAAGTTTAGCAATAGAATCACTTATAAAATTTAAGTTAATAATAAAAGTTCTTGTCTTCCCTAGATCAAAAGAGTTGGTCTCATTTTCTAGAAAATCTCTTATATTTTAAAAAAGAAATGCTAATTTCAATGAGGAAATGGATATTTAGCATAAAGAAATTTTTTAACAGTTGAACATTGGTTAAAATGAATTAAGCTCTTACAGGATGTTTGGGGGAAAAGTAGGTTCCACAGCAAGAAGACTTGTATGACTTTCTAGTCTCAATAGAAAAAAAAAAAATCTATCTTCAGGGTTCCTCCCTAAACAGAATACACTTAATTAAAACAAAATTAAAATGGATAGCACTGCCATGTACTTAAAGGACTCAAAGAATATAAATAGAAAGATTCAGATATATCATATGACAGTTGACACTTACATATACTCATTTTTAGGTATGATATATTCCTAAATATGGCAGCAAATATTTTAATGCTAAGAAAGCAATTTTCATTGAGTAGCCCATCAGAATCACTTGCGAGAAGTACTCTTTCCAAGTTGCCCATCTCCACATAGATTACAGCAGGTGCTTCCCCGGGGTTCACTTACAGGAGACAGGATGAAGATCATTGCTCTACTAAGTGAATATAAAGCAATGAGTGATAAACTCCTCTAGGATGCTGAGGTAAAAATCATTGAGGATCAACTGTTCTAACAGAACAAGAATTTGGAGGAACTAAGGAAGAAACTCTAGACCAGACTAAGGAACAGCCTGAAGCAAAAAGAAAGACTCTTGCTTTCCTGTATTGTATTTTTTTATATGAGTGGCTTTACATTCTATGTACCTACAACTCAGATGGAAATGAAGTATGTGTTGAAATTATTTACCTCCCATGTATAAAACCACTCCGCCCAAGTTCAGTATTATTCAAATTCAAGGCCTATCATAAAGGCTTAATGCCATAGTAGAACATATTTTGTACTTTAAATGCTTGTTTGTACAAAAGATTATTTAATACATAATTTCATTTACCAATGGCACAATTCAAAGGAAATTGGCTATTATAAGCAAACATCTAATATTTGACACGACAAAGTAGAATTGTTCTCTGCTATTAGTTAATGTTTTAATTTTTCATTTATAAATTTAAAAGCAAAGTACTAACTACCATTATTAAAAAGGTAGTTAAATCTACAGCATTCATGAGCTACCCAAAAACACAAAATCTATAGTCCATCTATCAAATACATCATAAATCATAAAAATCTTATAGCTGCAAGAAAGTCCAAGTTTATTTTCTAAATAAATTTAACAGAAAACCTTACGAGAGAAAATATGCTTCCCTACGCACAAGCAATTAGCTTCCAATTACAAGCAAATAATGATGACTATACCTCTCTTCTGTACAAATAAATCATCAATTACAACTCGGAAGTTATGTGACAATTCAGTACAGCGGATATATATAAAACAATCGTTATAGTACAAATGTAATATTAGTCTTCTTATCAAAATGTATATTCATAATTGGAAACATGAAGAAATAAAGTTAATTGGGTTTCCAAGAGTTTACAGATGAATTAATAAATTTCAAAAGAAGGAAATAACAGAGATAGAATTAGAAAAATATTAATAAGAAATATTCATTTTATTTCAGAATTCTGGGGTATGTTTCCTTCTTCCATTCCCATATGAAGTAAGTATAAACTGGTATATCATTGAGAGGACAATTTTGAAATATCTACTATATTTGTAAATGTGCATATCTTTTAACCCAGCCACTCTCTCCTAGGAATCATACCTGAGTACATGAAAACATGTGTACCATAGTGGACACTGGTGCATTATTTACAATAATAACAACAAAAAACTGGATACATCTATACTATAGAATATTATATAACTGTTCAAAAGAATGAGGTATATGTCATATGAAAAATGATATACATTACTAAATGAAAAAAGTCGTATAACATTATGTATGATTCCAGTTATTAAAGCAATCACATGTATGCTAATATATGCATAGAAAATGTTTAGGAAGATATTCAAGAAACTGTCAAAATTGTTACCTCTTTGGAGTGGGGCTCAAAAGGTGATGAGACAGGAGTTTTATTATTTATTTAAGCAATGAGCATGTATTTTAAAATAAACCATGCTTAAAATTCTTAACTCCCCATGGTACCCGTGGCCCAAATTTAGTAAGTCTCAGATTAATTCAGGTCCTGTATTCTTCCCTCTCTGACTTAAAAGCTTTCTAATTCAATAGAATCTAACCAATATAAACTGTTCAGCAATCCATCTGACAAGTTAATC
The DNA here is from genome assembly GCF_000325575.1 of Pteropus alecto. NCBI lineage: Eukaryota > Metazoa > Chordata > Mammalia > Chiroptera > Pteropodidae > Pteropus > Pteropus alecto. The sequence goes on from NW_006494609.1 coordinate 7,690,308, forward strand.
TAAATTTAAACTACAAAACAGTACAGCAGTCTAAAAGCTAAAGCTACTCACAATGGTTATTCCTTTTATCTCACATCCCTACTCCTCAACTCTGCATTCCAAAATGGTAGGTAAGAGAAAGTATAAAAATGTAAACATTCTTACGTGTTCTATAGCACCCGCCTGCCCATTACTATATTCTCGATACCGTCCAAGCATCTGGTCTACTTGTCGCAGGTTCCGACTGGTGTCCTTGAAAAAGAAAATGGACTTTATTAACTGTTCCAAACAATGTTTTTTCCCAATCGATCTTAGTAGTATGTCAAACAGCTAAGATAACCATTCATAAAAGTTACAATTTATATCATAGTTAAGTCGGATATCAATATACTTCATAAATATCAACTAAATCTTATTAACTCCACAGAGAGAAACTTGAATCCATCTGCAATTTACTTGTGTGAAATCTGAAGCACATAATTTAAATCCTTACCCAAGGTTCCATAATAAGTCAGCAACAAAACCATAAACTGAAATCAGCCTCAACCAATTCACATCCTTTTTATAAAAAAGAATCCTCAAAGAACAAATCTAATAGACTGTGTACAAGAGGAGCAAATCATTAGAATCCGTTTTTAAATTATTATTTTACCTCAGAACTTCATTAGAAGAGAAAAGGAAAATAAGTATCCTTTAACCTTTAGCTATATACAATAAATTTAATTCTAATCATAACAAAAATGGTTTCCACCTAAATAAGCTAGGTTTCACCTGAGAGATTAATGGAGGCATTTCTTTCAAAATATATACATACTAATGTGCCTCATCGATGGGAAAGTACAAGGATTTGTACTCCCCAAATCCACTGTTATGTTAATTTAATAAATTTAAAAAGAAAAATCAAATCAAATTATGCCCTCTCTACCAGAAATTAGCCTCTACTTATCTAAGCATACTAACCCAAAGCAATTAAGAGCCAAAATCTATGCTTAACCAGGCAAAGCAAAAGTAAGGGATTAATGGGTAAGAAAAAAAATTCTATTTCTGACTTTTCTTTTTCCCAGTGTGACTGTGCTACCCTTCTCCCACCTCCTTGCCCACATCCCTTCCACGAGAAGGATGAAAACTCTCCACTCAAACTTGCAAATACTGTCAAAGGTTAGCCTCTAAATCAAAATGGCATCTCAATATTATTCTTCCATGAATAATGTGCAAAGCCAAAATATGAGCAACTTTTCTAACGGCATATGTCCACAAGAAGCTAAATGGTAGTAATCCCTATTGGTTTCACTCCTACAGTATTTTATTTGGAAATACTGCCTTATGCTAAAACATTTTCCATAACCTATCATATATTTCAAATATCCTTATTGACTGTGGTAGGCAAATAATGGCCCCCAAAGATGTTCAATTCTGAACACCTGGAAGCTTACATGGGAAAAAGGATACTGCAGATATGATTAAATTAAGGCTCTTGAGGGGATTATCCTGGTTACTTGCTGTACTTAATGTAATCACAGGCATCCTTAAAAGTGGAAGAGGGAAACAGAAGAGGTAGTCAGAGTGATTCGATATGAGGATTCAACTATCCTTGCTAGCTTTGAAGATGATGGGGCCACAAGACAAGAAATGTGGGGAGCCTCTAAAAGCAAGAAATGACAAGAGAACAGCTATTTCCCTAGGGCCTCCAGAAAGGAATGCAGCCCTATCAACATCCTAATTTTTGACCAATGAGACTAGTGTCAGAGTCTGACCTATAAAACTGTGGGAAAATAAGTTTCTGCTATTGAAGACATTAGTTTTGTGGTAATTTGTTACAGCAGCAAAAATAAACTAATACTCTGACTGAAACTATTACTCTGTTTAAACTTTAACAATTAAATATAACCACAGCTAAACTAACCTGTAAAGTACTCGTTATAGTGTTGACCTTCTCAGTGACATCTACTGTAGGACGACTTCGAATTTCCCTGTGTATTGACCGGGCAGCCCATCGACTCAATCGGTCACGAGAGCGGAAGTGGTCTGAATCACTGGAGGATTCTGCCATTGATGTACACGAATCCTTAAAAATAAATCCAGGTTATGGTCAATCAAATGACAAAGAGCATGGGAGTAAGAACTTAATCTAGCTATTTATTTTTTGAAGTATTTATTACATTTGTCCTTTGGCATATAGTAATTTCTATACACATAGTTTAAAAACATAAGTCACTTCCTTATGTAGTTCTCCTTCCTTTGATTTTTTCTGCTTTAAGAGAGCAATTCCCCAAATATTATTTTAGTTGTTTCAACTCCAAATAACAAATATCCTTATTTCTTTGCAATGCTTCTAAATTTTAAAGCATTTTAAGTATCTCACTTAATCCTACCAACAGGTAAATGGGACAGACAGACTGGTATCTCCACAATAAAAAAACCACAAGAGATCCTGTAGGACTTACAGGTCTCAATATTAGTTTGATGTCCATTCTACTGAGCTGCAAGATCAGATAGATGCATCTTTAAATAAATACAACACACATAGAATGACCTAAAATAAGAGAATCTCATTCAGTATATGGTGAACACTCTCGTGCAACTTAATTTAAAATATAGTAGAATTAAACAATTGCTATAACAGAAATACACATTCTAGAATAACAAATATGTAAGATGACATCATCGACACCTCTGCCAAATTAGAAAGTCAAACATCCTAAGTATAATTTCAGCAGTAAAAAAATCTCTAAATACGCCCTTTTTCCAACATTACCTCAATTTTCTATTTAATGCAAAAGGAAATTATTTCATTCAAGACAAAATCAAGTTTCGGAAACCTTTTTATAGAAAAAGCCAAAATGTATTTGGGACAAAGAAGTATCAGAGAAAACTCAATTGATCAAATGTGAAAGTTTATTAAATATTCCAAAAATTCTATTTTCTGCTTAATGAGTGGTTAACTTAACCTTTAATTTTAATTATTATAATCTTCCTAAAATCTACATGGCCATTTTTTTTCTGGTTTATTAAATCCAGTATGATGAAACCTTTTTTATTGACTTAGAATATTCTAGGCTTTTTGGATCTTTATTCTGAATGCATCTGGGAAGTACATGACTGTACATCTAAAGGGAAGATAAAGGAAATTTGCTAAATATGTATAGATCCTAGAGAATTAAATGAAAGCATTCATGTTTTTGAAATATTAGATAAAATAAAACTAAATAAACAAGCAAAGACCCTTGTTGTGAGTTTATGTTCTTTAAAGTGAAATACAGCCTGTCCCTATAGCATCAAAAAAAGAATCAATGCAATATCCAACTTGACACTAGCTGACACAGGGCTAGCGAACAGCCTGCCAGACTCACGTCTCTCCTCTGCCAGAGCCTCGCAGCTTCCTCCCACACCTAACTTCTCTGGTTCCGGCCCCACTTCTCCTGTCTACAAGTACAAAAGTATAGTGCTCATGATGTAATTCCCTCCCACATCAGGAAACAGGAACAAGAAACTAAGGCTGAAGCAATTGTTTGGCTTTACTTTTGTGGGATCACACTGTTTAAGTCCTAAAGAATAAAGTTAAAAAGAAAGAGATCTTAAATATAAAATTTACCATGTAAACTTAGAAAATCATTTCTGCGTGTGTGTATGTCACATAAATCTCTGCCATCTGATTAAAAATCTATTTCTCCAAGTCAAAGTACTTTCCAATGTTTTCCATTAATGAAAGCAAGAGGGCTCATCATTTTCTGAGTGCCTGCTATTATGCCAAGTACTATGTGGATACTCACAGAGACAATCCAACTTAATGCTCATTAACAACTTATTAAAGTGGGCATCATTAACCTCTAATTTATAGAGGATGCTGAGACTAAGATGTTAAGTAACATGTCCAATTCCATACAGTGATTATAAATAAGTAGCAGTTCCCAGGATGCAGACCCAGATTCAGCAAGGCTTCTCTATCTTCAATATTCTCTTCATTACACTGTGCTCTGCTGTTCCTTAAACACTAAGACTAAACAATCTTAACAGTAAAAATTGCTAAAGGCAGCAGCAGGCCACAGCTCACATGTGTCTACAGACTCCTCAACCAACCTCTCATTTCATTGAAGCATAAAAAATACCAAGGAAAGGGGAGAAATCAAATACATAGTAATATGAAATCTTTACCAGGCACCAGGAAAAAAAACTAAGTAACATATCTATGCTACATTTAATAAAGAACCCTGAAAACAAATCAAACCATTGGACTCACAATAAAGGGGTTTTTATTTCCTTATTCATTTTCCTTGTATAACAGAAAATAATAATTGTGCCTAGGATCTATCTCTTTCATATCAAAATTCTATAGCTAAAACTGTAATAATTTTCATTTTAACAAGTCGTAATTCTGGAAACTGAATTGAAAAAGTCATCAGGCACAATAAAAAAGGTGATATTGAAAAAGCCAAAATGTTTACTATACTGGTTGTTAGTGAGAACCAGGAACAAAATAACTATCTTTGGGACAACTTGGTTTTTCTAAGAGTATCCAAATTTTAATAATCAATTATCTATACTTAATTTTAATGGATGTATATGGTGTATCAGACTCTTCTCATGAGTGGACAATTTGAGTTTCAACTTGACTACAAATAATTATAACTAATAATTTAATGGTTATTAATAGTGATTTGGAAAATATTTACAATAATAAAATGGAACAGAAACTAATATAATCAGCATGCATGTATCTACCACCTAGAATAAATACTATTTTTCTTATTCTCTCCCATTTCTATTATTCTGTTATTCTTATTCTATTATCTTATTATTCCTATTATAAGAATATGCTCTAAAATATTCTTATTATTCTCCATTCTGACATGTGTGCTTCTAATATTTCAATACAATATTTAGAACACTATAAAGTCTTAGTACCTTTCCACCCACCCTCTACCCAATTCTACTTCTGCCCCAACTCCTCAGAAATTATATAATATAATAACTATTAGCATGATTTTGTGTACAACTATCTAGGCCATATTTTCTTCCTTTTGCCATAAGTATATGTACTTCACAGTCTTTCTTAACAGAACACACATTGTAATCAACTGATAAATATTAACGAGTATATGAGGTATGGGGTATCTGAATTTAACTTTAAAACAGAAAATCTTAGTGGCATTAAATAAAATTAAGAATGTTAACTAAATTATGTCGAATTGTCACATAATACCAAAAAAAGACCTCTCACTTACCCTTACTAAAGATTACATACTTTCAATAAGATAGAATCACACTTTCCAGCATAAATTTCACTAATACACACACAAAAAGTCTTCAGCTATTCATTTCAATTACTTTGAGCCATAAAAGATGTTCGAACTCCTGCATCTGATGGAATTCCTATAGAAATATCAAGATTTAAGGTGAGATATAATCTGAGAACTTTGCATGGCTTATTTTTAATATCATATGAAACATTCAGCAAACCATCTAAGGATTTTAATTACATAAGTGTCATAAATGTTGAACTAAGAGAAATTAAAGAATTTGATTTTAATGAAAAATAGAAATTAATTATTTTCACTATTGACAAAAATTTAGCACTTTCTTCAACTATTACTGACAATTCAAAAGGTCAAACATGACTCTCACAGCTAACTGAAAGAATGTCTAACCTTAAGAGTCACACGCAGAAGACAGCTATGGTAGCAAAGATCCAACCCTATCAAAAGATGCCAGTCTATCATCGGCCAACACTACCACTCCACAGACACAGAGTTGATGGAGAAAAAGAGAAACAAATGAGAAAGCAGGGGCCATTGGAATTGTCAAGAGGCTCATGCCACATAATCAGAAACCAGAATAGAATGTATGGAGCACCATGAAAACAGTTCCTGAAGTCCCTTAAAATAACTGACTAAAGAAGAAAAGCACAAAGTAGTAAATGCCCATTACACACTCTTTGTTCACCATTAAGAATATATTATACTACAATTAAAACATTAATTTAAAAAAGTATTATGTATCCTAATATATCAGTGACATTAATGAAAATTGACCAGGCCTCTGAAAATCTTCTCCCCAATGAAATTATACCCAAAATATTAGATTCATTCCATGTTGATAAAAGCATACTGAGAGTAGTCACATTAAAAAATATATATATATGAAAAATGTTCTACCTAATAACCTAAGAAATATAAATTAAACAACAAGACGTTTTTCTAGCCTAGTAAGTTATTTTCCTTTAAATAATAATGTTTATGGTTAGACAGGTTGTATAGGAAAGAGTACTCCTATATCGTCCTAATAGGAACGTGTAAATTGATATAACTTGTCTGAATGTCAGCAAATTACATGTATCAACAGCAGTTTGTACCTTTGACCTAGTAACTACACTTTCAAAACCTAACAAAATTATCAGGAATACATACATAAATTTATATATAAGCATATGTATTGAGAAGCTAGAAGGAAAATAAAAACAACTTAAATTTCAAGTTAGAAGAGAATGGTTAAAATACAGTACATTCATACAACAGAACAATCCACAGACATTAAAAACCCTGTTTCTGAAGACATTTAATAGCAATGTAAGGGATCGAAGTATGAATCTCAATTTTTAATAAGCATTATATACTGTCTGTAAGTGAATATAAATGGCCAGTATACAAATTCAGAGGAGCAGGAAAGGGCAATGATAAAAGGGGAAGAAAACACACCAAAAGCATATTTACCTTCCAGAATTTACAGCAGATTTCTATTTTTTTTTTAAATATTCCTATCTCTCCTGAAATTTCTACAATGAATGTATTATCAGAAAGAAAAACAAAAAACAAAAAAAACAAAGATCACTTTCAGAGAGAACGGATTAATAACAGGCTGACAACTTGGAAAATGTGTTTAAATGAAAGCTATACATCCAGAATGCCCTTTTTCTTTCTTTTGTTCTGAAAACAAGTTTTATTTAAATAAGAGTTTAAATACATTACATAACATTAAAACCAAAGTAAAAAAAAATCAGTTTGTTACTTCACATGGCATTGGGCAGCTGTTACTAGTAAGTTGCAAGCTCTATAGCTAGCTACATGACTAACGCACATCAGTTTGAAATCTGTTCCCTTGTCAAAAGTTTAACTCTGATAGACAGCCGGCCTCACATTCTGGTATTTGGACATCGATTAGCTAAGATATGTATAATCAAAAAGACCTTAGCGGCAAGCCA